>NC_092717.1:195012889-195320623 GCF_047496885.1 Scyliorhinus torazame
ATGTCCGCCGACTGGCGCCAAAGACGGCGCCAATCAGACGGGCATCGTGCCGGCCCAAAGGTGCGGAATGCTCCGCATCTTTGGCGGCCTAGCCCCAACATTGAGGGGCTAGGCCGACGCCGGAGGGATTTCCGCCCCGCCAGCTGGCGGAAATGGCGTTTATTGCCCCGCCAGCTGGCGCGGAAATGCGGCGCATGCGCGGGAGCGTCAGCGGCCGCTGTCAGTTTCCCGGCGCATGCGCGGGAGCGTCAGCGGCCGCTGTCAGTTTCCCGCGCATGCACAGTGGGGAGAGTCTCTTCCGCCTCCGCCATGGTGGAGGCCGTAGCGGAGGCGGAAGGGAAAGAGTGCCCCCACGGCACAGGCCCACCCGCGGATCCGTGGGCCCCGATCGCGGGCCAGGCCACCGTGGGGGCACCCCCCGGGGTCAGATCGCCCCGCGCCCCTCCCCCAGGACCCCGGAGCCCGCCCACGCCGCCTGGTCCCGCCGGTAAATAGCAGGTTTGATTTACGTCGGCGGGACAGGCAATTCCATGGCGGGACTTCGGCCCATCCGGGCCGGAGAATCCAGCGGGGGGGTCCCGCCAACCGGCATGGCTCGATTCCCGCCCCCGCCCAATCTCCGGTACCGGAGACTTTGGCGGGGGCGGGGGCGGGATTCACGGCGGCCAACGGCCATTCTCCGACCCGGCGGGGGGTCGGAGAATGACGCCCCTGGTCTCCGATCCATACCCTCTCCCCTTCCAAGGATCGGGAGCTATTGAGCCCGATATCTCTGGCTGTAAGTGCAAGAATGGACTTAATTTTAAGATTTCGCACCCACAGTTCCAAATTCCTCGACGAGTCGGAAGGGGTTCTCTGTATCTACCCTTTTGAATCCCTTTATTGTTTTTAACACGTCAATTAGATCACTGCCTAAACTCAGCGAATACAGGTCAAGCTGATGCAACCTGTCTTCACAATTTAACTCTTAAAGCACTGGGATCACTCTGGTAAATCTGTGCTGTACCCTCTAAAAGGCCATTATATAGTTCCTGTAGTGAACTGCACAAGATACACCCAATACTTCAGAAGGAGTCCTGTACCAGACTCCCCGAACCGGCGTCGGAATGTGGCGACTAGGGGCTTTTCACAGTAACTTCATTTGAAGCCTACTTGTGACAATAAGCGATTTTCTTTTTTTTTTCATTTCATTTCATTTCAGGAGTCTGATCAAGTCCTTACCGGCTGAGGTTATTCATGAAGGCCCTGACTTCTCAACCTTGCCCCTCTCCTGAGGTGTGGTGATCCTCAGATTAAATCACCACCAGTCAGCTCTCCCTCTCAAAGGGAAAGCAGCTTGTGGTCATCTGGGACTACGGCGACTAAGTTACTTAGATCAAGTGTCTCCAACCAAAAGATCACTTTCTCTTCCTTATGTTACAGCATCCCTTATGAAATGATGAAGCAGTTATTTCCTATAGAACGCACCCAAACTGGACTGTCTGTTAGTATAAAAATAATTGCTGCAGTGTCTATGTTCTGCCAATAGGTGTCATTAACACATAAGTATTCTGTCCTCTTGGCAGTGTTTATGTAACATTAAGGGCAATTAGATACCAGCAGCGCTCAACTCTGAAAGGCATTCCTTGCCAAGTGGGTGGCCTGATTTTAACCACCAGAAGGGCCCGTCTTGTCACCAGGTGATCCTGCAAGACACAAGAAATGATGCATGGTTGGATTGCGGGTTGGGGTGGTGGAGGGGTGGTGTGGGGGGCGTGGGGTGCTGAAGTTGGAGTGGTGTGGCTATGGTGGTGTGGGTGTGTGGGGGGTGCAGTGGTGGGGTGGGGTGGGGATGGTGGGGTGGTGTTGGGATTGGGGGGTGGTGGTGGGGTGGTGTGGGGAGGTGGGTTGGTGGGGTGTTGGGGTAGGGTGGCAGTGGTGGGCTGGTGTGCGGGTGGTTGGGTGGTGTGGGGATGGTGGGGTGGTGTGGGGAGGTGGGTTGGTGGGGTGTTGGGGTAGGGTGGCAGTGGTGGGGTGGTGTGCGGGTGGTGGGGTAGTGTGGGGTTGGTGGGGTGGTGGTGGGGTGGGGTGGGGATGGTGGGGTGGGGATGGTGGGGTGGTGGTGTTGCGATGGTGGGGTGGTGGTGGGGTGGTGTTGGGATGGTGGGGTCGTGTTGGGATGGTGGGGTGGTGGTGGGGTGGGGTGGGGAGATGGGTTGGTGGAGTGTTGGGGTAGGGTGGCAGTGGTGGGGTGGTGTGCAGGTGGTTGGGTGGTGTGGGGATGGTGAGGTGGTGTTGCGATGGTGGGGTGGTGGTGTGGTGGTGGGGTGGTGTGGGGAGGTGGGTTGGTGGGGTGTTGGGGTAGGGTGGCAGTGGTGGGGTGGTGTTCGGGTGGTTGGGTGGTGTGGGGATGGTGGGTGGTGTTGGGATGGTGGGGTGGTGGTGGGGTGGTGTGGGGAGATGGGTTGGCGGGGTGATGTGAGGGTTGTGCCACGCATGCCATAGGGACATCACAACTGAGCAAAGGCTCACTTGGTTCCCCGATGCCAACCTCCGCCTCGGCAGCTGCCCTCTCTGCAGTCCCACCGATCAGGTTCAGTGCCCGCTGCTCCATAACGGTGAGGGGCCGGAGTCTGGGGCCTCCTCCAGAACGGTGAAGGGCCGCAGTCTGGGGCCTCCTCCATAACGGTGTGGGGCCGCAGTCTGGGGCCTCCTCCAGAACGGTGAGGGCCGCAGTCTGGGGCCTCCTCCATAACGGTGAGGGGCCGCAGTCTGGGGCCTCCTCCATAACGGTGAGGGGCCGCAGTCTGGGGCCTCCTCCAGAATGGTGAGGGGCCGCAGTCTGGGGGCCTCCTCCAGTCTGCTCTCTCTCCCTGCGGTTTTGCGCTGCCTTCTCTTGGAGAGCGGTTTAGGGGACCTAAAATGCAGTTCGGCAGTCGTATGCGAGCAACACAGGTTGTGTGCAGCTGGTGGCCTTTGTGACCAGAGCACCCGGCCATGACAGGCTGTATGGGTGCTGGCATGTGTTGCAGGATGGGGTGCAAGCAGACCGCTGGCCTGTGGAGTTCGGTTGCCCTCTGGGTGGGTAGGGTCAGGGGGTTACGGGTGTGTGGGATGAGGTTGATGCCAGGGACATGGTGCTAGTCCATGGCTGGCCTGAGGAGGTCATGTAGTTTTTTCCGACACTGCTGGCTGGTCCTGGCAATGGGTCCCACGGTGCTCATGGCCTCTGCCACCTGCGCCCAGGCCTGGTGTATGACGGCTGGCAGCCTCCTTCTCACCCCAAGGTACAGGGTGCCCCGCTTCTCCTCCACGGCATACAGCAGGGCCTCAAGCACCGCATCTGCAAAACAGAGTGACGGTCTTCAGGATGCCATCCTGATGGCTGGAATGAGTGTGTGTGTGGGGAGTGGAATGCTGATATGCGGCTGCAGCTTGCCAGCCTCTTGAGTGCGAATCCCGACCCCAGCGAATCAGACACCATTTTTCATTGGAATTGCACTCATTTCCCGTGGCACCAGTGCTAGCCCATTAACGGATCTTGAATTGCTCTGGGACCGGCGTTGGTTCCGTGGTCGTAGAACTCACAGATTCAGACCTGAATGGAGAATCCAGTCCCTTAACTGTTTAAAAGCAATTGAACATCCACTTCACTCACAGGGATCTTGTAGTCTCTCTTGAATTTCTATCACTTGCGGAGCAAGTATAAAATATTAAGGGTTTAGGTCATTGACCCGATTTTAAAAACAATGGCACCACTTAATACGAGGGCATGCTTTTGAAAGAATATTTAGGTGAGAAAATGTATCTAATATAAATAATCTTTAATTTAAAAAACGCTAGCAAATTTTGGGCATCAATTCATTCCTCTTCCTTTACCTACAGAACATAACTAGGAGCAGAAAGAGGCCATTCAGCCCCTCTAGCCCGCTCTGCCGTTCAATATAATCATAGCTGATGTCCTCTCGACTTCAACTCCACTTTCCTGCCCGTTCTCCATATCCCGTCAACCCGTTAATAATTAAAAATCCGTCTCTCTCCTCCTTAGATTCACTCAATGTTCTGGCATCCAACACACTCTGAGATAGTGAATTCCACAGATTCATGACCCTTTGAGAAAAGTAATTTCTTCTCATCTCTGTTTTAAATCTGCTGCCCCTTATCCTAAAACTGTGACCTCTCATTCTAGGTTGCCCCACAAGAGGAAGCATCCACTCCACATCTACTTTGTCAATACCTTTTATCATCTTATATACCTCAATTAGATCTCTTTTCATTCTTCTAAACTCGAGAGAATGTAGACCTAAACTGCTCAATTTCTCTTCATAAGACAAACCCCTTGTGGTAGTCACCACTGTTGCATTATATTGTATATATGGGTATTACGGTAATGCCCCTGTACTACAGGTACGGGGGTAGATCTCTGCCTGCTGGCTCCGCCCAGGAGGCGGAGTATAAATGTGTGTGCTCTCCGAACAGCAGCCATTTCGTAAGCTGCTGTAGGAGGCCACACATCTCTGTGTAATAAAGCCTCGATTACATTCTACTCTCATCTCGTCGTAATTGATAGTGCATCAATTTATTACACAGAGATTTTTCAGAGATGGACCTCCGCATTAAACCGGATCGCCTGCAGCTGCATCCTCAAGCAGACAATGCCAAAAAGGACATCCAACATTGGCCAGCTTGCTTTGAAGCATTGGGTCTGCGCCAGACCCAATCTCAGAAGCACAGAAGCTCCAGATTCTGTACAGACGGCTGAGCTCCAACGTTTTTCCCCTCGTCAAGGACACGCCTACCTATGCAGAGGCCATGGCGCTAGGGAAGGAGAATTACGCTCAGCAGACCAACAAGATCTATGCCAGGCACCTCCTATCCACGCGGCACCAACTTCTTGGTGAGTCTGTGGAAGATTTCTGGCGTGCCCTGCTTGCCCTGGTGGGAGACTGTGACTGCCAGGCCGTTTCGGCCACTGAACATTCAAACCTGCTAATGAGAGTCGCGTTCGTTACGGGCATAGGGTCTGACTACATCTGCCAGCGCCTCTTAGAAGGGGCCACACTTGACCTTGCGGCGACCAAGAAACTAACGCTCTCGCCCACGGTCGCCTCGCGCAATGTACCGGCTTATGCATCCGACCGCACGGCCCACACCCCCTGTATATCGTGGACCCCGCCAGCGGCCACCCCATCATGGACCCCATCAGCGATCGCCCTCAGCCAACCCCACGCCTGCGCCGCGCGGCAGCCAACCAACCCCGGGGGACCCAAGTGCTACTTCTGCGGACAGACAAAACACCCCCAGCAGCGCTGCCCGGTGCGGAGAACGTTCTGCAAGGCCTGTGGCAAGAAGGGACATTTCGCTGCAGTGTGCCAGGCCCGCTCAATCGCCGTTGTTGTCCCGGCACCCCCCAGGTGCGGCCAGTGGGCGCCGCCATCTTGCTCCACTCGCAACACGTGCGGCCCGTGGGCACTGTCATCTTGCCTGCCCCAGGACACGTGCGGCCCGTGGGCGCCGCCATCTTACCCGCCTCAGGACCCCTGCCCGTCGGGCACCTCATCAGGCCACTCATCGCCTGCAACCGCCGACGACCAGCCACGTCTCGCCTCGGTCACGATAGACCAGTCTCGACCGCCTCTACAAAGGTGAAGGTCGCGGGCACGAGATATCCTGCCTTCTGGACTCCGGGAGCACTGGGAGCTTTATCCACCCCTATACGGTAAGGCGCTGCTCCCTCGCGGTAAAGCCTGCTAACCAAAGAATCTCCCTGGCCTCCGGATCCCACTCTGTGGCGATCCGGGGGTACTGCATCACCACCCTCACCGTCCAGGGCGTAGAGTTCAGCGGCTTCCGGCTCTACGTCCTCCCCAACCTCTGCGCTGCCTTGCTACTCGGCCTGGACTTCCAGTGCAACCTCCAGAGCCTAACCCTGAAATTTGGCGGGCCCCTACCACCCCTTACTGTTTGCGGCCTTGCGACCTGCCTTCCCTGTTTGCAAACCTCACCCCGGATTCCAAACCCGTCGCCACCAGGAGCAGATGGTACAGTGCCCAGGACAGGACCTTCATCAGGTCTGAGGTCCAGTGGCTGCTGCGGGAAGGTATCATCGAGGCCAGAAACAGCCCCTGGAGAGCCCAAGTGGTAGTGGTGAAAACCGGGGAGAAAAACAGGATGGTTGTTGACTACAGTCAGACCATCAATCGGTACACGCAGCTCGACGCGTACCCCCCCTCACGCATATCTGATATGGTCAATCAGATTGCACAGTACCAGGTACTATCGACAGTGGACCTGAAATCTGCCTACCACCAGCTCCCCATCCGTAAGGCGGACCGCCCATACACTGCGTTTGAAGCAGACGGCCGCCTTTACCATTTCCTTAGGGCGCCCTTTGCCGTCACCAATGGGGTCTCGGTCTTCCAACGGGAGATGGACCGAAGGGTTGACCGGTACGTGCTGCGGGCCACTTTCCCATACCTGGAGAGCGTCACCATCCGCAGCCACAACCAGCAGGACCACGACGCTAACCTTTCCAAATTTCTCCACACCGCCACACTCCTCAACCTAACTTACAACAAGGAGAAGTGTGTGTTCAGCACGAAGCGCTTAGCCATCCTCGGCTATGTGGTGCAGAACGGAGTTCTAGGGCCCGACCCCGATCGCATGTGCCCCCTCATGGAACTCCCCCTCCCCCACTGCCCCAAGGCCCTCAAACGATGCCCGGGGTTCTTTTCGTATTACGCCCAGTGGGTCCCAAACTATGCGGACAAGGCCCGCCCACTCATTCAATCCACCGCTTTCCCACTGACGGCCGAGGCTCACCAGGCCTTCAACCGTATCAAGGCCGACATCGCCAAGGCCGCGATACACGCGGTCGACGAGACGCTCCCCTTCCAAGTCGAGAGCGATGCGTCAGACGTCACTCTGGCCGCCACCCTCAACCAGGCAGGCAGGCCCCTGGCATTCTTATCCTGCACCCTCCATGCCTCCGAAATTCGGCACTCTTCCGTCAAAAAGGAGGCCCAAGCGATCGTTGAAGCTGTGCGATATTGGAGGCATTACCTGGCCGGCAGGAGATTCACTCTCCTCACTCACCAACGGTCGGTTGCCTTCATGTTTAACAACATACAACGGGGTAAGATCAAAAAGGATAAAATCTTGAGGTGGAGGATCGAGCTCTCCACCTACAATTACGAGATTTTGTATTGCCCCGTAAGCTCAACGAGCCCCCCGATGCCCTGTCCCGAGGTACATGTGCCAGTGCACAAGTGGACCGACTCCGAACCCTGCACAATGATCTCTGTCACCCAGGAGTCACCCGCTTTTACCAGTTCATTAAAGCCCGCAATCTGCCCCACTCCATCAAGGAAGTCAGGGCCATCACCAGAGATTGCCAGGTCTGCGCGGAGTGTAAACCACACTTCTACTGGCCAGACCGTGCGCGCCTGTTGAAGGCCTCCCGCCCCTTTGAACGACTCAGCGTGGACTTCAAAGGGCCGCTCCCCTCCACCGACCGCAACACGTACTTTCTTAATGTGGTCGACGAGTATTCCCGATTCCCCTTCGCCATCCCATGCCCCGATATGACGTCTGCCACCGTCATCAAACCCCTCAACACCATCTTCGCTCTGTTCGGTTTCCCCGCCTACGTCCACAGCGACTGGGGATCCTCATTTATGAGCGAGGAGCTGCGCCAGTACCTGCTCAACAGGGGCATTGCCTCGAGCAGGACGACCAGCTACAACCCCAGTGGAAACGGGCAGGTGGAACGGGAGAATGGGACGGTCTGGAGGGCCGTCCAGCTGGCCCTACGGTACAGAAATCTCCTGGCCTCCCGCTGGCAAGAGGTCCTCCCCGACGCACTTCACTCCATTCGGTCGCTCCTGTGCACCGCGACCAATGAAACCCCCTCATGAACGTCTCTTTCCCTTCCCCAGGAAGTCCACCTCCGGGGTTTCACTCCCAACGTGGCTGGCAGTTCCAGGACCCGTTCTCCTCCGCAAGCACGTGCGGCTCCACAAGGCGGACCCGTTGGTTGAGAGAGTACAGCTACTCCATGCGAACCCGCAGTACACCTAGCGTACCCCGACGGCCGCCAAGACACAGTCTCCCTCAGGGATCTGGCACCAGCTGGGTCCCCACGCACCCCCGCCTGCCCCGGCGCCACCATCCCCTCCCCTGGCGCACCCCACCGCAGCCCCCGCTCCAGGACAATCCGTCCTCCCCGCCCCCACCCTGGGATGAAGAGGATTTCAACACACTCCCGGAACCACCGAAGACCAAGCCGACGCCTAAGTCACCACCAGCACTGCGGCGCTCTCAACGACAGATCAAGGCGCCCGATTGTCTAAATTTGTAACCTTCTCTGTAATTTTAAAACCAATCTGTATGTATATAGTCTCCACCACCCCCCCCCCCCTCCGCTGAACTCATTTTTAACAGGGGGCGAATGTTGTAGTCACCATTGTTGTATTATGTTGTATATATGGGTATTACGGTAAGGCCCCTGTACTACAGATACGGGGGTAGATCCCTGCCTGCTGGCTCCGCCCAGGAGGCGGAGTATAAATGTGTGTGCTCTCCGAACAGCAGCCATTTCATAAGCTGCTGTAGGAGGCCACACAGCTCTGTGTAATAAAGCCTCGATTACATTCTACTCTCGTCTCGTCGTAATTGATGGTGCATCACCCCTCATCTCTGGAATCAATCTAGTGAATCTCCACTGAACTGCCTCTAAAGCAGCCACAGCCCTCCTCTAATAAGCGGACCAAAACTGTGCACAGTACATTAGTCTAACCAATGCAGCACATTTCCTTACTTTTATACTCTATTCCTTTAGCTATAAAGGCCAAAATTCCATTTACCTTCCCTATTACCTGCATGGTAGCTTTCTGCGATTCATACACGAGGACACCCAGATTTCTCTGCACCAAAGCATTCTGAGGTTTCTCTCCATTTAGATAATAAGTGGCATTTCCATTTTTCCAACCAAAATGCCTCACATATATCCACGTTAAACTCCATCTGCCAAATTTGGCCCACCCACCTAACCTATCTATATCGTAAATATTGTAAATATCTTATTTCCTCATTGCAACTTACTATCCCACCTATTTTAGTGTCATCTGCAAATTTGGCTATTGTACCTCTATCCGTATAATAGAATCATAGAATTTACAGGGCAGAAGGAGGCCATTCGGCCCATTGAGTCTGCACCGGCCCTACATCCAAGCCATTAATATAGATTGTAAATAGCTGAGGCCCGAGGACCAAACTCCGTGGCACCCCACTAGTTACATCTTGCCATCCAGAAATAGAATTTATCCCGACTCTGCCTTCTGTCGGTTAGCCAGTTTTCTATCCAAACGAATAAATTACGCCTAATCCCCTACGATCTTACCTTGTGTATAACCTTTTGTGCGGCACCTTATCAAATGCCTCCTGGAAGTCCAGATATACAACATCAACAGGATGCCCATTATCCACTTTGTTTGTTATATCTTCGAAGAACTCTAGCAAATTAGTCAAATACGTTTCACCCTTCGTAAACCGATACTGACTCTGATGAACTGTGTTTTGACTTTCTAAATGTCTTGTTACTACTTTCTTAATAATGGATTCCAACAATTTCCCAATGACAGATGTTAATTTTTTTTTAAAATTTATAGTACCCAATTCTTTTTTCCAATTACGAGGCAATTTAGCGTGGCCAATTCATCTACTCTGTACATCTTTTTGGGTTGTGGTGGTGAGACCCACACAGACACAAAGAGAATATGCAAGCTCCACACAGATAGTGACCTGGGACAGGATCAAACCTGGGTCCTCGGCATTGTGAGGCAGCCGTGCTAACCACTGCACCACCGTGTTGACAGATGTTAACCTAACTGGTTTACAGTTTCCTATTTTCTGATTTCCTCCCTTTTTGAATATTTTTGGGTATTATCTCAATTAGATTGCACTGGATATTAGCATTTTTCCAATCTACTGGAACCTTTCCAGATACTGCTGCCACTTCCTTTAAGACACTAGGATGTAGGCCATCAGGCCCTGGAGACTTGTCTGCCTTCAATTCCAGCAGTTAGTATACTATTTTTCTCTATTGATGATGATTGTTCTAGGTTCCTGCCTTCCTATTACCTCTGCATTACCTGTTACTTTTGGGATGGTATTAGTGTCCTCCACCATTAAAACTGAGGCAAAATATTGATTAAGCATCTCTGCCATTTCCGCGTTTCCCACTATTAACTTCCTGGTCTCATCCGCCAAGGGGCCAACATTCACTTTAGCTACTCTCTTCCCTTTTATATACTTATACAAGCTTTTGCTAACCTTTTAAATATTTTGTGCTCGTTTTCTTTCATAATTTACCTTTTCTCTTTCTTTAAAATTTTTTGGAATCCTTTGCTAATCTTTGTAAATTTCCCAATCTTTCAGCCTGCCACTGGCCTTTGCAATATGCTATGCCTTAGTTTTTGTCTTTATTTTATCTTTAACTTAATTGCTGAGCCATGGGTGTTTCTTCCCCCTCTTACGATTTTTCTTCCTCTCTGGAATACATTTCATTGGGATACATTGAATATCTCCTTGAACAACTGCTACTGCTCATCAATTATCCAACCTTTTAGTCTTCCTGCCCAGTCCACTAGGGCCAAATCTGTCCCGATGCTGATGTCATTGTTGTGTTATGTTACCTCGAGTAACATAAGCTGCTACTTGATGTAGGCTCTGCTGAAAGATGCTCCAGACTCGGAGATAAGTTTAACGTATTTACTGAAAGATTAGCAATGTTCTTAAATCAGTTCGACACTCTGCACTGGAGACGCAGCGGGTCCCTATTCTGTCCATCTTCAGCAGGATGCCATTGATCAGCGTTAGGTCGTCCTTGACGTTGTAGAATTGAGGGCATTGCCCTTTTGGCCACCCATTGGTGAGGTTGTGGATGACTCGCTGCAACAGAGGGTCTTTGGCTGTCTCTTCTCTGATGAGAACGAGCTTTTCGTCTGTTGCAGGGAGGTTGCTTGCGCACATTTGTACCTGCGATTCAATGTGCTGGATGATCTCCAGTGTTCACTAGGTGAGGTGACGGAGAGGGACAATGCATCGGCAATGATGAGCTCCTTGCCAGGCGTATTCACCAGATTGAAATCGTACCTCCGGAGTTTGAGCAGAATCCTCTGCAATCGGGGCGTCATGTTGTTCAGGTCCTTCTGGATGATGTGTACCAGAGGTCTGTGATCTGTCTCAACGGTAAATGTCGGCAGGCCATAGACGTGGTCATGGAATTTGAGGATGCCGGTGAGAAGACCTAAACACTCCTTTTCAATCTGTGCGTACCTGGTCTCAGTCAGTGTCATTGCCCGTGATGTGTATGCTACTGGGACCCATGATGATGTGTCCTTTTTTTGTAGCAGTACCGCTCCAATGCCATCGTGGCTCGCATCGATATCTTAGTTTTCTGGTCTGGGTCAAAGAATACAAGGACGGGTGCAGTGGTGAGCTTGACCTTCAGCTCCAACCACTCTGTCTGTTGTTCCGTTTTCCACTCGAAGGCGGTTGATTTCTTGATCAGTTTTCTGAGGGCCACTGTGTGTGTGGCCAAATTCGGGATGAATTTGACGAGGAAGTTTACCACTTCAAGGAAGCGCAGTACTGCTTTCTTGTCCTCGGGGACTTTCATTGCCTCGATGGCTTTTATTTTGTCCGTGTCCGGGCGTACACCGTGTTTCGATATCTGATCACCCAGGAACTTCAGCGTGGCTGTCCCAAAACAGCATTTGGCTTTGTTTAGTTTGAGATCATATTCATGTATGCGTCGGAATACCCTCTTTCGTTGCGACACATGTCCCCCCCGGAGTTGAAGACCAAATTATGACATTGTCAACGTAGACACGAACCCTTTCTATTCCTTCCATCATCTGTTCCATGATGCAATGGAATATCTCTGATGCCGAGATGATGCCAAATGGCATTCGGTTGTAGCAGAATCTGCCAAAATGCGTGTTGAAGGTGCAGAACCTTCTGCTGGATTCAAGTTGAATTTGCCAAAATCCTTGGGATGCGTACAGTTTTGTGAAGAAGCGCGCCTGTGCCATCTCGCTCATGATTTCTTCCCTTTTTGGGATTGTGTAATGTTCCCGCATAATGTTTTTGTTTAGACCCTTGGGGTCGATGCAGATGCGTAGGTCCCCCGAAGGCTTCTTTATGCACACCATCGAGCTGACCCAGTCGGTTGGTTCAGTGACCTTAGAGACGATGTCTTTCTTTTGTAGGCTTGTGAGCTCTGCTTTCAGTCGCTCCCTCAGTGGAGCAGGGACTCTTCGTGGTGCGTGGACCACTGGTTTGGCGTTAGGCCGCAGTAGAATCTTGTACTCGTACAGAAGTATGCCCATCCCGCTGAAGACATCTGGGTACTGGGTCAGGATGTCGTTGATGCCGGCCTGAAGATCCGGATGAGACGGCGTCATGGTGCAGACCCTTCGGATGAGGTTCAGTTGCTTGCAGATGTGCGCACCTAGCAGGGATGCCCTGTCTGGTTGAACCAGCTCGAAGCGTAGGCTTGTCCCTATGTGTCGGTTGGACACTGTCAGATGGCATGACCCCAGTGCCTTAATTGCGTTGCCATTAGTCCTGGAGTGCGCAGGCAGCTGGAAGGATTTTGGGAGCCTTCTTGATTCTCGTGAAGTCCAATTACAAGACCAGGTTGGCGGAGGCACCTGTGTCCAGTTTGAACTGGATGGGGAATTGGTTGACATCCATCACTGCATTCCATTCTTCCTCGCAATCCACGGCAAGGATTGACCAGACATGCGATGTGCCCGGTGTGGCGTATTCACGCTTCATGATGATGCCTACTCGGCATGTGTTATCCAGGTAGTCATCGTCTTGATCTGAAGCACTACCTTGATCAGTCACGCATTCGGTGTTGCACACTTCTGATGCGATCCTGCCTGAATTGTGGTCGCTGAATCCTGACTTGTGGTGCAGATCTGCACAGGGCTGCATAGTGGTTAAGTTTCCCACAGTGTAAACAGCGTTTGCCTCTTGCAGGGCATTTTTTTCTAAAGTGGGCGGTGCCACAGTTTGCACACGTCATGATGTTGGCTTCATGGCGCTCAGTGCGTCGTTGCGCATGCGTGGTGCGGATCTCGGCTGTTTGTACCTGCGCAGTGCGGTTCTCGCCCGCTTCGTATTCCAGGTCGTATTGCGCATGCGCCGGCCCCGGGAGGAGCGCTTGAAATGGCTGCCGTCGGAGATGTGGAGGCGCTGCATCCGGGCGATGGCCTGAACACTCTCCACCTCGTGGGAAGCTTGTTTTTCATTCTCAGCATTTTGTATTGTGAGTGATGATTTTTTGAATGCTCATTCACAGTGCACGCTTCAATAGCGACTTTTAAGGTCATGTCCTTGATTTTCAGCAATTGCTCTCGCAAAGGATCAGAGTGGACTCCCAAAAGATTTGATCTCTGATCATGGATCAGTTATGTCACCGAAGTTGCAGGATTGCGCTAGCAGTCAGTTAGTTAGATAACTATTGAAAGATTCATCTTAACCTTGTATCCTCTGCTTAAAGATGTTGCGCTCAAATATTTTGTTCGTGTCCACCTCACAGTGGCTGTGGAATTTTTTCAGGATGGTTTGGTATTTCGTTTTGTCCTGCCCTTCTGTGTATTGAAACGAGTTGAAGATCTTTGTCGCATGGTCACCCGCAGTGGTCAGTCGAAGAGCTATCTTCCGAGCATCGGTTGCACCATTTAGGTCGGTTGCTTCCACGTATAGTTGGAATTTTTGTTTGAACGAATGCCAGTTAGCACTAAGATTACCGGTGGTCCTGAGTTGATGAGGAGCCTGAATCTTGTCCATCGTGCCTGGATTGTCTCTGACCTTTCTGAGTTGAACTAGGGAGATTGAGCAGTCACTCCTGTACCATGTTGTGTTATGTTACCTCAGCTGCTACTTGATGTAGACTCTGCTGAAAGATGCTCCAGACTCAGAGATAAGTTTAACGTATTTATTGAACGATTAACAATGCTCTTAAATGAGTTCGACACTCTACTAATCTGCCTCTAGTAACTCAGTCTACTCTGCTAACTATACAAGCTTGCCCTCACCCATGGGCTAGGGTGTGATGTTGCTGATAATCAACCCTGTCCTGCTGTCTTGGTTTCTGCCGGTGGAAGAGGCAGAGCCTGTGTGCCTTGCCTTTTTATAGTGGTCGTGTAGTGCCCCCTTGTAGTAATGCCACCTCTGGTGTCCTGATTACCCATTGGTTGTGTCCTGTTCTGATGACCCATTGGTTGCGTGTCTGCATATCATGACAGTAATGACCTTTGTTTAACTCCACAACTGTGGGACTCCAGTTTCTCGCCCGCAAACTGAATTTGAAATTCTATCATGCTATGATCACACTTTCCTAGAGGATCCTATGACGTCATTAATTAATCCCTCCTCATTACACAATACCAAATCCAAAATAGCCTGCTTCCTGGTTGGTTCCACAACATATTGCTCCAAGAAACAATCTCTAAAACATTCAATGATGTCTCCCTCAATGCTACCCTTGCCAATCCGTTTATTCCAGTCGATATGGATATTAAAATGATTATTGTCGTACCGTTCTTACAAGCCTCCAATATTTCCTGGTTTATACTGTGCCCCACTGCGGACTACTGCTTGGGGATCTATAGATTACTCCCAGAAGGGACTTCTTTCCCTTGCTGTTTCTTATTTCTATCCAGACTGATTCCACGTCTTGATCTCCAGTGCCAATTCATTTTTCACTACATCACTGATGCTTTCCTTTTCCAGCAGAGGTATATTACCTCCTCAAGGCTCGGAGGTGTAGTCCCAGCTCCCTTGCTCCTCTATTATCTGATCCATGTGACATTGCAATGGTTCAAGACCTTTGGAGTGACAGTACATTGTTTGACTCTCGCGGGCACCACAGTAAAATCAGGCCTAGCGATATCCTCTTCAGTAGTTGCCAAGTGGACAGCAATCGGAAATGGGAAGCTTGGTTGACTTTTGCATAGAATTACACAGGCTATAAAACACAGAAACAGGCCAATCAGACCAACCGTCCATGCTGACCTTCATGCTCCACTCAAGCCTTCTTCCATCCATCCTTTGCTGAATCTATCAGCACAAACCTCATACCCCCTCTCTATCTAGTTTGCCTCTACCTTAAATGCATCTATAACATTCACCTCAACCAATCCCTGTAGAAATTAGTTCCACTTTCTCATCACTCTCAGGGTAAAGAAGTTGCTTCTGAATTCCTTTTTTGATTTCTTGGTGACTGGGTTATATCGGTGATGTCTTGCGGGAACAGTCCCTGTGTGTCTACCCTATCTAAAACCATTCAGAATGTTAAAGACATTTGTTAGGTTGCCCTCTCAGCTTTCTCTTTAAGACACTGATCCTGCTCATCAATTACACGTAGGTATTAGCCTCAATGTTATGGTCTCATCCTTGTAAATCATTTTTTGCACTTCCTCCAGTAACACTGTATCCTTTTGAAAGAGGTTTAGCATAATTTTCTACTTTAAAATTCAGTTGGTCTACAAATAAACCTGGTGCCTGGTTTGCTTTTTTATGGCCTTATTGATCTGTGATTCAGTTTTTAGTAATTTGTGTATTATCATTACCCTATTTTACTTATTTATTTCGAAGTAATATTTTTCTTACTGAAAAAAATAGGTGGGAAGACAAATAGTGAGGAAGGCACAAAGAGTGAAATTTTCCCAAAATATGACTAAGTGTCATTTCGGGAGTGAAAATTGGTGTGAATCACTTCCACAGTTCCAGCGAATCTGATCGCAACCTTCCAGCACTTAGTCATTTTTTAGAAGGGGGGCGGTTTGCACTGGCTTCGAGAGGGGCAGGGCCTAAACATACCAGCAAGGCCAGCTCCTCAAAGAAGGCGTCAAAATTAAGTTATAGGTTCCATCCCTTTCCCCTCCTCCCCCCATAGACATCACAACTCCCTGCAGACAAGGGGAACACCCTGACCCTTGGCCAAAGAGGGGCTAACTCCATCCCACCAAATGTTTGGTCCACCCTCCCACACCAAGCAGCCATCAGGGACCCCTGCCCCTCCCAAACCCATCCTTGCCAGTATCAGGCCACCACCCCCCCCCTCCCTCATCACTAGCATCAGGCACTCCCCAATCACCAACATCAGACCACCTCCCAATCACCAGCATCAGGCATTATCCTCGCTGGCATCAATCCCCCACCCCCCAACCATCTTTACCGAAATCAGGAATTCTTCCAATCGTTAGCAGTGCCCTCCCCCCACCCCCGCAAGTGAGCAACACACTGCCATGGGGTCGCCAAAGGGTACACCCCTTCAGGCTCTGCGCTGGCAGTTCCCCTGGCACCTGCCCCCCCCCCCCCCCCCTCCGGCGTGTTCATCTAGTCTCCGTTTGTGCTGACCAGTAGTGATTCCCACTGGCACCATGTTTCTCCGGCATGTGGAAACATTACGTGTTTCTGGAAGATTCAGCATCAAGCCGACCGTACTTATTAAAATGCATTTAAATGCATGGTAATTAGGTTCATGCCCAATTACATCTGCTGGGAGGGCCCGGGAACAGAGTGAATTGTTTGACATTCAGGGTTAATCGGCCTCTCCCGATATTTTCCCGAAATCACACCATTTGTGCCGGGCGCAAAGTGACCAGAAAATCACCCCCAAAGAGTGTACAGAGGGATAAGTGTGGGCAAAAACTTGCCAATTGGAATATAATGTAGGAAAATGTGAATTTATGGTAGTAAGAATAAAGGACCTGAATGTTATTTAAATGGATAAAGACTGCATAAAGCTGCAACACAGAGGGATTTGGAGGTCCTCGTACATAAATCACAAAAAACTAGCATGCAAGTTCAGCAGGTAATAGGGAAAGCAAATGGAATGTTGGCCTTGATGTCAAAGGGAATGGAGTATAAAAATAGGGAAGTCCTGCTAAACCTATACAAGGCAGTAGTTAGACCACACCTCAAAATACTGTGAACAGTTTTGGTCCCCTTACCTAAGGAAAGGTAAACCGGCATTGGAGGCAGTGCAGAAAAGATTCACTAAGTTGATCATGAATATGGAGGGATTTCCTTATGAGGATTAGGTTGGGTCTGTACTCATTGGAGTTTAGAAGAATGAGAGGCAACTTTATTGAGACATATGGGATTATTAGGGGGTTTGACATAAGACCATAAGACACAGGAGCAGAATTAGGCCACCCGGCCCATCGAATCTGATCCGCCATTCAATCATGGCTAATATTTTTCTCATCCCCATTCTCCTGCTTTCTCCCCATAACCGCTGATCTCCTTATTAATCAAGAACCTATCTATCTCTGTCTGAAAGGCCAGTACATCCTTTCTTATATCTGGGGCCCCAAACTACTCACAATACTCCAAATGGGGTCTGCCAGAGCCTTATATAGCCTCAGAAGTGCATCTCTGGTCTTGTATTCTAGCCCCCTTGACATGAATGCTAACATCGCATTTGCCTTCCTAACTGCCGACTGAAACTGCACGTTAACCTTAAGAGAATCGTGAACAAGGACTCCCAAGTCCCTTTGTGCTTCTGATTCCTAAACATTTCCCTATTTAGAAAATAGTCTATGCCTCAATTCCTCCTTCCAAAATGCATAACCTCGCACTTTTCCACATTGTATTTCATCTGCCACTTCTTTGCCCACTCTCCTAGCCTGTCCAAATCCTTCTGCAGTCCCCCTGCTTCCTCAATACTACCTGTCCCTGTACAGATCTTTGTATCATCTGCAAACTTAGCAACAGTTCAGTTCCTTCTTCCAGATCATTAATGTATATTGTGAAAAGATGTGGTCCCAGCACCGACCCCTAAGGCACACCACTAGTCACCGGCTGCCATTCTGAAAAAGACTCCTTTATCCCCACTCTCTGCCTTCTTCCAGTCAGCCAATCCTCTATCCATGCCAGGATCTTACCCTTAACACCATAGGCTCTTAACTTATTTAACAGTCTCCTATGTGGCACCTTGTTAAGGCCTCTGGAAATCTAAATAAATCACGTCCACTGATTCTCCTTTGTCTAACTTCTTTGTTCCTTCCTCAAACAACTCTAACAGATTTGTTAGACATGACCTCCCCTTGACGAAGCCATACTGACTCAGTGCTATTTTATCATGCGCTTCCAAGTACTCCGCGATTTCATCTATAATAATGGACTCTAAAATCTTACCAATGACCAAAGTCAGGCTAACCGGCCTATAATTCCCGTCTTCTGCCTCCCTCCCTTCTTAAACAGCGGTGTTACATTAGCCACTTTCCAGACATGGTAGATGCTGAGAGGTTGTTCGTCCTTGTGGGAGAGTCCAGAGGGCATAATCTCAGACAAAGGGGTCACCCATTTAAGACAGAGATGAGGAAGAATTTCTTCTCTCAGAGGGTAGTGAATCTGTGGAATTCTTTACCACAGAGGGCTGTGGAGGGTGAGTCATTAGGCATGTTCAAGGCCAGCAAAGGAATCAAGGGTAATGGGGATAAGGCGGGAAAGTGGAGTTGAGGATTATCTTTTCAGGTCAGTCATGATCTCAGTGAATGGCAGAATAGACTCAATTGGCTGAATGGCCTACTTCTGTTCCTACTTCTTATGATCTTTTGTAATACCTCTTTCCAATTCTATATAATTCTGCAAGTTTATTAATATTTCAAAATTTTCTTTCAATTTGCTGCACTCCTCTTCTCAGTGTTGCCCATCTCTCCTTACATGCCAGACATGTTGTGGCCGACTTTAACATGTAAGATCGGTTAGTGAGATCAGCAAATACATCAGGGAGTTTACAGCAATCCAGGCAATTAACCTATGAGTTTCCAAAACCCTGAGAGTTCACACCTACTGAGATAACACAGGTAGTTACAATGCATCAAGTAGTATTTTTTTCAGAAGTGGTGTAAATTGTTTCATTTCCTAGCATACATGAAAAAGCGAAACATAGAGGGCTGGATTCTCCGTTTCAGCGGCTATGTGCCGGTGCCAGCGGAGCATGTGTGATCTTTTACGACCAAAAAATCAGCGTGAAACCCTTACCGATTCCGCGACCCAGTGAGGGGCTAGCACCAGCGCCGGGTGAAACCCCTGCCTCCCGCACCAAAAACGGCCGGAGAATGGCCGGGTCCCGGTCCGCACATCAGCACGGCTGACAACCTTCAGAGGTCGCGTTGTACAACATGGCGCCAGCCAACCGCGACCCCACTGCCTACCCCCTGCCCATCCCCCACCAGTCCCTCCAGCCCTCGCAGAAGCACCCCCCCGCCGCCCCCCCCCCCCCCGCCCCCCCCCCCCCAGCGACATGGACCCCGGCTGAGAGTGGCGGAACTAGACGCAGTCCGCAGCCACCATGGTGGGTTCCCGCAC
Source organism: Scyliorhinus torazame (assembly GCF_047496885.1). Lineage (NCBI taxonomy): Eukaryota > Metazoa > Chordata > Chondrichthyes > Carcharhiniformes > Scyliorhinidae > Scyliorhinus > Scyliorhinus torazame. Next base: position 195,032,267 of record NC_092717.1, read on the forward strand.
GGCTGAGACCACACGTGTCCCGCGCCATTGAGATCTCGACCCATCGGGGCAGAACATCGCTGGAGTGCTAGCCAATGACACGCCAGTTTCGGATGGGACGAAGCATTGCTGACCGGCATCAAACTGGCGTAGGCCCCGATGTGGGCGTTGGAGCCCATTCCCCGTCCGATCGCCAAACACGATTTTGGCATCAGGCAACAGAGAATCCCACCCAGCATCTTCTGCATCTCTTAGATGTGACTCGGAGCATTTCACATAGATTGATTCACTTTGAAGTGCCGTTGCTGCAGTGTAACCAAATACATCAGCCCTTCAGGCATAGCAAGATCCCAAAAAGAGCTACATGGTGAACACCAGTTGATCTGTTTTTGGTGGTTTTCTTCCCACCTTTACTTTGAAAGAATGGAAGAAAAAGTAGATTTATATAGCACTTTTCATACCCTCAAAGCTCTTCATGGGCAATTAACTATTTTTGATATGGAGTCATTGTTGTTATTGATGCGCTATCAATTACTACAAAGACAAGAGTAGTGAATGATCGAGGCTTTATTGAGCAAAGGTGTGTGGCCTCCTGTAGCTGCTACCAGAATGGGAGCAGCACCGGCGAGCACACACATTTATACGTTGCCTACTGGGCGGAGCCAGCAGGCAGGGATTTACCCATAGACCTCTAGTATATGAGTCTTACCGTACTACATCTAATACAATTTGTGGTGACTACCACATTCACCCCGTTAAAAAAAGAGTCTGGCGGGGGTGGTGGAAAAATTTTACAAGTTCAGTCTGTCGGGGGCCTTGATCCTCCGCTGTGATCGCCTCAGTCCTGGTGGTGATGCGGGCGCCGACATGGTCACCTGTGACTCCGGGAGCGTGTTATCCTCATCTTCGTAGCCCCTGAGTGGAATCAGTGGGAGGACGGATCCTCCTGGGGCGGGGGCTGCGGTGAGGTGCGCTGGGGGGAGGGTGAGTGGCGCTGGGTTGAACGGGGCAACTGGAGGGGGGGTGTCGGGTGGGGGGAAGTAGGTGGGGATTCAGCGGGTGCCAGGTCCCGGAGGGAGACTAAGTCCTGGCGCCCTTTGGGGTGCGCCACGTAGACATACCGTGGGTTCGCGTGCAGGAAGTGGACTCTTCCTAGTGTTCAATTGTGGCCTCCACACTACCAGAAGGATGTGGAGGCTTTAGAGAAGGTGCAGAAGAGATTCACCAGGATGTTGCCTGGTATGGAGGGCATTAGCTATGAGGAGCGGTTGAATAAACTCGGTTTGTTCTCACTGGAACGACGGAGGTTGAGGGGCAACCTTATAGAGGTCTACAAAATTATGAGGGGCATAGACAGGGTGGATAGTCAGAGACTTTTTCCGAGGGTAGAGGGGTCAATTACTAGGGGGCATAGGTTTAAGGTGCGATGGGCAAGAATTAGAGGAGATGTACGAGGCAAGTTCTTTACACAGAGGGTAGTGGGTGCCTGGAACTCGCTGCCGGAGGAGGTGGTGGAAGCAGGGACGATAGTGACATTTAGGAGGCATCTTGACAAATACATGAATAGGATGGGAATAGAGGGATACGGACCCCGGAATTGTAGAAGATTTTAGTTTAGTCGGCAGCATGGTCGGCGCAGGCTTGGAGGGCTGAATGGCCTGTTCCTGTGCTGTACTTTTCTTTGTTCTTTGTTCTTTGATGCAGACAGGTTGTGTACAACACTTCGCTTCCTGAAGTTGATGACCATCTCCTTAGTTTTGCTGACATTGAGGGAGAGATTGTTGTCATTGCACCATGTCACTAAATTCTCTATCTCCCTCCTGTACTCTGATTCATTGTTGTTTGAGATCCAACCCACTATGGTTGTGTCAGCAGCAAACTTGTAGATGGAGCCATATTTTGCCACACAGTCATGTGTGCATAGGGAGTATAGTTGGGGGCTAGGTACGCAGCCTTGCGGGGCCCCACTACTGAGGACTATCGTGGAGGAGGTGTTGTTGTTTATCCTTACTGATTGTAATCTATGGGTCAAGAAGTCGAGGATCCAGTTGCAGAGGATAGGAGCCAAGTTCTAGGTTTTGGAATTTGGATATGAGCTTGGCTGTGATTATGGTGTTAAAGGTGGAGCTGTAATCAATGAATAGGAGTCTGATGTAGAAGTCCTTGTTGTTGAGATGCGCCATGGATGAGTGTAGGGCCAGGGAGATAGCTGTGGACAGGTTGTGGCAGTATGCGAATTGCAGTGGATCAAGGCATTCAGGAAGTATGGAGTTGATGTGTCTCATGACCAACCTCTTGAAGCACTTTATTTTTTTTAAATAAATATTTTATTGAAAATTTTTGGTCAACCAACACCGTACATTGTGCATCCTTTACACAACATTATAACAACACAGATAACAATGACATATTTTATATAAACAAAAAACAAAAAATAAATAAATATTAAATAACAAAAATGAAAACTAGCCCTAATTGGCAACTGCCTTGTCACAAGCTACACCCCCCCCCCCGCCCATCCCCCCCCCCCCCATTCCTCCCCCCCCCCCCCCCCAAATCCTGGGCTGCTGCTGCTGCCTTCTTTTTCCCCCATCTATCTATCCGCAAGATATTCGACGAACGGTTGCCACCGCCTGGTGAACCCTTGAGCCGACCCCCTTAGGACGAACTTAATCCGCTCTAGCTTTATGAACCCCGCCATGTCATTTATCCAGGTCTCCACCCCCGGGGGCTTGGCTTCTTTCCACATTAACAATATCCTGCGCCGGGCTACTAGGGACGTAAAGGCCAAAACATCGGCCTCTCTCGCCTCCTGCACTCCCGGCTCTTGTGCAACCCCAAATATAGCCAACCCCCAGCTTGGTTCGACCCGGACTCCTACTACTTTTGAAAGCGCCTTTGTCACCCCCATCCAAAACCCCTGTAGTACCGGGCATGACCAAAACATATGGGTATGATTCGCTGGGCTTCTCGAGCACCTCGCACACCTATCCTCCACCCCAAAAAATTTACTGAGCCATGTTCCAGTCATATGTGCCCTGTGTAATACCTTAAACTGAATCAGGCTTAGCCTGGCACACGAGGACGACGAGTTTACCCTGCTTAGGGCATCTGCCCACAGCCCCTCCTCGATCTCCTCCCCTAGCTCTTCTTCCCATTTCCCTTTTAGTTCATCCACCATAGTCTCCCCTTCGTCCCTCATTTCCCTATATATACCTGACACCTTACCATCCCCCACCCATTTCTTTGAGATCACTCTGTCCTGCACCTCTTGTGTCGGGAGCTGCGGAAATTCCCTCACCTGTTGCCTCGCAAAAGCCCTCAATTGCATATACCTGAATGCATTCCCTTGGGGCAACCCATATTTCTCGGTCAGCGCTCCCAGACTTGCGAACTTCCCATCCACAAATAGATCTTTCAGTTGCGTTATTCCTGCTCTATGCCACATTCCATATCCCCCATCCATTCCCCCCGGGGCAAACCTATGGTTGTTTCTTATCGGGGACCCCCCCAATGCTCCAGTCTTTCCCCTATGTCGTCTCCACTGTCCCCAAATCTTCAGTGTAGCTACCACCACCGGGCTTGTGGTGTAGTTCCTCGGTGAGAACGGCAATGGGGCTGTCACCATAGCCTGCAGGCTAGTCCCCCTACAGGACGCCCTCTCTAATCTCTTCCACGCCGCTCCCTCCTCCTCTCCCATCCACTTACTCACCATTGAAATATTAGCGGCCCAATAGTACTCACTTAGGCTCGGTAGTGCCAGCCCCCCCCTATCCCTACTACGCTGTAAAAATCCCTTCCTCACTCTCGGAGTCTTCCCGGCCCAAACAAAACCCATGATGCTCTTTTCTATCCTTTTAAAAAAAGCCTTTGTGACCACCACCGGGAGGCACTGAAACACAAAGAGGAATCTCGGGAGGACCACCATCTTAACCGCCTGCACCCTCCCTGCCATTGACAGGGCTACCATATCCCATCTCTTGAAATCTTCCTCCATCTGTTCCACCAACCGCGTTAAATTTAGCCTGTGCAATGTGCCCCAGTTCTTAGCTATCTGGATCCCCAGGTAACGAAAGTCTCTTGTTACCTTCCTCAACGGTAGGTCCTCTATTTCTCTACTCTGCTCCCCTGGATGCACCACAAACAGCTCACTCTTCCCCATGTTCAATTTATACCCTGAAAAATCCCCAAACTCCCCAAGTATCCGCATTATTTCTGGCATCCCCTCCGCCGGATCCGCCACATATAGTAGCAAATCATCCGCATACAAAGATACCCGGTGTTCTTCTCCTCCCCTAAGTACTCCCCTCCATCTCTTGGAACCCCCTCAGCGCTATCGCCAGTGGCTCAATCGCCAGTGCAAACAGTAATGGGGACAGAGGACATCCCTGCCTTGTCCCTCTATGGAGCCGAAAATATGCTGATCCCCGTCCATTCGTGACCACACTCGCCACTGGGGCCCTATACAATAGCTGCACCCATCTAACATACCCCTCTCCAAAACCAAATCTCCTCAACACCTCCCACAAATAATCCCATTCCACTCTATCAAATGCTTTCTCGGCGTCCATCGCCACTACTATCTCCGTTTCACCCTCTGGTGGGGCCATCATCATTACCCCTAACATCCTCCGTATATTCGTGTTCAGCTGTCTCCCCTTCACAAACCCAGTTTGGTCCTCGTGAACCACCCCCGGGACACATTCCTCTATTCTCATTGCCATTACCTTGGCCAGGACCTTGGCATCCACATTTAGGAGGGAAATTGGTCTGTTGGACCCGCATTGTAGCGGGTCCTTTTCCTTCTTTAAGAGAAGCGATATCGTTGCTTCAGACATAGTCGGGGGCAGTTGTCCCCTTTCCTTTGCCTCGTTAAAGGTCCTCGTCAGTACCGGGGCGAGCAAGTCCAAATATTTTCTGTAGAATTCAACTGGGAATCCGTCCGGTCCCGGGGCCTTTCCCGTCTGCATGTTCCTAATTCCTTTCACCACTTCTTCTACCTCGATCTGTGCTCCCAGTCCCACCCTTTCCTGCTCTTTCACCTTGGGAATTTCCAGCCGATCCAAAAAGTCCATCATTCTCTCCCTCCCATCCGGGGGTTGAGCTTCATATAATTTTTTATAAAATGTCCTGAACACTTCATTCACTCTCTCCGCTCCCCGCTCCATCTCTCCTTCTTCGTCCCTCACTCCCCCTATTTCCCTCGCTGCTCCCCTTTTCCTCAATTGGTGTGCCAGCAATCTGCTCGCCTTCTCCCCATATTCATACTGTACACCCTGCGCCTTCCTCCATTGTGCCTCTGCAGTGCCTGTAGTCAGCAAGTCAAATTCCACATGCAGCCTTTGCCTTTCCCTGTACAATCCCTCCTCCGGTGCTTCCGCATATTGTCTGTCCACCCTCAAAAGTTCTTGCAGCAACCGCTCCCGTTCCTTACTCTCCTGCTTCCCTTTATGTGCCCTTATTGATATCAGCTCCCCCCTAACCACCGCCTTCAACGCCTCCCAGACCACTCCCACCTGGACCTCCCCATTGTCATTGAGTTCCAAGTACTTTTCAATACATCCCCTCACCCTTAGACACACCCCCTCATCCGCCATTAGTCCCATGTCCATTCTCCAGGGTGGGCGCCCTCCTGTTTCCTCCCCTATCTCCAAGTCCACCCAATGTGGGGCATGATCCGAAATGGCTATAGCCGTATATTCCGTTCCCCTCACCTTCGGGATCAATGCCCTACCCAGCACAAAAAAGTCTATGCGCGAATAGACTTTATGGACATAGGAGAAAAACGAGAACTCCTTACTCCTAGGTCTACTGAATCTCCACGGGTCCACACCTCCCATCTGCTCCATAAAATCTTTAAGCACCTTGGCTGCTGCCGGCCTCCTACCAGTCCTGGACTTCGACCTATCCAGCCCTGGTTCCAACACCGTGTTAAAGTCTCCCCCCATTATCAGCTTTCCCGTCTCTAGGTGCGGAATGCGTCCTAGCATTCGCCTCATAAAATTGGCATCATCCCAGTTCGGGGCATACACGTTTACCAAAACCACCATCTCTCCCTGTAGTTTGCCACTCATCATCACGTATCTGCCCCCGTTATCCGCCACTATAGTCTTTGCCTCGAACATTACCCGCTTCCCCACTAATATAGCCACCCCCCTATTTTTCGCATCCAGCCCCGAATGGAACACCTGCCCCACCCATCCTTTGCGCAGCCTAACCTGGTCTATCAGTTTCAGGTGCGTTTCCTGTAACATAACCACATCTGCTTTAAGTTTCTTAAGGTGTGCGAGTACCCGTGCCCTCTTTATCGGCCCGTTGAGCCCTCTCACGTTCCACGTGATCAGCCGAGTTGGGGGGCTTCCCACCCCCCCCCCCCCCCTTGCCGATTAGCCATCATCTTTTTCCAGCTTCTCACCCAGTTCCCACGCAGCTGTATCTCCCCCAGGCGGTGCCCCCCCGCCCATCCTCTCCCGTACCCACTCCCCCCTTTCCCCAGCAACAGCAACCCAGTAATTCCCCCCTCCCACCCCCCCCGCTAGACCCCCCGCTAGCGTAATTACTCCCCCCATGTTGCTCCCAGAAGTCAGCAAACTCTGGCTGACCTCGGCTTCCCCCCGTGACCACGGCTCGCACCGTGCGACGCCCCCTCCTTCCTGCTTCTTCTATTCCCGCCATAATTATCATAGCGCGGGAACCAAGCCCGCGCTTCTCCCTTGGCCCCGCCCCCCATGGCCAACGCCCCATCTCCTCTCCCTCCCCACCTCCCCCCATCACCACCTGTGGGAGAGAGAAAAGTTACCATACCGCAGGATTAGAACATAAAACCCCTCTTCGCCCCCCACATTCGCCCCACCACTTTGTCCAAACGTTCTTTTTAATAGTCCACTCATTCCAGTTTTTCTTCTACAATAAAAGTCCACGCTTCATCCGCCGTCTCAAAGTAGTGGTGCCTCCCTTGATATGTGACCCACAGTCTTGCCGGTTGCAGCATTCCAAATTTTATCTTCCTTTTATGAAGCACCGCCTTGGCCCGATTAAAGCTCGCCCTCCTTCTCGCCACCTCCGCACTCCAGTCTTGATAAACGCGGATCACCGCATTCTCCCATTTACTGCACCGAGTTTTCTTCGCCCATCTAAGGACCATTTCTCTATCCTTAAAACGGAGGAATCTCACCACTATGGCTCTGGGAGTTTCTCCTGCTCTCGATCCTCGCACCATAACTCGGTACGCTCCCTCCACCTCCAACGGACCCGTCGGGGCCTCCGCTCCCATTAACGAGTGCAGCATCGTGCTCACATATGCCCCGACGTCCGCCCCCTCCACACCTTCAGGAAGACCAAGACTCCTCAGGTTGTTCCTCCTTGCGTTGTTTTCCAGTGCCTCCAACCTCTCCACACATCGTTTCTGATGTGCCTCCTGTATCTCCGTCTTCACCACCAGGCCCTGTATATCGTCCTCATTCTCGGCTGCCTTCGCCTTCACGACCCGAAGCTCCTGCTCCTGGGTCTTTTGTTCCTCCTTTAGCCCTTCGATCGCCTGTAGTATCGGGGCCAACAGCTCTTTCTTCATTTCCTTTTTTATCTCCTCCACGCAGCATTTCAAGAACTCTTGTTGTTCAGGGCCCCATATGAAACTGCCACCTTCCGACGCCATCTTGGTTTTTGCTTGCCTTCCTTGCCGCTGTTCCAAAGGATCCGCTGCAATCCGGCCACTTTCCTCTCCTTTTTCCATCCGTGTCCAGGGGGAATTCCCTTCTGGTTTACCGCACGATGTTTTTAGCCGTTAAAATTGCCGTTGGGGCTCCTATCAAGAGCCCAAAAGTCCGTTCCACCGGGAGCTGCCGAAACGTGTGACTTAGCTGGTCATCGCCGCACCCGGAAGTCTCCTTGAAGCACTTTATAATGATAGATGTCAAGGCCACCAGACGGTAGTCATTAAGGCATGTTGCCTGGTTCTTCTTTGGCACCGGTATGATGGTGGTCTTCTTGAAGCAGGTGGGAACTTTGGAACAAAGTAGGGAGAGGTTGAAGATGTCCATGATCACACCCGCCGGTTGGTCCACACAGGATCTGAGTACACAACCAGGGACTCAGTCAAGACCCGTTGCTTTCCGTAGGTTCACTTTCAAGAAGGCCGATCTGACTTCTGAGGCTGTGGCAGTAAGTATGGGTATGTCTGATGCTGTTGGAGCAGTTGACAACTTTCTTTGGCTTACTGCTCGAAATGAGCATAGAATGCATTGAGTTCATCGGTGAGGAGTACACTGTTGCCGAAGATTCTGCTCCGCTTTGCCTTGTATCCTATTATGTCGTTTAAGCTTTGCCACAACCAAAGAGAGTCCGAGTCGTTAGTCTGTGACTCTAGCTTGTCTCTTGGTGTCCCTGATGGCTGTGTGGAAGTCATACCTAGATTTCTTGTATAGATCAGGGTAGCTTGTCTTGAAAGCCTCAGACCTGGAATTCAGTAGGAAGTGGATCTCCTGGTTAAACCATGTTTTTTTGTTCGGGAACACACATACTACCTTCTTTGGCACGCAATCATCGACATACTTAGTGATGACTCCAAGCAATTGTGTAGGAGCTCTTCCGTTGCCTCGGAACAGCATTACAGGACCTTCTTAACCAAATTCTCCTGCTTAAGTTTTGCTTCTCTGCCGGGAGGACGAGCACCATCTTGTGGTCTGATTTTCCCAAGTGGGATGGATCGGTAGGCGCCCTTGATATTTGTGTAACAGTGGTCAAGGATGTTGGTGCCCCTGGTGGGACAGGAGATGTGTTAGTGGAACTTTGGCAGTACACTCTTGAGGTTGGCCTGGTTGAAGTCCTCGGTCACGATGAACAAGGCCTCCGGGTATTCTGTTTCACTGTTATTTATAGCGGTGTACAATTCATCAAGTGCCTTGTTCACTTCCGCCTGGAATGGATTGTAGACCGCTGTGATGATGGCAGAAGTGATCTCCCATGGAAGATAGTATGGGCGACACTTCACAGTCAGGTATTCCAGGTCCAGAGAACAGGGTCGCCACATCTGAGCATTAGGAGGAGTTGCCGATAAGGCAAACCCTCCACCCTTCACCTTGCCCAATGGCACCATGGGGTCCATCTGGTGAACTGAGAAGCCCTCAGGCTGAATGGCACAGTCCAGTGAGGCAGGAGTGAGTCATGTCTCTGTGAAACAGAGCACACAGCAGTCTCTCACTTCCCTCTGAGAGGCAAGTGTAGCGTTAACTCATCCAGTTTGTTTTCGATCGCTTGGAGGTTTGCCAGGAGTATGCTGGGGAGAGGAGACTTGAAACCACGTTGTTTTAGTCTCTTCTGCAGACAACCGCGTTTTCCTCACTTCTTCAGTCGGCGGCTGCTTCTGGATGGTCCCGGGACCTGATGGGATAAATCGGACCTTGTGAAAGGTAAGTGTCTGGCGGGGTCCCAGGCATTGGTTGCAATTCTGGGTCGCTGGTGGGGCATATTCGCGATCCAGCCGGTGCTGCGAGGATGGGTCTGCCTTTCAGCTTGTTCGGGTCCTCGTGTAGGGACTTCACTGTTTTGGGGGTGTTTCGGCCGGGTTTGGTCACAGGCAGGTGTAGCCACGTAAAATGGCTGCGTTCCGCTTAATCTGGCCAAAACCCAGTTTAAAATGGCTAACCCGAAAGACTGCTGGGAAAAGCAGCTAAGAAGACACAAGCAGGCAGCTGCAGACAGTATTGCATATTCGGCTCTGGGGAGTTAGCCCAGATCGATACTCAGGGCTATCAACAGCCCGTCAACCCAGGTATTCGCAGTTGCATTCAGGACTGTTTGCAGCCCATCTATTCAGACATCCACAGTTAAATCGGCTATCCCCGGGAACAATTGCAACATATTAGCAATTGAATACCGGGCCAGACCTGTCGGCGCCTGCAGTGGCCGAAACAAAGACAGGTGAGTGACCACCCCCCTATCGAGGATTCGCCTCACCATTGGACACATCGACACCAGAGATTGGGGACAGATCCAATCACTTGGGACTCAGGGTCAAGGGCCCCCCCGGGAGGCGGGAAGCCCCTGGGCCCTATAAAAGTGGGGGTCCAAGTTCAGATCTCTCTCTCTCTCATCTTCACCTGCTCGAGACCTTCGCAAGACCAGCCACCGGCAACTGTAAGTTTGAATCCAACGATCGCTATCCGGTAGAGACACCTAGCCACCGACCTGTAGCAGCCTTTTGAATCCCGCGGGCCAGATTTGATTGGACAAGCCATTCGTTTCCCTGTCCTGGTGGGCTCTTCCTAAGTTAAGTATTGGCCAGTACTGATTGGTTTATTATATAGAAAGTAGTATTAGGGTATTAATATTGCTTGTTGTATATAATAAATGACCGTTGTTTTAATCCTTACTAAGCGGTTTGCTGTGTTATTAATCATAACCTGAACTTGAACCACGTGGCAGTATCATAAAGATACCTGGCGACTCATGAGCAAAGGCGACGTAAACAGAGCAAATAGACTAAGGTTAAAAAGAGCACACAGGGTCTTCCTGGGTCAGGTTGGGCTGAGTCATGTGGTTGGTTCCAGCATCGGTGGTTGGGTTGGTCGTTCCTGAGGTTAGGCCTCGATGCAGGCCTGGTCGATTCTTCTGCTGCTGAGTCAAAGTGCTGGGCAAGGCTCTGCAGATCAGGTCGGGTCAGGCCGGTTCTCATGGTCGGGGGCCAGGTCGGGCATTCCGGGAGCTGTGCTGGGCAGTTTGGGAGCCGGAGGCGCTTCATAGGTCGGGTCGGGCGCTCCAGGAGCCAGATCCATTCCTACGCGAGATCGGGGTTGGGTCTTTTCCCCTTCCACGTCGACGTCAGGGTCAGGTCGCTGGACAAGTCCTGCTGGGTTGGGTCATGTCGAGTCATATGGGTCGGCCCACAGACATCGTAAGATCTCCAGACCCGTAAGTAAACATAAAAGAGCATGGTTGAAGATAGTATTAGTTTTAGTATTAAGTTTTAAAAGGTTAGTATGGTTAAAAAAGACATGGGAAGATGATCTGTGGAGGGGAGCTCGCAGAGAGTATTTTTTTAAATATAAATTTAGAGTGCCTAATTCTTTTTTTCCAATTAAGGGGCAATTTAGCATGGCCAATCCACCTGCCCTGCCCATCTTTTTGGGTTGTGAGGGTGAGACCCACTCATACACGGGGAAAATGTGCAAACTCCATACCGACAGTGAACCGGGGCCAGGATTGAAACCGGGTCCTCAATGACGTAAGGCTGCAGCGCTAACCACTGTGCCACTGTGCTGCCCTGCTCACACTCTGGCACCATCTTGCATTGGCTTGGAACTAGAACAAACAGACTGAACCTTGGTTTGACATCACCATTAAAAGATAATCCATCTGCATAGTTTTAATATTGCACTAGAGTATTTGAACTCGTGCTAAAGCACTGGGTGGAACTCATAACCTTGCAACCTTGAGGCAAAAGTGCAATTTATTCACAGGAATGAGTAATGCTGATATGACCATTTTTATTTCCCATTCTTAGAAGCAATAAGAAGGTGATAGCTTGCCTTCTTGAACTACAGCAGACAAAGGCAGCATTAGAACCGTACAACCCAGTCAAGGACCCAAGTGGTTTCAATCCCTTTAACTCTGGCATCATTGGTGAATCCAAAGAAGGCTGAACTTTCACTCCAGTCTCCTCTATTGCCACACTGCATGTCTAAATGGAACTTCTTTATCAGCAGGAACATGGGCACCACAGTAGCACAGTGGCTAGCACTGCGGCTTCACAGCACCAGAGTCCCAGGTTCGATTCCCGGCTGGGTCACTGACTGCAGAGTCTGCACGTTCTCCCCATGTCTGGGCTTCCTCTGGGTCCTCCGGTTTCCTCCCACTAGTCAGTCCTGAAAGACATGCTGTTAAGTAATTTGGACATTCTGAATTCTCCCTCTATGTACCTGAACAGGTGCCAGAATGTGGCGACTAGGGGCTTTTCACAGTAACTTCATTGTAATGTTAATGTAAGCCTACTTGTGACAATAAAGATTATTATTATTAAGAGCCATACTGAATGCCTTGCATTTGTCAACCAAAAAACAAATTATCAGATTTATTGAATTCAATTACAGAAACATACTATGGAAATAAAAACAATGTGGTACAAAAAGTACTATCTATTTTGTAGATGATCTGCTGCTTGACAGCATCATAATAGGCTCTGAATATAAAAAATGTAAGAAATAGGAGTAGGAGTCAGTAATTTGGACTCTCTAGCCTACTCTGTCATTCTATAATATCATAGTTGATTTGATGCAGCCGTAAATCTACTTTCCAGCTGCCGTCCACCTTACTCCCATAACCCTAGGTTCCCTTGTAGATCAAATATCTGTCTAACTCTGCCTTGAATTTATTCAATGATTCAGCATCAATTGCTCACTGGGGAAGAGAATTCCAAAGTTTCATGACTTTCTGGGAGAGGAAATTCCTCCTTATCTACACCCCTATTTATGAGAAATCCCTTATTCTAAAATGGTTTCCCTTCCATGATCCATCCATGAGGGGAGACATCCTCTCAGCATCTACCCTGCCAAGTACCCTCACAATCTTAAGTTTCATTCTTCTAAACTCGAATGAGTATCTGCCCAACTTGCTCAACCTTTCCACATAAGATAAACATATTATTCCAGGAATCAACCACTGAACCTTCTCAGAACTGCCTCAAATGCAGAAAAACTGAGTTAATGTTTCAGGTCGATGACCTTTCTGTTCAACCCTGCAGACTAACTCTTCTGTCATTCAATCACTTCTATTGTGCACCTATTTCAAGCCTTCCTCTGTTCTTGCCCCACCCACCCCTTGCTCAAAACCTATTACATCTCAAACTTTTCCCAGTTCTGATTAAAGTTAACCATCCGAACAGTTTGCTGTGTTTCTGTCTCTACAATGCTGCCTGACCTGCTGAGTACTTCCAACATTTTATGTTTTTATTGCATTTGCCTTTTGAATTACTTGTCATAACTGCACGCTAGCTTTTGGAGTTTCATATGCAAGGAGTTTCAGAGTCCTTTGTACCACAGCATTTTGTAGTCTCTCTCTATTTAAATAATATTTTATTTTCTATTCTTCCTGCCAAAATAGACACCTTCACATTTCCCCACACTCAGATCCCGTGAAACTTTTTGCCCACTCATTTAACCAATATATATTTCTTTGGGTGTTTCTCACAACTTGGGGCGGTACCACAGTGCCAGGGACCTGGGTTCAATTCTTGGCTTGGGTCGCAGTGTCTGCAGAGTCTGCACATTCTCCCTGTGTCTGTGTGGTTTCCTCCGGGTACTCTGGTTCCCTCTCACAAGTCCCAAAAGACGTGCTTGTTAGGTAATTTGGACATTTTGAATTCTCCCTCCGAGTACCGAACAGGCGCTGGACTGTGGCGACTAGGGGTTTTCACAGTAATTTCATTGCAGTGTTAATATAATCCTACCTGTGACAATAATGCAGATTATTATTATTCTTTTCATTAAATATATTTACAATGATCAGCTCCAAGAATAAACACCCCATGAACTCTCCGGGCGACAAAACTCCTTTAATTCTCCAACTCAATGATGTCACTCCCTGGCTGAGTGGGCGGTGTTCATTATGAAGCCACGCCTCCTTGCCCGAGCACCGAGTGCACTGCATTCCCGCCACCCTTCCCTCCGATTGGTTGGTAGCTTCCTATTTGTCGCGTTGCCAAGGGCGGCAGAGGATATGATTGGCTTGGGCGGCCGTCTGGCAATCCGCCTTGGCCAAAGGGGAGGGGTTGAGAGACATCCGGGAGATCGGGTGGTGGGAGCCGGGGAGAGAGGCGGTTGCTGGTTGAGGGGTTGAGACGGAATGGGGGTGGGTGAAAGAGAGAGAGAAAAAAAATCACCGGTGGGGTAAGGAAGGAAGGGTGCAGGCTTCACCGGGTTCGGAAATTTAAACTGCCGCCGGAGCGATTTGGGTTTTATTGTCATTTGGTTGCGGGCAGGCTGGAGTGGGATGACGGAGAGCGAGCTGCGAGGGAATGGCAGCGTTCGCAAGGTGAGACTGCGGGCGGCGGGCCGCGTTTCCAGGGAGACGGGCACCTGTCAGCGGGGTGGTGCGTGTGGGCTTTACAGATGGGCAGAGTGCAGGGCACCGAGTCTGTGCCACTTTGATGGAAACTGTTGTCACTAACAATGCCGAGAGAGTGCAGCATAAAAGTGTATATACACAATATATACTCTTACAAAGTACAGCGAGAGTGGAACATATTCTGTTGAAAATTTGCGGAGTGTAATACGCTAATCGTTAATGCAGGGAGAGTGAAAGATTTAGTAGACTGTATTGAAAATGTAGGGAGTGTGGAATATATTCTATTGAAAATGTGCGGAGTGTAATACACTAATCATTAATACAGGATGTGAAGTCTAAGGCAGCGACCGTCCTTCCTAATACAGGGAGAGTGAAAGATTTTGTAGAGTATTGAAAATGTAGGGAGTGTAACGCACAATATACACTCGTTTATGCAGACAACTATCATTGATGTAAAAAACCATTGGGTTCACTAATGTCAATTTCGGGAAGGAAATCTGCCCTTCCCTGCAATGTGGTTGACTCTTAACTGTCCTCTGAACCGTGGTTAGCACTGTTGCTTCACAGCTCCTGGGTCCCAAGTTCGATCCCGGCTTGGGTCACTGTCTTTGCGGTGTCTGCGTGGGTTTCCTCCGGGTGCTCTGGCTCCGGTTTCCTCCCACAAGTCCCGAAAGATGTGCTGTTAGGTCATTTGGACATTCTGAATTCTCCCTGTGTCCCTGAACAGGTGCCGGAGTGTAGTTTTTCAGAATAACTTCATTGCAATGTTAATGTAAGCCTACTTGTGACAATAATAAAGATTATTATTATGAAATGGCCTGGCAAGCCACTCCGTACAAGGGCAATTAAAGATGGGCAACGTGAAATACTTTTTTTTTAAATTAAGGGGTGTTGTAGAAGATTTTTGCTACCATATATAATCTTGTGAATGTTATTCTCATGTAAAAGTGACTTCTGGCCTAAAAACTAAATTTTTCATTTACATTGTAAAAGTCGAACCTAGTTTTTCAGGGATCTTGCCATTTTGTGATAATTATTGGATTAATAACTATGAATCATTAATTTGAAGGCACACATAGGAACATGTAGATTTTCTCTCCATTAATTCTAGCGATAATCTCGATCTCCCAACCAATCGACTAAACACGTGGGGCGGGATTCTCTCAGTCCTGGGCCGGACCGGGCCACGCCGCCCTGACATCGGCACGCGATTCTCCTCGGAGCGGAGAATCGGCGCCGGCCAGGTTGGCGCGGGCTGCTCTACGCGGCCGGCCTGCCGATTCTCGGCCTGGGATGGGCCGAACGGCCGTCGTGGAAACGATGAGTCCTGCCGGTGCCGTTCTAACCTGCTCTCAGCCGGCAGAAACTCAGCATGGAAGGGTCGGGCGGTGGCTTTCTGGGGGGGGGGGGGGGGGGGTGGGTAGGCGGGCTCCGACCCAGGGGGGCCTCTGATGTGGCCTGGCCCGCGATCGGGGCCCACTCTGGCTGGGGGACTCATTTCCTATGAGCCAGCCCCTGTAGCCCTGCGCCATGTTGCATCGGGGCCAGCGCCTTGAAGGAGGCCACTGCGCATGTGTGCGTTGGCGCCGGTGCCACTGCGCATGTGCGGATCCCGCGGTGTCCTGTTCGCGCCGGGATTGGCAGCTGACCGCTCCAGCTCCGTGCTGGCGCCCTGTGGTGGCCAGATTTAGTCCCAGATTCGCGCCGTCGTAAAACGAGAGAATCCCACCCATGATCTATCACAATGCCTTTTAGAAAGTATAGCAAGTATGCAGCTTAATTTAAACTGGAGAAAGAAGACGAATGGATTAGCAAGCATTGGTAAAATGGTCATGTTCTCATCTGTGGGGCCATCTAACCCAATGCCCTCAGAGAAATGTTGAAAGATGATATTCCAGAATTCAAGGCTGGTTGGGGGGATTGTACAAGATTCCTGAAAAGGCTCAATTTCCTCCATCAGGAAATAAATTGCACAGCATCTACACCTTCGCTCGACGGTAAAATCATCAAATTCTGCCATTTTGTCATCTGACCTGAGAAAGCCAACATTGCAAATATACATGGATCATTGATAAATTTTGATGTGCCAACAAACAAGACCGTTACCAGTGTTGTTGAAAAATTTGTCCTTGTAAAGATGACAAGAAGATGTGGTTCACAGCATTTCCATTGTGCACAGCCGATGGCACAAAATTGGTTGGCGAGAAAGACTAGATGATGAAGGTGATTGCAAGAATGGATCAAAGGAGTGTGGAATTTGGGAATGGAGAGGTAAGGAGCGAAAAGATTTGGTCATCTGGGGGATGTTCAAATCCCAGCTTGTTGAAAATATAGTCTATGACATGAGATCAAGCAACACTGATGTGACAAAAGATCGAGTGTTGTTTAGCCTCTGGATGTATTTGTAAGTAAGCATTAAAAGGATGGTATCAGAAAGATGTAGAACATTTGGAAGGTGAAAAAGCATGCACTAAGGGTAGAAATATGCGAGCATCCTCACTCGTAATATTCTGTCGATCAGTGGATGGTAGATGCATGGAATGAACTTGATCCCAATATTACTTGTGGAATGATAAATGCTGAAGTTACTACTGCTGTTAAAATGGAGAAAGCTCTATGCGATGTTTGAATATCAGGGTGATTGGGATAAATTGTTCAGTGATTCAGATGGTGATCAGAGTACTTTCAAAGGATTTTAACGTGAAGTGTTGTAGTGTATTCTATATATTTGCATTGGATGAAATGTATTTTGTTTATAATGTTAGAACATAAATGCTAATAAATATGAATTCTTCCATGTTGGTTTTTACTTTATTCCATTGCACCCGACTTTTTGGATTTCACTTGAGCCCAAATCAGCAGAGACAAGAGCCCCTTGAAAGAGGAGCGGCTTGATGCAAGGTTAGCACTGTTGCCTCATGGCACCAAGGACCCGGGTTTGATCCTGGCCTTGGGTCACTGTCCGTGTAGTGTTTACACATTCTCCCCTTGTCTGCGTGGGTCTCGCCCCCACAAGCCACAGATGTGCAGGGTAGATGAACTGGCCACTCTAAATTGCCCCTTGATTGGAAAAAAGTTTTTTTTTTTTAAAGAAAGGCGAGTGGCTTCTGGCCCCTCCACAAGTGCTGCGATGAATCAGGACCTGGACTGGGTCCTGGCTCATTATCAGGTGAGTCAGTTCTGGTTGTTCTGGTCTTTTCTCTCCTATGGGAGACCTTGGGTCTGAGTACAGCTTAACTTGTTGCTGAACCCCTCGCAAAAAAAATTATTTTTTTAACTGTATAATTGACCCAGGTTCTGTTCCGGACCTGGATAGGGGTTGGATTACGTTTTGGGGTGCGCATATAATTTCCTCTTGGAGCTGGGCTTTTCATGGACTTGTATTTTGGTGGGTATGATGTATCCATTGTTTTCTTTTGCACATGTGCAGTTGATTCTGATATCCAAAAGCTATGGCTGTGGCGCTGCCAGAGCCAATGTATTTGTCTATTAGTGTCCACCTATTGGCCCGCACATCCAAACTGGCTGTGAGCACTGCAGCATGGGAGGGTGTGCACTGTCCTGCGTTTCTGATGTTTTCATTACTTTATCCTGTTCTTCCCATGGTTTCTGGTATTCGGTTTCACCAATGATTGTACCTGGCCAGTTGTGATGTTGTTTTCCTGTTCCATTTTGTGTTAATGTATTGAGCCTTTTGCTCTGCTCTCCTTATGTATGATATTTTGTAACTTTGTTATATTTGTTTCTCATATGTAAAATTCTAATAAAGCTTTTTAGAAAAAGAAACAACCCCTCAAACGTATTACCCTTGTAAAAGTCAAATTTGCCATTTGCCTTAAAAATGGTCTTCCAAGAGTTCGACTTTTACATGAAATGCAAAGATTTATTGCCATACTGAATTTTTTGTCATGCAGTTGTTAAAACGAACAGTATTAAATCTTTTATGCAACAAATGGCTTAGTATTTGAAGCAACAGAAGAGTCATGGTTATGGAGAGTGCAAATGGAGTTGATTGGATTGCTTCAGCAAAATAGGCTGCACAGCCACAATGGGTTCCTTCTATTCTGTAAACCTCTTTTTGTTATTAGATGATTAATATACTGTGCCAAAGTGGATCTAAACTGTTTTAGACATATTACGTTTAGGCTGTTTAAAAGCCGTTCACTTAGCCTCTCAGTACCCTTTTGGTAATACCCAGTTGTATCAGCTGAGCATTAAGTCGTATTAGGTTGGGGGTATTAGTTCAAATAGTAGAACGCTTGCTTAGCATGTGTGAGGTAATGGGATCGATGCCCACATTCTCCACCTTGATTTCAGAACAGCACAGTGGCATAATGGTTAGCACTGCTGCCCCACAGTGCCAGGGACGTGGGTTTAATTACGTCCTTGGGTAACTGTGTGGAGTGTGTACAGTATGCATGAGTTTCCCCCGGGTGCTCTAGTTTCCTCCCACAGTTCAGTGATGTGCAGGTTAAGTGAATTGGCCATACTAAATTGCCCTTCCATGTCCAAAGAGGTGTAGGTCAGGTTACAGGGTTGCAGGAATGGGCCTAGGTAGGGTGCTCTTTCGGAGGTTCAGTGGAGACTCGGCCAAATGGCCTCCTTCTGTACTCCAAGGAGTCTATGATTCTGAGTCTAAAGTGGCAGCTAAAGAAATGAAAAATGAAAAATGAAAATCGCTTATTGTCACAAGTAGTCTTCAAATGAAGTTACTGTGAAAAGCCCCTAGCCTATTCGGGGAGGCTGGGACGGGAATTGAACCGTGCTGCTGGTTTGCTTTCAAAGCCAGCGATTTAGGTTTGTGCTAAACCAGCCCCTGATAAAGTATATTGTAGACAACCAATGTTTGATACACCAAGACCTAACTAAATGTTCTTAAAGAGAATATTGTTGTCTCCATTTAGTTGCAGCCCCTTATCTTTAGCTTTGCTGGATGGTCTAATAAGCATCATGGGAGCACCTTCATTAAATTTATCATGATCTTAATTACAGATGTTGAGGGCTGTTGCACAAACCAACACTTAGAAAGCCAAATGTCACCAACAAGGTTAAAAAATTAAAGAGACCTGAATGAAAGAATAATGAGAGATTTAGTAGAAGTGAATGAGAACCTCTGAGACTCTGCAGCCTTTAGCCAGCCTTGTTATAATGATTGCCTGATCTCACTGGGAGACATCTTTCTTCAACCACCCTCTTTCTCCTCTTTCCCCTGCCCCGCCCAAAAGCTCAGTTGAAGTTAGACAAATGGTGGATTAGGGAATTAAAGACACATTTTGCATATAATGCCTTGCTATCTCCTGCCCAACACCACCTTGAAGAGTTTTATATTGCTTCATTTGTTCATAGGTTCAGAGTTAACAGTTTATCTCTGAGAATGTTACCAGAGTCACCTGCACTGAGAAACTATTCATAGTGTTTTTACTGATTTCTGTTGAATTTCCATTCTCTTAAAAATCTTCCTGTGGATAAAATCTGTACCTGTAGTCCACTTAATCCAGATGTCAATGCTGAAACTGAGCTCCTGTATCCTGTGGGAAATGTCGATTGGCAGGTTCTGTTTTGAACTATAATTAGAATAAGATTGGAATAACAGCTGCTTGCAGGAGAAGCTATTGAGAAATATTTTTTATCTTTACATAACAGTAATAATTTGATGATTTGGAGCTGTTTCTTTAAAATGTAATATTTATTGAATCGATGCCTCTAGCATAAGCCTCTGAATGTGTTGTGACAGAATAACCATTGAGCAGGTGCTAATATCAAGTTCTTGGAGAAGGTGCAGGTTTGATTTTACTGGGGGAAAAAAATCTAGTTATGTTGACATCAGTTATTTTGATAAACTAGAATTTTTCTTAACGTCAAGAAGGATAAAGGGAGATTTATTCTTTATTTCGGGGATCTTGGCGTCACTGGCAAGGCCACTATTTGTTGTCCATCCCCAACTGCCCTTGACACCTTGGTGGTGAGCCACAGTCTTGAACCACTACAGTCCATCTAGTGAAGTACGCCCACAGTGCCGTTAGGGAGTTGGTCAGAGTTTTGCAGCGAGAGTTCCAAGTCAGGATGGTTTGTGGCTTGGAGGGAAATTTGCAGGTGTTTCATGTGTCTGCTGCTCTTTTCCATCTTGGTAATGGAGGTTGCAGGTTTGAAAAGTGCTGTCCATCTTGGTAGTGGAGGTTGCAGGTTTGAAAAGTGCTGTCCAAGAGATATTGATGAATTATTACAGTGAATCTTGTAGATCCAGTAAGAAGTCTTACAACACCAGGTTAAAGTCCAACAGGTTTATTTGGAATCACTAGCTTTCGCAGCACAGCTCCTTCATCAGGTGAGTGAAGATGGTACACCGTGCTACTGCAGGATGTTGGTGGAGGGAGTGAATGTTTAAGGTGGTGAATAGTGATTTAATTCATGCTAATGCCTCAATCTCCTGTGCCCTGAAGGTGAGTACTACAAACTGTGATCTTGTGTGGTTTGAGCTGCAAATCATTCTGGCAAGTGAAGCGTATTTCATCACCTTTCAGATTTGTGCCTTCTAGATGATAGACAGACTTTGGAGAGTAAGGAACCTTGTCTCTCATTGTCTTGTACCCCTTGCCACTGGCTCAAGGCCTTGTGCCGTCAAGTCTGTGTGGTAGCTGGTTTGCAGTGGCCACCCCATGTTAAAACAACTCACATGGGCATCCTCCACCCTGAAGTTCAGGACTTGGAATGTCAGGATTAGATGGGGTGGATGCAAGGAGGATGTTCCCAATGATGGGTGTGTCCAGAACCAGGGGTCACACTCTGAGGATTCAGGGTAGACCATTTGACGAGGAGACATTTCACCCAGAGAGTAGTGAGCCTGTGGATTCATTACCACAGGA
Organism: Scyliorhinus torazame; assembly: GCF_047496885.1. Lineage (NCBI taxonomy): Eukaryota > Metazoa > Chordata > Chondrichthyes > Carcharhiniformes > Scyliorhinidae > Scyliorhinus > Scyliorhinus torazame. Next base: position 195,053,167 of record NC_092717.1, read on the forward strand.
AGTAGTTGAGGCTAAGACATTGAATACATTCCAAGAGGTGGCTAGATATGGCAATTGAGGCAAATGGAATCGAGGGTTATGGGGAGAAAGCAAAGTAGGCTATTGAGTTGGATGATCAGCCAAGATCGTGATGAATTGGGGAGATGGCTTGAAGGACCGAAAGGCCTCCTCTTCCTCCTATCTTCCATGTTTCTATGACCCTCATGGACAGCCCCAACAGCAACGACATACTGCTACCATTACCTAGGAGATTGGACATCGGCGTTCTTAGCAAGACCTGGCTGGTCGGGAAAGGCCAGCAACCAGCTGTCAGTTGCACCTTCTTCAGGGAAGGTAGACCGGAAGAAGATCGCAACGTCCACAGGGCCGGTTTCACCATTTAAGAATGAACTAGTTGGCTGTCTCATAGACTCCCCTTGAGATAAACAAATGCCTACAGCTCACCCTAGTCCAGAACCAATGCGCTACAGTCCTCACACAGATGTGCCAACACTAAACCACAATAAGGACTCCAACGTCACACTCCTATTCGTTGACTACAGCTCTGCCTTCAACACCATAATCCCAGCCAAGCTCATATCAAAGCTCCAAAACCTAGGACTTTGTTCCTCCCTCTGCAACTGGATTCTCAACTTCCTGACCCATAGACCACAATCAAGAAGGAGAAACAACAACACCTCCTCCACGATAGTCCTCAATACCGGGGCCCTGCAAGACTACATACTTAACTCTCTACTATACTCCCTATACACGACTGTGTGGCAAAATGTGGCTCCTACTCAATCTACTACAAGTTTGCTGATGACATGACCGTAGTGGTCAGATCTCGAACAACAATGAGTCAGAGTACAGAAGGGAGATAGAGAACCTAGTGGAGTGCTACAGAAGGGAGATCGAGAACGTTGCCGAGCCGTTGGCAATGATCTTTTCGTCCTCCCTGTCAACCGGGGTGGTATCAGGGGATTGGAGAGTGGCGAATGTCGTGCCCCTGTTCAAAAAAGGGACTAGGGATAACCCTGGGAATTACAGGCCAGTTAGTCTTACTTCGGTGGTAGGCAAAGTCATGGAAAGAGTACTGAAGGATAGGATTTCTGAGCATCTGGAAAGACACTGCTTGATTAGGGATAGTCAGCACGGATTTGTGAGGGGTAGGTCTTGCCTTACAAGTCTTATTGAATTCTTTGAGGAAGTGACCAAGCATGTGGATGAAGGTAAAGCAGTGGATGTAGTGTACATGGATTTTAGTAAGGCATTTGATAAGGTTCCCCATGGTAGGCTTCTGCAGAAAGTAAGGAGGCATGGGATAGTGGGAAATTTGGCCAGTTGGATAACGAACTGGCTAACCGATAGAAGTCCGAGAGTGGTGGTGGATGGCAAATATTCAGCCTGGAGCCCAGTTACCAGTGGCGTACCGCAGGGATCAGTTCTTGGTCCTCTGCTGTTTGTGATTTTCATTAATGACTTGGATGAGGGAGTTGAAGGGTGGGTTAGTAAATTTGCAGACAATACGAAGATTGGTGGAGTTGTGGATAGTGAGGAGGGCTGTTTTCGGCTGCAAAGAGACATAGATCGGATGCAGAGCTGGGCTGAGAAGTGGCAGATGGAGTTTAACCTTGAAAAGTGTACGGTTGTCCATTTTGGAAGGACGAATATGAATGCAGAATACAGGGTTAACGGTAGAGTTCTTGGCAATGTGGAGGAGCAGAGAGATCTTGGGGTCTATGTTCATCTTTGAAAGTTGCCACTCAAGTGGATAGAGCTGTGAAGAAGGCCTATGGTGTGCTAGCGTTCATTAACAGAGGGATTGAATTTAAGAGCCGTGAGGTGATGATGCAGCTGTACAAAACTTTGGTAAGGCCACATTTGGAGTACTGTGTACAGTTCTGGTCGCCTCATTTTAGGAAGGATGTGGAAGCTTTGGAAAAGGTGCAAAGGAGATTTGCTAGCATGTTGGCTGGAATGGAGAGTAGGTCTTACGAGGAAAGGTTGAGGGTGCTAGGCCTTTTCTCATTAGAACGGAGAAGGATGAGGGGTGACTTGATAGAGGTTTATAAGATGATCAGGGGAATAGATAGAGTAGACAGTCAGAGACTTTTTCCCCGGGTGGAACAAACCATTACAAGGGGACATAAATTTAAGGTGAATGGTGGAAGATATAGAGGGGATGTCAGAGGTAGGTACTTTACCCAGAGAGTAGTGGGGGCATGGAATGCACTGCCTGTGGAAGTAGTTGAGTCGCAAACATTAGGAACCTTCAAGCAGCTATTGGATAGGTACATGGATTACGGTAAAATGATATAGTGTAGATTTATTTGTTCTTAAGGGCAGCACGGTAGCATTGTGGATAGCACAATTGCTTCACAGCTCCAGGGGCCCAGGATCGATTCCTGGCTTGGGTCACTGTCTGTGCGGAGTCTGCACATCCTCCCCGTGTCTGCGTGGGTTTCCTCTGGGTGCTCCGGTTTCCTCCCACAGTTCAAAGATGTGCATGTTAGGTGGATTGGCCATGATAAATTGCCCTTCGTGTCCAAAATTGCCCTTAGTGTTGGGTGGAGGTGTTGACTTTGGGGAGGGTGCTCTTTCCAAGAACCGGTGCAGACTCAATGGGCCGAATGGCCTCCTTCTGCACTGTAAAGTCAATGATAATCTATGATTAATCGAGGACAAAGGTTCGGCACAACATCGTGGGCCGAAGGGCCTGTTCTGTGCTGTATTTTTCATGTTCTAAGTTCTAACCTAGTGGAGTCGTGTAACAATAACAATCTCTCCCTCAACCATGTCAGCAAAAATAAGGGGCAGGTCATTGACTTCAGGAAGCAACATATATTGTACACACCCCTGTCTGTATCAGTGGTGCCAAGGTGGAGATGGTTGACCGTTTCAAATTCCTAGGTGTGCACATCACCAACAATCTATCCTGGTCCACCCACATCATCGCTACGACCAAGAAAGCACAACAGCACCTATACTTTCTCAGGAAACTAAGGGAATTCGGCATGTCCACATTGACTCTTACCAATTTTTACAGATGCACCATAGAAAGCATCCTATCTGGCTGCATCACAGCCTGGTATGGCAACTGCTCGGCCCAAGACTGTAAGAAACTGCAGAGTCGTGAACACAGCCCAATCCATCACGCGAACCCGCCTCTCACCCATTGAGTGTCAACATCTCCCGCTGCCTTGGGAAAGCGGGCAGCATAATCAAAGACCCTTCTCACCCAGGTTATTCACTCTTCCAACTCTTCCATCTGGCAGGAGATACCGAGAACCCACAGTAACTGGTTCTAAAACAACATTTTCCCTGCTGTTACCTGACTTCTGACTGACTCTCTTAAGGACTGATCTGATCTGATCTCTTCACACCTTTTCTACTGAGTAACACTGCACTCTGTATGCTTCATCTGATGTCTGTGTATTTATGTATGTACTATATGGGTTTTTTCATGTATGGAATGATCTGTCTGGACTGTACGCAGAGCAATACTTTTCACTGTACCGCGATACATTTGACAATAAAGCAAATCCAGACAGACTTGTCCAGAGACTTCCTTTTACTCGAGCCTTGAATAATCCTGGGCCTGAATCCCAATGGCAACCAGTTGATCCTTTTTGATGACTTCAACACCAGAGTTGGAAAGGACACGCCTCTGGGGAAGTTTAATTGATAGAGAGGGAGAATTAGCGGTGGCAACAGAAACAGAACCTCAATTAGCGGTGGCAACAGAAAGAAACAATGTCGTAAAAAAACAAAAGTAAGGCACTTTAAGGCCCTGATCGAACTCCATACAGCCAGCATCTCACTACAAACTTGATGACTTCTGGTGACCCAGAGAGGTAGTTCCCCAGCGCCCGGTCTGCCCCCAATGCCTCCATACTCTGCACCTAGTATGAGTACCCACTAAATCAGGAAACTACAAGACTGTCTCAAAGTAGATGACCAGGAGATCCGGAGCTTAAGAGCCGTAAGCACAAGTCTTTGCTAAACCTGAAGCAGCAAGTCAGCTGAAGGCGGATGTCCAGCAAAAAGAAATCTGTGCCCTAAAGAACAGCTGGTGGGTGGAACAAGCGCAGGAGATACTGCAGTTAGATGACCACCATGACCAGTGAGGTTTCATTAATTCAGTGAAGATCGACTGCAGCCCAAGCACCCAATGCCCCACCCCATTGTTGGCCAAGAACAGAGAGGCAGTCAGCGTCCACTGGAAGGAGCACTTCGAAGACCTCCTTAACATATACTCTGTCCTTGACTCCATACAGCATTCTACCCACCACCTCCTTAGCACAACCTAAACCTGGTACAAGATTTTTTTTAAAAGGCCATCCAACAGCTAAAGAACAGCAAGGCATCAAGAGCTGATGGAATCCCTGATGAAGACTAGCTTTCAGTTCCAGATCTTTTATTAATGAATTGAATTTAAATTCCACCAGCTGCTGTGATGGGATTTGTGCCCATGTCACCTGGGTGTCTGCATTACTGGTGATGCATTCCCAAATAGAGCTGTTGAAAATTATAAAATTTAAGATCATTGGCAAAAGAATTGTGGGGCTTTAAGCAAAGAGTTGGGCTGAAATTTATGTGTCAGCTTTTTGAAGGAGAGAATCTATCTCCACTTGGAGAGGCAAGGTTTGATAAGTGATGGTCAGTGTGGCTTTGTCAGAGGGAGGTCATGTCTAACAAATTTTATTGCATTTTATGAGCATGTAACCAAGTGTATAGATGAGGGTAGTGCAGTTGATGTAGTTTACATGAATTTCAGCAAAGCCTTTGACAAGGTCCCACATGGGAGATTTATTAAGAAAGCAAATGCACATGGATTACAGGGTGATTTGATGAAGTGGATTCATAATTGGCTTAGCGGTAGGAGATGGAGGGTGATGACAGACGGCTGCTTTAGTGTCTGGAAGCCAGTGACTAGTGACATACCACGGGGATCTGTGCTTGGCCCCCTACTGTTTGTCTTTTATATAAATGACTATGTGAGGGGAAGGATAAAAGTTTGCAGATGACACAAAGATTGACCAGGTGGTTAACAGTGAGATTGAGTGTCTTGGGTTACAGGAAGATGTAGATGGGATGACCAAATGGGCAGCCTGAAAAGTGTGAGGTGATACACGTTTTGGAAGGAGTAATTTAGCAAGGAAGTATACCATGAAAGGTCTGACACTGAAAAATTCTGAAGAACCAAGGGACCTAGAAGTGTTTGTCCAGAGATCTCTGAAGGCAGTAGGGCAGGTTAATCGGGTGGTGAAAAAGGCATATGTCAATTGGGGCATAGATTAAAAAAGAAGGGAGGTCATGTTGGAGTTGTATAGAACTTTGGTGAGGCCACAGCTGGAGTACTGTGTGCAATTCTGGTTGCCACATTATCGGAAGTATGCAAATGCTGGGGGGGGGGAGATTCACCGGAATGTTGGCTGGGATGGAACATTTGGAGAAGTTTCATAGGCTTGGGTTGTTTTCTCTAGAGCAGAGAAGACTGACCTGATTGTGGTGTACAAGATTGAGGGAAATGGACAGGGTGGATCGGGAGCAGCTGTTCCCCTTCGTTGAAGGGTCAGTTATGAGGGGACATAAAAGTAAAGGGTGGGAGATTTAGGAGGGGATTTGAGGAGAAATACTTTTACCCAGAGAGTGGTGACGGTCTGGAATGCAATGCCCAGGAGGGTAGTAGAGGCAGGATGCCTCACATCCTTATAAAAAGTACCTGGATGAGTACTTGGCACGCCATAACATTCAAGACTATGGGCCAAGTGTACAGTACTATACAATGTCATTGTTTTATATGCCAAAAATACCTCAAAAAAATTGTTTATTTAAAAAAAAGACTTATGGACCAAGTGGGATTAGGTGGGCAGGTCAGTGCCTTTCTTGCATCTGTGCACACTCGATGGACCGAAAGGCCTCTTCTGCACTGTAGTACTCTGTGATTCTGTAAATGAGCAATGCAAAGGCACATTGGATCAAATTGCCTCCTTTTGTGCTGTATGAATCTATGAATGTTTTTATACCTTATAAACTTTCACTTTATTTGATTTCAGGGCTGTGATCCCTTTGCACAGACTCAGCGGAGCAAGCTGCAGCACCGCCGAGCTCGGATTAACCAGCAGATTAACAAGGAGATGCGAATGCGAGCAGGAGCTGAAAATCTATTGCGGTGAGTATTGTCATTTAGCTAATGACAGATGACAGAACTTGTCCCACAGACTTAATTGTCTGAGTTTAAGTGTTATTTTTTAAACAAAAAGTACTTTTTCTGTATTTAGTAATCTTGATGGCAATGGGCATAAAACGAAGGAGGAAAGATCCATCAAATTGGCTTGTATTTTCACGATGTAATTTGTACACATCATTATCCCCATCTGCCATGCTACTTCCAGTCATGTATTCTCATGGATCAGGTAAATGTTTTGGTCAGTTGAGGAAAACAACTCTGGTATCCACGAACCCCCTGTGTGCTGTTATGCTGGCCATACGCACAAACTCATCCAGCTATCTTGTGATTCCATTCAGTCACTGTACATTTCAGTATCTTATTTCTTGGTTTGCTGATGTGATGGAGGAATTCTCTCAACACCTAACTTGTATCTCCCAACTGAAGTCCGTTGTTTTCCTATAGAATTTTGGAGTTAATTTGGTTCAGGTTTACACTTTGTGGAAGATCTTTTAGCTTCAAAGAGAGTGAGAGATCTTTGCTGTCTTTTTAGATGACTGTGATTGTGATGTTCGGTTCTTAAAACTCCTGTCCATATATTCCCAGAAAGAAATTAAATTAGCATGTCTTGCAGTCATTGTTGCAGACCAAGTAATTTTTGATTTTGTCACCTCTGAAACCTTTGACACATTTCAAGATAGAAGTCAACAGGAGGCAGGGGTAACATCCAGAGGAGGTTTAGAATGTCTGATGAGTATCTGGCTGATTAGCAGTTCCCATTTTCTTGATAGAACCGCAACTGATCTAAGCCCAGCACTTTGCATTTCTAGTGCCTTTCTTTCAAGAAAGTTTGCGTTTGAAATGGACCTTGACAATTCCACCCCCATCCCCCTTCATGTCACCGATCTCCAGTGCAATTCATATAGAAACATTCCAGAGAAGTGGTCAACTTACAATGTCAGACATCTGGTGGCAGCCATTTTTGAAAAAAACGGGACTTTAAACAGTGCTTAGCTATTGGAAATTGTAGATAAAGTCGCAATTTCTTGTCATCGTGACAGTGTTAGGAATGTTGTGACAGTGTTAGGAATGATACTGGCAATAAAGATTGACAAGTCCCCAGGGACTGATTGATTGTTACACCCCAGGTTTTAATAGAAGAATGCAAGAAAGCTGAAAATCCTCATTATTTAAGAAGCGTGTGAGAGAAAATAGGAAACTTGAGACCTGTTAGTACTATGGTGATGAAGTTGTTGGAATCTAGCATTTTGGGATCTCACTGAATGGTTAAACATGCCCAAGGGCCTGAATGACCGACTCCTGTTTTTTTTTTACTGTAACATATTTCTGGATAAATTAGGATAGACACTTTGAGCGTCTATCTTGTAACTGTTATGTGTTTGATTTACTTGTTTTAAATATATTCTGGACAGTTAAGTGGATGAAATACACCACTAGGTGCAATGCTAAGCTATGCAAATTAGGGCTAGTTTAGGTTCAATTCTCGTTCTGTGCTGAATTAGTTTTTAGTCAGCATAGCAATAGGAACAGTTAACTCCTGTTCCCCTTGGCTAAAGAAAGCCAAAAGTTTGAGTCCTGATGCCAATGCTAAATACAAACCAGTGACCCAAACTGCTGCATTTGTATTCTGCGAACTCGGGTGTCACCCAGAATTCTGATAAAAGGTCACCCTGAAAGGTTAACTCCATTTCCCTCTCCACCGATGATGCCAGACCCGAGTGAGTATTTCCAGTGTTATCTGTGTTTATTTCTGATTTCTGACATCTGCAATATTTTGCTTTGGTTTCAACAAATTTGGCTCAGCAGCTCAGCCATGCTGCCTTTCACCCCCAAAATTTTATAGACGGTTGCATTCATTTTTTTGTTTTGCACATGATCAATGACCACTTTATCAAAGGTGCTATATAAATCCAAGCTCCTGCTGTTTATTCCCTTAGAATTTTACCATGAATGCCACATAAATCTATAACTTGATGGTCCAAAAAGAGGGGTAGGCAGCTCCACAAGAGTATCCAGATGTTCCATGTCACTGCTAAAAGCCTGGCTGATCCAAGTGGAAGAGTCTATTTCTGTCTGTTGATGTTTGAAGCATTGTTGTTTTTCAAATTCATCACTTGCTATTGCATATGTTTTTTCTGTAAATATTCCTTCCAGAAATTGATCTGCTTTAGCTGCTCCAATTTTCAATTAAGACTGACTGAAGTTGCCAACTGTGCATAAGCTTCACATGATTAAATCAATTAAGTACATATTTATTTCTCTTCTGTGGTGTAATGCATATGTGCAGAGGGAGTGTGCTTTGCAATTCAAGGCCCAGGAATCAAAAGTACAATTTTTGGGAGGGGTGTGGGGGGGGGAAGCTTAATTCCCCTGCACCACCATCCTGTTTGCTTCTCCCCCCCCCCCCCCAACCCCCCCAGTTTTCTCAGTCTTCCAATACTATAACAACTTATAAAATATCATGACACCATGACAGATGAAGCATGAGTCCTATGAATTTTGTTAATGCTACTCTAACTGATCATTCAAACATACACAAGAACTTTCTGGTACCCCAGGATGAGAATGAGAACAGTGATTTATTTTTGATTCCCTATCACACCGTACGTGAGATATTTTACATTTACCTTAGCTGGGAGACTAGGCCTTGGTTTCACGTATTGCCCAAAAGAGGTCACATCTGGCAACTCCTAACGAGCTAAGTACAACGATAAATTTTTGCCTGGATTATGTCCTTCAGGCTGCAATAACCCACAATCTCTTGGAGGCAAGAGTGTCAACTTCAAGTTGATACATTGAAATTTCAGTTCTCTGTGCTGTCCTAGTTCCCACTGTTGTTTTTCAATTTAGCAATGCGAATAATTCTAAATGATCGGCAAGTAATTTTTGTCCATTTTAAATTTCTGGCGATACTGCAGAGCTACAACTAACAACAAGGTGAAGGAAAATGTGACTCTGGAATTGAGTTTTGTGAACTCGAATTTACAGCTCTTGAAGGAGGAACTAGAGGAACTGAACAGCTCGGTGGAAGTTTATCAGAATGAAAAGTAAGTATTTTTCTATGTTTATGCTTTGTATCATGACTGTATTTCACATTTTAAATTTAATCCGATAGTTGTCCTTGGTCTACCAAACCCAAGTTAAACGAATAAAAACATAATAAGATCATAAGAACAGAATTAGGGCACTCGGCCTATCAAGTCTGCTCTGCCATTCAAACGGGACTGATATTTTTGTCATCCCCATTCTCCTGCCTTCTCCCCATAACCATTTATCCCCTTATTAATCAAGAACCTGTCTATCACTGTCTTAAGGACCCTCAGTGATTGGTCTCCATAGCCTTCTGCAGCAGAGTTCCACAGATTCACCACCTTGTGGCTGAAGAAATTCCTCCTCGTCTCTGTTTTAAAGGATCGTCCCTTTAGTCTGAGGTTGTGCCCTCTGGTTCTAGCTTTTCCCAATAGTGGAAACATCCTATTCAGGCTCTAACCATTCGAGGACCATTCAGCATATCATCTGGCCATACTGCAATATGTTCCATCACTTCAGTTTTTATTTTAGATTATGATTTGCTTTTTAGTATCTACATTTAACTGTGCTGTTAAAACACAGTTTGATTAAAAACATGGCATGCGAAAACAAATGTCATTTTGGGATTGTTTTTCCATTTTATTTTATTATCAGGATAGGACCATGACTAGTGGGCAGTAAAATGATAACTTGTGACAGCTGGAGAAAGAGTTGATGATTCGGACCCTTTCTTGCACCTATTGATATGCTTTTTTCCTTTCCGTTGACAATATTTTTTTTAAATCTGGAGAGTTGAACATTTGCTTTTTGCTACTTAGGTTTCCTATATGTGAATGTCACCTATGACATAAATATGACATCACCTATGACCTATATATAAACGGTTTTATGTATTGCCCTTCTGAACCGTGCTAATCTGGACAATCTGACTCTGGCATTTATAGGAGTCCTTTGGATACTTGTAATAGAGGAATCATTGGAATTGAATGTGAGTTACTTCCTTAAAATGTAATAGTAATGCCATTGGTGTGTGATATTCATCATCATAAATTTGTGGTATGCTCCATTCCAGTTCTTAATCCCAATAAGATTCTATAACAGTAATATCTGCATGAGAGACGAGCATCTGTTTATTTAGCATTTCCTGTATCCTTTATTAACAGAAATTCATTGTATTTTTAAAAAATCTGCAATGGTCTTCTGTGTTAAGTAATGGGTTAAGAGACATTGCAATTAGTTGTCTCATTTATGTTAAGTATCCATTAATTGATACATATGTAAAGGGGCTTCAGGTGGCCTCTGTCAGGGATGTATAGTTAGAGTTTTGTGCAAAGGCTGTTGGAATGAAATAAATGTGTGTTTGTGAAAAAGGAACAGAACTTTAGACTCTTCATATCACAGCAACTAAAATGTCTAACAATTGGTAGCAGAGGATGGTTGCTGTGTAAATGCGAAGGGTTGAAAGATACAACTTTTCCAGATCAAACCAAGGAGTGAGTGAGAAAAAAAAAGGGATATATGGCTGAACCGAGGATAAAGATGGCTGTATATGACTATTGTAGAGGGTGTCATCTCCGCTACTCCACTACTGGGTCGATATCTGGGGTTTGAATATCTGTGTGTGTCTCTCTCCAGCTGGCACTGAAACTTCAGAGGCCAGGGGATGTCGCACTGGGACACTTCCACTGAAGAGAGCACTGATTCAAGCCTGCCGTTTATTCCTAACCGACAGCCTGAGACTTATATCACACAGATCTCCAGACCCCTACCAATACCCAGGTGATTCTCTCTCTTGCCGGTGGTGCAACAGCCACCCGGTTCCTACTCCACTAGAGTAGCTTTCCCAAGAGAGAGAATAGGACACTGCTGTTTATTCCCTAACCAGCAGTCTGTCCTGAGTGAATCGCTCAAGATGACCCTCGATTCCTGAACCCGGAATTAAGGTGAGGAGTATTTTAACAATGACTTGGTCAGAGGTCGCTGGTGAAAGATTTAAGAATTTAAACGACTCCAATTGTCATCAAATCAAGGTTTATTGTAAAACCCAGGTCAAAATCATCAACAGAAGAAACACAATACAATCTTATGCTCTAATATACACTATGTCTATTCAAAAGTAATATAGCGGACACAACGAAAATTCTTATGCTTACACAGCTTTTAGCAATATCACAAGGCACAAAACAAGTTCCCTTCCCCAAAGCCTCAACCACTATTAAAGTCAAGGGAGTTTCGTAAGCTGCTGCGGAGTACTTACGGTCACAGGCTGCAGAGGTCAAGTCAGGGGTGCAGAGGTCGAGCCACGAACGAACAGCCCCCCAATCGAAAACACAGCCCCTTTTATATTGTTTTACCTGGCTTTGTCCTGTGGTCGGCCAGCCCCTTTTGCATTGAAAAAGGTAAGGTTTAAAGTTCCCGCTGGTCCTGCCCCCTTTGAGCCGGTCAGACCTGTCGAGATGGGAGTACCTCCCCTAGGTCCGCCTCCAGTCTGTTTTTTTGAGATAACGAGGTTGAGCTCCCTTGAAGATTTTCAAAGACTTCCATCTGCTCTGGAGATCGCTGCTATGTTGATGGGGTGTTGATTGGATTCTGCTCTGGTGGAGGCCAGGTCATTTACATTTGCATGGGGCTATGACCATCCCATTGTCCTGCTTGCATGCAAGCCTCCTGTGTATTCCCGTGCCCCTTTGTCTGTGTCTTGATGTTATCTTGTTGTCTGGCTCCTTCTTCCTTGTAGCTCCTAGGGGGGGTGTTTGTGAATATTCTCTCTCTATGTCCCTACTCAGCTCAGCGGGCCAAGCCTGCTGGGAAAACTGGTTCTGTTCCCTTGGCTGGAAAGTCAGTTTACAGTCTCTGAGTTTCTCCAAAAGGGCCGAATTGCCCGAAAACCTTACACTATCCTTCCTTATTTTCTGAAAGGGAGTCGTACGACCGATGGAGAAGTGCAGTAGTTATGTGGACTAAGGTAACTGCTTTGGGAAAGAGAAAACAAGGTACGGCATTGGCTCTTTCTCTACCATATGGCAGTAAAATCCGAAACAAAGTGCTTTCTGAGCTGGAATTGGAAGAGTTAGACTCAGAAGAAGGTCTGGAGACTTTATTACATTATATGGATAAGATTTATAAGAAAGATGACTTGTTAAGTGCGTATGAAGCACGGTCGGATTTTGATAAGTTCCGGAAAATGGAGGATATCTCCATGGAAGACTATATAATGGAATTTGGCAGACTATATAAAAGGCTGCAGAAACACAACCTGGAATTTCCACAGTCTGTGTTGGCCTTTAAATTACTTGACTGCGCTAGAGTGAGCAACATGGATAGGCTCCTGGTTTTGACAGGAGTTCAGTTTACTGATGAGGATACCTTATTCGAACCGATGACAAAAGCCTTACAAAAGTTTCTGGGGAAACATTCAATTCCAATGGCTCTGATGACCCAAATAGGTCAACCTGCAAGAAGGCAGAATATGGAAGATACACTATTAACTGGATGGCAAAATCGTATGACTACGAACAGGGCTCAAGACTATAGAAGGAGACCAAGACAAGGAAATTATGAAAACAGAAACCCAGTTAGAACCTACAATAGGAAGATGAATCCCAGAAATGCACGGGACATGATAAATCGATGTTTTCGATGTGACTCTCAATACCATTATGCTTTCAACTGTCCAACTCGTTATGATAGAGTGTTTGAAGCGACACATGATATGGAAGTGTCAGAAGAGGAAAAAGATAGTGACCAGAAAGAAGGCATTGTCCTATTGACAAGCAGTTTTACGCCGGTAATGAGGGTGTTGGTTGCAGAATCCTTCAACTGTGCTGTATTGGACAGTGGCTGCACATCTAGTGTGTGTGGAATTGACTGGTTAAAATGTTACCTGGACTCTTTGAATGCTGAAAATTGTAACAAGGTTAAGGAATTTGAAAGTTCCACATGTCGTCTTTTAAAATCTTTCCTACTTCAAGACTGTGAGAAAAAACAACTTTGCAACTCTGTTTCGAAATAAATAACTTTGTCTTTATTGACCAAAGTCTGCATGCAGATGGCTACAGGTTAGAGAGAGAGAGAGCTGTTAAGGTAAACCTGCTCATTCTTTCTCAAGCTCGCAAAGACATGGAGAAAACGTTCAATATTTATACACAAGCTGTATCATTTTACAAAAACAGACCTTGTTCAAAAATGTCAATACAGTCATAACTTCTGATCAAACATGTTGTCATGGAAAGACCCTGACTCGGCTTATTTGCAGTAGTTTGTCTTTAGAGGAAATAAGACGTGGTCCTATTTTGTTTTTCACCTCTGCCCTCATGATGCCTTGACGCAGATGGACCTAGGTCATGAGGAAATTGTGTTATTAGGACATTCCTAGATCGTGGCTTTGTTATCAGGTTTTAATAAGGTCAGGCACTATCTTCCCTCTTCTGGCCTTGTATGATACAATTATGTGGATTCTTAGCTTTGTCTAGTTTGTCAGGGTCTGATCTTGGCACTAGCTGACACAGCTGTCTTACACTTGGTTACATAAGTTGGCTATTTTTCCCATCATGCTATTGCTGAGTTTGTACACTTTCACACACAAGTTTCAGGTTTGGGGATGATAATACTCTGAAGTCGCTGAAAAGAGTTGTGATCCCTTGCAATATTGCCGGAGTGAATCATTTCATTAGCACGGATGTTGTATCAAGCGAGATACCTTTGCTTCTGAGCAGACCGTCGGTGAAGAAAGTACACATGAAACTGGATATGGAACAGGATAAGGCAACAGTTTTTGGAAAGACGGTGGACTTACAAATTGTATTCCATTACTGACAAATAATTTTTCAAGTAGTGGTTAAGGATGTGTTAATGGCAGTTGACAATGGGACTTTAGCTGATAAAAAGCTTGTGATATTAAAACTGCATCGGCAATTTGCACATCCGTCTCCTCGGAGGCTGAAAAATTTATTGAAGGATGCAGGGGTAAGGGATGATGACTATACTAAACTGATAGAACAGGTTAGTGACTGCTGTGAAGTTTGTAGGAAGTACAGAAGGACACCAGCTCGACCGATAGTAACCTTACCTTTGGCCAGGGATTTTAACCACATTGTGGCCATGGACCTTAAGATCTGGGATAAAGCAAATATTATATTTATTTTGCATTTTGTAGATTTAGCAACCAGATTTAGTCAATCAACGATTGTACGAAGTAAAGAAAAGAGAGTAATTCTGGATCAAATCGTGGAAAAATGGATAGGGACAGGAATGGGTCCACCGGCAAAATTCCTTACGGACAATGGGGGAGAATTTGCTAATGATGAGTTTATAGTGATGCGTCCTATGCAAATTTATGTGATGGTGTTTCAAGCGCAGGAGGTTTTATAATTTTCCTTTTGGGGAACAATGGTAAATGTTGCCCGCTTGTGTGGCAATCAAAGAAAATAAGGAGTGGTAAAAAGCACTTTGGCTGCTGAGACATTAAGCCTTGTAGAGGCAGTGGATATGGCCTTTTATATAAGTATGATATTGACAGAAATTTTGGGATTAGGGGATTAGGGAAAGGGTATTCTGTCGGTTGTGTCCCATGTTTGTCTTCTGAGGAGGTCGGTCCGGTTTTTCGCTGTGGCGCGTTGGAACTGTCGATCGATGAGTCGAGTGCCATATCCCGTTCGTACGAGGGCATCTTTCAACGTCTGTAGATGTCTGTTACGCTCCTCCTCGTCTGAGCAGATCCTGTGTATACGGAGCGCTTGTCCATAGGGGATGGCTTCTTTAATGTGTTTAGGGTGGAAGCTGGAGAAGTGGAGCATCATGAGGTTATCCGTGGGTTTGCGGTAAAGCGATGTGCTGAGGTGACCGTCCTTGATGGAGACGAGTGTGTCCAAGAATGCAACTGATTTTGGAGAGTAGTCCATGGTGAGTCTGATGGTTGGCCACCGCGCCACAGCGAAAAACCGGACCGACCTCCTCAGAAGACAAACATGGGACACAACCGACAGAATACCCTTCGTCGTCCAGTACTTCCCCGGAGCGGAGAAACTACGTCATCTTCTTCACAGCCTTCCACACGTCATTGATGACGATGAACATCTTGCCAAGGTCATCCCCACACCCCCACTACTTGCCTTCAAACAACCGCGCAACCTCAAACGAACCATTGTTTGCAGCAAACTACCCAGTCTTCAGAACAGTGACCACAACACCACACAACCCTGTCATGGCAATCTCTGCAAGACGTGCCAGATCATTGACATGGATACCACTATTACACGTGAGAACACCACCCACCAGGTACGCGGTACATACTCGTGCGACTCGGCCAACGTTGTCTACCTCATACGCTGCAGGAAAGGATGTCCCGAAGCGTGGTACATTGGCGAGACCATGCAGACGCTGCGACAATGAATGAACGAACATCGCGCAACAATCACCAGGCAGGAATGTTCCCTTCCAGTCGGGGAACACTTCAGCAGTCAAGGGCATTCAGCCTCTGATCTCCGGGTAAGCGTTCTCCAAGGCGGCCTTCAGGACCCGCGACAACGCAGAATCGCTGAGCAGAAACTTATAGCCAAGTTCTGCACACATGAGTGCGGCCTCAACCGGGACCTGGGATTCATGTCGCATTACATTCATCCCCCACCATCTGGCCTGCAAAATCCTACCAACTGTCCTGGCTTGATACAATTCACACCTCTTTAACCTGGGGTTACCCCATCTCTGGATCTGTAAAGATTTAATCACCTGCTAATGCTCGCATTCCTAGCATTGTTTGGCATCTTTGAATTTGTCTATATATGTGTTTCTGGAACAGACCTCTGCATTCACCTGAGGAAGGAGCAGCGCTCCGAAAGCTAGTGACATCGAAACAAACCTGTTGGACTTTAACCTGGTGTTGTAAGACTTCGTACTGTGCTCACCCCAGTCCAACGCCGGCATCTCCACATCGTGCATGATAGTGACATGGTTGTCTAATTTTATTTAATAATCCTGATTACTGAAAAGCTTTCCAATTTTCTGTACATTTTTGATGTTAATTGTGTGCTCTTCTGCTCAGTGTAACATGCACAGAAGCACAAAATAGGTGCCCTGATGAATTAATTTTGGCCAATGGGAAAATTACCTGTTGGATAAACATTAAAGAGCAATTTCACCTAACTTTATAATTTGGCATTGTTTAGCTCTTTGATCTATTGCTTCCTTTGTAATTGAGCATTGCTGGTATTGAGTCACTGTTGTGTGAGTCACTGTTGAGGTGTAGACAACAGGGCGTTGTCATGCAATCTTCTTATCAAAGGTGCAGAAACTTGATTTATGGCACATCCGATAATGAGCAAAATGTTGCACTTCTTCTCTATTTAGCTTCTAACGGTGGATTCTATTATCTACTGTGATGATTTGGACTTTCTTTAAGAAGCTCTTGACTTGTTAAGGGCAAGTACCAAACCTGAGCACCTTTTTTGTTTTCTCCTCCTGTTAAAGAAACAACTTGATTTCGGCTCTTTGTGATGACAGGATTCAAATTGGTACCTCGCCACATGGAGGATTGTGGATGCAAACATGTATCTTACCAATTTGTGATGCAACCAGTGATTATACTGGTATGTCTTGTATTGACCTGCATTTTATTCCAAATGCAACATTAAGCTTGTGTTGAAATTGAGAGTCCCAACTCTCCGATTCTTACACTGACTCAAAAGAGGGTGATATTTTATCTATGGTGTGCCATTCCCAATGGCAGAACCAGAAGTGGGTGACATTTCGCGAGCTGGCTCCCATGCGATCCTAATTAAAATATTTCAAATGATGATAGTGGGCACCAAAAACATGTGCGATCATGTGACCAAAGAAACTTTTCAGAGTTGAAATCCACCATTGACTGACAATGCAGCAGATACAGGTGGGCTAGAAAGGAGCTCCCCTGACGAACAGGGAACCTCTATAATACAGCCACCAATTCCCTGCCCAACTCTATTGCCATTTCCAGAAGGCATTTGATAAAGTGCCACATTAAAGGTTATTGCAGAAAATAAGCCATGTTATTTGGGGTAACATATTGGCATGGATAGAAGATTGGCTGGCTAACAGGAAGCAGAGAGTAGCCATAAATGGGTCTTTTTCAGGTCGGCAAAATGTAATTTGTGGTGTGCCACATTTATCAGTGCTGGGTTTTCAACAGTTTACAATTTACATTAATGACTCGGATGAAGGGTTTGAAGGGATGGTTGCCACATTTGCTGTGAAAAAAATGGGTAGGAAGGTAAGTTGTGAAGGGGGGGGGGGTGGCATAAGGAGGCTACAAAAATATACAGATAGGCAAAGATCAGGCAAATGGAATATAATGTAGGAAAATGTAAAATTGTCCATTTTGGCAGGAAGAATAAAATGCACATTATCTAAATGGTGAGAGATTGCAGAGCTGCAAGGTGCAGATCTGGGCCCGAGTGCATGAATCACAAAAGGCAATTAATTAAGAACGCTAATAGAATGTTGTAATATTGCGAGGGGAATTGAACACAAAAGTAGGGAGGTCATGTTTCAGTTGTACAGGGCACCACCAGTGAGACCACATCTGGAGAACTATACATTATTGGTCACCTTATTTAAGGAAACATGTAAATACATTGGAAGCAGTTCGGAGAAGGTTGACCAGACTAATACCTGGAATATGTGGGTTGTTTTATGAGGAACGGTTGGACAGGCTATACTTGTATCCACAGGAGTTCAGAAGAATAAGAGGTAACTTGAGTGGAACGTATCACATTAGAGATCTTGACAGTGGATGTGGAGAGGATGTTTCCTCTTGTGGGAGATTCTGGAACTAGGGATCACCGTTGTAAAAATAAGGAGTCGCCTATTTAAAACGGAGATGAGGTGAAATTATTTCACTAGACGGTCGAGTCTTTGGAATGCTCTCCCTGAAAAGGTGGTGACGGAGTCTTTTAATTTTTAAGGCAGTGGTGGATAGATTCTTGGTAAGCAAGGGGGTGATAAGTTATCAGCGGTAGGCGAGATGCAGATTTGAGGTTACTATTGGATCAACCATTATCTTATTAAATGGTGGGTCAGACTTGAAGGGTGAAGAGCCGACTCCTGCTCGTTTGTAGGTTCAAATTTACATGAGTCTTATTGAGAGCACAAATTTAAATTTCACTTGTAAATATTGCACATCACATTGGTTTCACTTAATTCATGCGTGCATCATTGTTATTTGATGGGCTAAGAATAGCTTAGTGAGAGTGCTAAGTGCACTGGCACTCCTCATGATTGGCACACATTGATAGTCACAGGGGAGTTGGAGGCCATATTTTTTATTGTGGAAGAAACACTGTCATGTTTTTATTTGTTCACTTTTATTGAATGTTAATTTTAGTGTTCAATGTTGCACTTGACGCTCTGTGGGAAATGGCCGACCTTACTGGCTTAGCTGACACTCTATTATACATTATAAAAGGAGATTTCCAAGATCACACTCAGCAGGGATAATTGAAATGTTATAGGTGAAATGAAAGCCCTGCAAAGATGGTTCAGGATCTAATTTCTTGGTCACGGTCAGCTGATTGATGTCCGTCCAAGTTTGACGCAGATGGTGCGAGGACCAGTATTCACTAGTGAATATGAATTACAAAGCTCCACTCCTCTTGCTCTTCTGGGTGGCAGAGAACACATGATCAGCAAGGGCTAGCAAAGAGTGATCTATATTCCAGTAAGACAGTGGGGTTCTGGCGATGGGCCAAGATCATATATAAGGTGCCGCATTTCTTGGGAAAATCTGGTGCACATCAAGTTGTACCTGGTATCCCATGCACTTCTCTCCATGGCCCTGCTATCCAGTAAAAACTTGTGCATATTCATGGACTTCTCCTCTGGCATCAATTCATCCTCCAATCTGTTAGAACAATTCTCGTGTGTTATACTGTCATGCTGCAGAGTGCACAGCAGATCACAGCTATTCGTGATACCCTCTACGGCGTGTACCGCAGAGCCCTTACAGACTGATCAGGGTAGTGGCAGTGTAGTTTTAATCAGTCGATGGTTTGTTGGATGATGGCTCTAGTGGTGGCATGCGCTACATTGTCATACTCTTGTACTGTGCTCTGCGGATGCCTCAATTGTGTCATCAACCAATTTCGAAGGGGATAGCCCTTGTCACCCAGAATCCCATCTGTCAACCTAGCTGCTGCGTCCAACAGCTCTGGAACGTGTGAGTTCAGCAAAATATGAATCATGATAGCTCCCTGGGAAACCAGCACAGACCTGCTTGATTCTTACCTCTGGCCACACACTACTTGCACAAAGTGAAAGCTCTCGTGATTCACACATGCCACTGGCTGGTCCCAGGGAGCTTGAATGGTAACATAAATGCAGTTGATGATTCCATGCACTCTAAGGAAAGGAGAAATGACTGCAAAACCAAATGCCATTGCTGCTTGGCTGTCCCCATCTGTTGAATAATTAATGAATTAATTTGCGTGATGGTGGAGGGTCACCTTGTTTATGCAGCTGTGGGTGGCAGCATATGATAAGCCACATATGTCATCCATGGAGCCCTGGTGATGAAGAAATTAAATGTGAGTCATCTCGAGAGCCCCTGGCATAGGGTTTCCTCCAAATCCATGTGGCTGCAAGTCTTGATGCCCAAACCCACACATCAGTGGCTACTTCCTGGGACAATCTGTCATCTCTGACATTGCCTCTCTAAAATCTACAGGCAGTTAGTTCTTGTCCTGAGGAGGTCTTGATGCACCAGTACCTGTCTTCAATGATGGCTTCCCTGAATGGCTGTATGCTGACCAACCTCTTCCTCTGGTGCTGCTTGCTGCTGGCGATGCAGCCTCTGCTATTGACTGACAAAAGCCCTCCTTTTGAGGTTGCGGGAATGTTGGGTGTGGAAGCCATAGGTGCTCTATCAATTGAACTACGTGGAGAAGGCAGACAATATGAGAAAATGTGCATCCATGGATTTCGCATATGCTTTGAAAACATAGCAAAAATTGTCATTTTAATAGAAGTTGTTAACCACCATTCTCTTTCTGTCACTTTCATCCTTGTCCCCATCACCCTTAATCTTCCCTTAATAACTCTTCAACCACTTTTTCTGCAACCCCCATTACTCTGGACCGCAGCCTCCAACTGCAAATGTCATTTCTGCCACTGAGCCTTCACCTATCCCCATCAACATTTCCTCCTCTGATCCTATACCCTCCGCGCATAATCCTTGAATCTGTTAGATCCTGTTACCTGCACTTCGAGACCATCAATTTGTCGGGCAGTATGGTCGGCACGGGCTTGGAGGGCCGAAGGGCCTGTTCCTGTGCTGTACATTTCTTTGTTCTTTGTTCTTTGTTCTTTGTTCTTTGGATCTGCTCCCTACAGAATCAACCTCTCCTTTTGACTGTCAATGTTCCCTCTGCCAGCCAACACTGAGATGGACCCACATGTGAACTGTACTGACCCTGCCCGTTCACCCCAACACACTCTTGCCGGTCTTGAGCTTCCAAGCAAGTTGACATTCTCCTGCTCCCGTCCCTCATGTCACAAGGTTAAATTTTTAAAATGCTGACCTCCGACACAAGTTTACAAAGCCAATTGTTGCAGGACACCTTTTAATGAATGTGAATTCCTTTGCGGCACTGACTTAGTATGCTGACTTAATATTGAAGCTGGGGTGTAATTGCAAAATGTTTTAATACAAGAAATCATGGCAAGCGTGTATTACAAGTAGGCATCATGGTAGCACAGTGGTTAGCACGGTTGCTTCACAGCACCAGGGACCTGGGTTTGATTCCTGCCTTGGGTCACTGTCTGTGCGGAGTCTGCACGTTCTCCCCGTGTCTGCGTGGGTTTCCCCAGATGCTCTGGTTTCCTCCCACAGTCCAAAGATGTGCAGGTTAGGTGGATTGGCCATGCTAAATTGTCCTTGGTGTCCGAAAATGTTGGGTGGGATTACTGGGTTATGGGGATAGGGTGGAGCTGTGGGCTTAAGTGGGGCGCTCTTTCCAAGGGCCGGTGCAGACTCGATGGGCCGAGTGGCCTCCTTCTGTACTGTAAATCTATGATTTTTATCGGAACCCACCACCGGTCAGTGGGAGGCCAGTCCTGCCACGTCACTGACGTCTCTGCATCTCAAACTGCTATTGGGAAACCAAAATTGTGGCTCCCGTCTAATTAAGTCAGCCTGCGCACCACATTTCCCACTCATAAAGTGCCATAAGATGCCACCAAGTCTGTGATCGTGTGACTCCAGAGAAGGGCAACGCTTGCTAATGGGAAGAAAATAATTGGCTGCACGTCTGCAATTTCCTGAGATGCACTGTCTGTCATTAACCACTCTTCGCTTAGAGTGGAGTCATTGCTTGAAGTGTCTACCTCCATCTGTCTTCCTTTCCTTCAATAATCGTATCCCTTTAAAATGACCCCTGGTCACTACTGTTTAATCTGTAATAAAAAAAAAAAATGCAGGGAAATCTCAGCAGGCCATAGAATCTGTGTTTTAGTTAATATATCAACACTCCTTTGAAACTGAGAAATGCTGGATAAACGTAGGTCTGGAAGCATCTGTGGAGAGAAACAAGTTAATGTTTGGAGTCCAAATGACCCTTCTACAGAACTATTTAATGTCTTCCCTTCTCTCTCATTCTTTTCAACCTTGATGGTGGCCTTCCCTAACTTTCTCTGCATCAATTTAAAAAAAACACAGAAGCCCTGTATTATTGATTGATAAGTGTAAGTTTGGATCTATGATCAACGTAGATGGTGAGACAACATTCTTTTGAAATTGCAAAGGGAGAGAAACCTTTACCCATGGGGACCAATAAAACTCAAGTGAGGCATTTTTCTAAATCATTTGCTTGCATCCGATTGATAACAGCGTAGGATTAAAATGCCTCTCGATACTTTTGGTTGAAGACTGGAAAAATAATTCGGAACAGAATTGAAACGCTTTGTTTCTAGCAGAACTATTGTGTGAGAATGTGTTTAAGTAAATGGTGTGTGTGATGCCACAGCTTTTGATTACTTTATAATTCCCTTCCTGACCTTTTGGTTCTCCAAGATGTAAGGAAGAAAATATTTTATTTTTTTAATTCCCTGATGGCTCAGGAGGATAAATGCAGGGTGTTATGTGACACTGCCAGAGAGATTGAGAAGATCTAGGGATTCTACGGCACAGCACTCGTGCTAGCTGTTCTTTAGGTCAAAATGGTACATTATGGTCAACAAGGAATGACATCACGTTGTCCTGTAACCCCGGGAGCGGCAGGTCGGGAAAGGACTGTTGCTCGTTTTAGCCTTAGTTTAATTGCTCTTGTTCTATCACCTTTGCTCTTGAGTCGCCAGGTATCTTTCTGATACCGCCACGTGGTTCAAGTACAAGTAATGATCAATAATCCAACACACCGCCTAGTGAGAGTTAAATCAACGCACATTTATTATATACAGCAGTCAATACTTATACATTAATTCTACTTCTAAGCTACTTCCTACAACTAACAGGCCAATACTTAACTTTGGAAATGGCCCACCAGGTCAGGGAAACAAATGGCCTTTCGTATGGGTTCTGAGCCTGCAGGATTCAAAGCTGGTACAGGTCGATAGTCAGGAGTGTCTATCTGGTAGCGATCGTTGGAGTAAGACTTGCGTTTCTTTCGGCTGTTGTTGGCGAGAGTGAAGAAGGGTGCAGCCGGGAGGAGAAGGGTGAAGAAGGGTCGATTTGAACTTGGCCCCTATTCTTATAGTCCCCAGGGGCTTCCCGCCTCTCGGAGTGGACCATGTACCTGGTTCCAAGTGATTGGACTTTGTCCCAATCACTTGGTTCGATATTCTCCAATGCTGGAGCGATTCCTTGATCGAAGGGTGGTCGTTTACCTCTCTTTGTGTCAGCTCCTGCTGGCTCCGAAAGGCCTGGGTCGGCTTTGTGTTACTAATTTGTAGCATATTGTTCCTGGGATTGCTACTTTATATGCAGATGGCTGGGGTGTTGTTATGTTGATGGCTGCAGGTATCGATTCGGTCTGGCTTCCCCAGAGGCGAATACACTGTTTTACCTGCAGCTGTCTGTTTGAGTCCTGTTGGCTGATTTTTCCGTTCGCCATTTTAAATCGGGGTTTGGCCATTCTAATCGGGAGTTAGCCATTTTAACCGGCTACAGGTCGGCACCAGTTTCCTCACATAATCTCACACCTGTAAGTACGGGAGCCCATTCCCACTGGGCAGCTCATCCCTCCAAGATCGCCTCTTTGTCACTTTCTAGTTAAATTATCTGCTCGATGATTCCCGTAGCTACACTTGCACACAAAGAATAACATTTAGGGCACATTGTCATTGTGATTGCTGCTGTGCTTACCCATTGAGCTATGGCGTGATAGTACTATCATGTAGTCCTTACAATGATTCAAGACTTGTACCGACAGATGTACTTCAGATTCAGTTAAAAGAAATTAGCATATATCAATCATTTGTTATTTATTTATGTCCAGTCATAACTATTGATTATGTTTGCATCATACATAGTACATGAGAACAATTAACCAATTACAACAAGTGCACGTTTATTTAATGATATCCGATCAGTGCAAAGACATCTACATGCTGCCTCTTTATTTCTCACCGGCTCCCCATTATCAAGAATGCGGGGCGGGATTCTCCGACCCCCCCGCCGGGTCGGAGAATCACCGGGGGCTGGCGTGAATCCCGCCCCCGCCGGTTGCCGAATTCTCCGGCACCGGATATTCGGCGGGGGTGGGAATCGCGCCGGTTGGCGCCCCCCCCCCCCCCGCCGGCGATTCTCCGGCCTGCGATGGGCTCAAGGTGAGGGCTCGGCCCCTCAAGATGTGGCGAATTCCGCACCTTTGGGGCGGCGCGATGCTGGACTGATTTGCGCCGTTTTGGGCGCCGGTCGGCAGACATCGCGCCGATTGCGGAGAATCCCGCCCGTGGTTATCAATCACCTCCCCTTAAGTATAATGGCCTTCTCAAAGTATAAATGCCCGCTGCAATAACAATTCAATTTTTTAAATACATGAGTACCCAATTATTTTTCCCAATTTAGGGGCAATTTAGCGTGGCCAATTCACCTACCCTGCACATCTTTGGGTTGTGGGACTGAAACCCACGCAGACACTGGGAGAATGTGCAAACTCCACAAGGACAGTGGGCCGAGATCGAACCTGGGTCCTCAGCGCTGTATGCAGCAGTGCTATCCACTGTGTCACCCATGCAATGACAATTCTGTATGATTGACTCCCCTCCAGACAACTTGATATCGATACAAAATGGGGAAAAGAACACATTTTGTCCATTGCCACACTGTTGTTTGTCTCTTTATTGGGGGCCCATCACCAGCAGTGTCCTTGGGATATTTTCCAACAGTTAACAACTTCAGCTAAACAGCTTGTGTGTGTAATACAAATTGATACAGAAAAGGTTTAACCGTTCAGTGAGTTTTGAAACTAATTCTGATATGTCTAAAACTATGCCCTTTCAACAATTCTGGTAAGAACAAGTGAATTTTGAAGAATGTCCCTGTAAGACTGTGGATTGCCATTGATTTGAGTATTTGAAGGGTGGCACAGTGGTTAGCGCTGTTGCCTCACAGCATCAGGGACTGGGGTTCAATTCCAACCTTGGGTGACTGTGTGGAGATTGCACGTTCTCCCTGTGTCTGTGTGGGTTTCCTCCAGGTGCTCTGATTTCCTTCCACACTCCAAAGATGTGCAGGTTAAGTGGATTGGCCATGTTAAATTGTCCCTTAGTGTTCAAAGATGTGCAAGTTAGGTGGGGCTACGGCGATAGGGTGGGGGAGTGTGCCTAGGTAGGGTGCTCTTTGAGAGGTTCGGTGCAGACCTGATGGGCCAAATGGCCTCCTGCACTATAGGAATTCTGATCCTATGAAGTCAGTGCATTCTTTGAGACTTATAAAGAATCTATAATGGGGGGGCGGTGCAAGTTATTCAATTGTCAAATTAACATTTGCTTTCAGGCAAAACCGTAATTAAATTGTATTTCTACCAAACTGAAGTTGAAAGGAAAAACTACCAACTTTTTGAATCTGAAATATAAACTGAAACTGTTGGAAATACAGAATGCTAGTCAGTATCCATAAAGATAAAGGACATGTAATATACTTTATGGTGTGTATCTTTCGTAAGAATCCAGTTGGGGTGAATGCACACCCAGAACTTCAATCTATCATTTTTAACAATCTGAATCATTATCAATAAAACTGCCTGCCATTGTGGATGAACTTCGCACTGGACTGCTGCAGTTTGAAAAGAATAGTGCGTAGCATTTTAGCAGAGTTGATTTAAAAAAAAAAAAAAAGATTTATTTCATGGGATGTGGCCTATTTTGACGAGGCCAACACTTTTATTGTTCATCCCTAATTCCCTAGGGGCTGTTTAGCACAGGGCTAAATCGCTGGCTTTGAAAGCAGACCAAGGCAGGCCAGCAGCACTGTTCAATTCCCGTACCAGCCTCCCCGAACAGGCGCCGAACCAGTAACTTCATTTGAAGCCTACTTGTGACAATAAGCAATTTTCATAATTGCACTTGGTGGTGGTGAGCTGCTGCCTTGAACCGTTGAAGTCCTTGTGGTGTACGGTAGTCCACAGTGTTATTCGGGAGGGAGTTTCAGGATTTTGACCCAGTGACAGTGAAGGAACGGTGATATAATTCAGGTCAGGATGGTGTGTGGCTTGAAGGGGTTCTTGCAGGCGGCAGTGTTCCCATATCTGCTGCCCTTGCCCTTCTAGGTGGTCGAGAACAATATTTTGGAAGGTGCTGTTGAAGCGGCCTTGGTGAGCTGCTGCAATGCATCTTGTAGATGGTATAAGCCACCACCATGCACCAGTGTGGACACGAGGGGCTTTTCACAGTAACTTCATTGCAGTGTTAATCTAAGCCTATATGTGACAATAACATTATGAAAAAAATGATTATCATTATGAAGCCTGTGATGGTAGTGGCAGTGTCTAGTAGATGGTAGTGTCTAGGTTGGCCACTTAGTTCTTGAATATGGTCCACTGACTCCCAAGCTGTCGGGTAGGAGCTCTCCCGTTGCCTCAGACCAGCATTGCACAACCTTCTTAACCGGATTCTTCCACTTAAATTTCTGCTTGTATGCCTGAAGAAGGAGCACTGTCTTGTGGTCTGATATTCTGAAATGTGGTTGGAGGATGGAGCGGTAGGTGCTGTTGATGGTTGTGTAGCAGTGGTCAAAGATATGAGGGTCCCTGGTGTAACAGGAGATGGTTGGTGGAATTTTGGCAGAACACTCTTGAGGTTGGCCTTGTTGAAGTCCCCAGCCACGATGAACACGTCCTCCAGTATTCCATTTCCAGATTGTTTATAGCTGTGTACAATTCATCAAGCGCCTTCTTCACTTCTGCCTGGGATAAAATGTAGACCGCTGTGATGATGACAGAAGTGAACCGTAGTGGATGGTAGTATAGGCGGCACTTCACCGTCAGATAACAAAGGGCCTGGGTGTTCTTGTACACTGAAAGCAAGCTTGCAGATACAGCAAACAGTTAAGGCAAGTGGTATGGTGGCCCTCATTGCAAGAGGACTTGAGTACAGGAGCAAGGATGTCTTACTGCAGTTGTACAGGGCCTTAGTGAGACCACATCTGGAGTATTGTGTGTAGTTTTAGTCTCCTTATCCAAGAAAAGATATACTTGCCTGAGAGGAAATACAAGTTTCCTAGGATGGCTGGATTGACGTATGTGAGATTTATTCGTTGACTAAATCTCACATACCGGCATTTATTGCCCATCCCTACTTGTCCTTCAGAAGGTGGTGGTGAGCTACTGCCTTGAACAGCTGCCGTTCCTGAGGTGCAAGTCCACCCCTAGTGCTGTTGGGGAGGAAGTTCCAGAATTTTGACCCAGCAGCAGTGAATGAGCACTTCTGTTCTCTCTCTAAAGACCTGCAAAAGGGGCCTTTCTCTTTACACAGCCAGTTAAACCTGCAGGAAATTCCAGTTCAGCACCAGCTACAGGCAAGAGGGGGTTGTTTGAAAACTTTTAAAAACTCTCCATGTTGAAAATTCTGGTCTTATCTCCGCAAGGCTGATAGTTAACCTACTGGAGGTGGAGGCAAGTCAGAATTTAACAGACCTGAGGTGGATCTTCCGTGTAGACCCAAGTAAATACAAGTTAAAATGACTCCCTAGAGGGGATCCCACAGCCTGAGAGTCCTGCCTGAATATTCCAGCAAGAAGAACCTAGTTAACAATTCATCTGATGGTTTTAGCACTCCGTGTCCTGGGAAGAGAGCCAGCTACAGCGATTTCAATATTAGCACCAAGGACATTTGTCTTTCTTTGTTTCTTCCATTTTAATTCTGATTTTACCCCTTTCCCTCGTGTGTGTGTGTGTGAGTGTGTGCTTGGATAGAAGGTGGAGCATTAAAAAGGGGGAGTAATAGGTTAATTAGCCAATATAATTATTGCATGTATTATCTCTCATTATAAATAAGCAATTTATTTTGTTTCACTTACAAATCTGGTGCCTGTAGATCATTGGATCAGTCAAGAGTTAAAGATCTTGAAATTATTAATTAATTCACTTGTGTTGGGATTCTGGGGTGCCTGTGGGGCTGGAATTGACCGTGCACAAGCCCAGGGTGTCGTAACAATATGGTCATTGTGTCAAAGGCTGAAAACGGGTCAAGAAGAATAAAGACGGAGAGGGGTGAGCGCCTCATAAATTTGTAGTTAAGATCCACTTTGGAAGATGTAGTGGTGTTGGGCTTTTGCTGCTTCTATGGGTATAAAGTTACAATTCTGCAAAACATGTAGAAGTTGGAAAATGTATTATGAATTAGACAACAATGTACTTCAATTTAGGAAGGTAGACCAAACGTATATAAATTTAATTAATCTCTTTAAATTAAAAGCAGAAATGAAGAACTGCTTTTTCAAAGACCTGTGAGTGAAATGATCTTCTGGACAGAATAGCAGTAGGACAAATATTCAGAATGTAGCTGAATATTGTACTGGAAGAATTAGTACAATAGAGGACTGGAGGAACACGCTTCGCTGGGTCGCATGACCTTTCTTGTTCCTGACTTAATGATTTTTACATAATTTATCTCGAGCTATATTCTGTTAGCAGGCAAGCAGATTCCTTTTGTTTTCTTTAACAGAGCATCAGCTGGCTGCTGTTTCCAGTAGCAGCTTATATTCCTGCAATTAAGTTTTTATTTGCTATTGCTGTTCTTCATACCATGTAATCCAGGACAATAGTGTTGTGTTTGTCTATAAAAGAGCTGTATTCACACAGCCAGTTCATTACTTATTTCTGGTTAGATATAAGCTCATTAATGAAGTGAGGACCTCTTTTCCCCTCCAGTAATTAAAGCTCAAAAGGTTCCTTTGTTATTTAATTAAGTACTGACATCACAAAAGAACAGCTGTTGTTTATTTTTACATCAAGAATGTAATATTTCATGTAAAGTTGACAAAATTGAATGTTAATGAAATTAAAGAGAGTCTGTGTTGAAGCTCTCCCCCGTGTGTTATCCTGCACGTTCCTAAGTTCTTCCTAAACTGTTGTATTGCCTTTTCATTATTTGCAACTTCCTTTATCTTGAAATACAGCTTCGAAACTGCCGCACAGATCAGAAAAGTCACTTTAAAGCCCGAGCTAATCTTGCTCAACGTGGCTGTAGGGTGCTGCATATGGCCTCTGAGCCACTTGGCTTAAACTTTCCAGCCAGACTTTCAATTTCTGATTGTTATTCCGTGACCCTTTCGGCAAAGTGCAAATATGTTGCACGCATAGTCATCTAGCCTGCCAACACTCGCTCGGTGTCAAAAATGAAGAATGGCTTATGTTCCAGAAAGCCAAGTGATAAAAGATGGAATTGCAGCCAATATTTATCCACTTTTTTAAGGATTCATTTGCAGAGATACGCATTACAAGCATGAATCTCCGATAACCACATGACTGTCAGATCCTATTTTATTGTGGTTCTAAAATAGGAGCACAAGTGAGTCCACAATTAAAGTCCACCACAATCAACATCCTGGGGGCTACCAGTGACCAGAAACTGAACTGGACCAGCCATTTAATACTAGCCATTTAATACTGTAGCTACCAGGGCAGGTCAACGGCTAGGAATACTACGGCGAGTATCTCACCCCCTGCACCCACCACTAAAGCCTGTCCACCATCTACAAGGCACAAGTCAGGCATATAATGGAATACTCTCC
The DNA here is from genome assembly GCF_047496885.1 of Scyliorhinus torazame. Taxonomy (NCBI): domain Eukaryota; kingdom Metazoa; phylum Chordata; class Chondrichthyes; order Carcharhiniformes; family Scyliorhinidae; genus Scyliorhinus; species Scyliorhinus torazame. The sequence continues at coordinate 195,082,569 of NC_092717.1, forward strand.
TCTTGTCTGGAGTGCAGCTCCAACAATACTCAAAAAGCTCAACACCATCCAGGACAAAGCAGCCTGCTTGATTGTTACTCCTCCACAAATATTCAAACCCTCCTCCACTGAAGAACAGTGGCAGCGATGTGTACCATCTACAGGATGCACTGCAGCAACTCACCAAGGTCCCTTAGACAGCACTTTCCAAACTCATGACCACGACCATCTAGAAGGACAAGAGCAGCAGATACTTGGGAACCCCACCACCTGGAGGTCCCCCCCCCCTCCCCCACCTGGAGGTGTCCCCCCCCGCCCGCCCCCCCCCCCCCCCAAAGTCACTCATCACCCTGACTTGGAAATAGATCGCTGTTCCTTCACTGTTGCTGGGACAAAATCCTGGAACTCCATCCCTAACAGCACATGGGTGGTACCTACAACTCAAGGACTGTAGTGGTTCAAGAAGGCAACAAATCACCACCTTCTGAAGGGAACTAGGGATGGGTAATAAATGTTGGCTTAATCAGTGATGCCCACATCCAGTAAATGAATTTTAAAAAACAAAAACATGCTTACAATTATCTGATTACCTTTAATTTTTAAAGCAATTTAAAATTAGTGTTTAATTGTCCTTTGCAATTGCAGTTTCTGTAGATATCACAGCATCTCTCTCTGATGCCGTAGTACGATTAAAGGAGATGGGAGATGTCTGAACATAATATTGTTATGCCTGTCTGGGCTAGTGCGCGGTTAATTCCAGCCTCACTTGATCTGAAGTCGCAACACAATTGAAATTAATAAATAATACTTACAAAACACCCCAAAGTCTTTGGCCCTTGTCTCCAAATTAACTGCAATCACCAGGTTTGTAAAATTTAAACACCACTTTATTAGTACAAGATTAAATATGCAGCAGATACATTGGGTTAACTATTATCGAATTCTTAACCCCCCCCCCTCTCGCCTTTAAACTAGCCCCATAGCTAGTTTATGTATGTAGACATCTATATATGTCTACATATAGGGCAGCACGGTAGCATTGTGGATAGCACAATTGCTTCACAGCTCCAGGGTCCCAGGTTCAATTCCGGCTTGGGTCACTATCTGTGTGGAGTCTGCACATCCTCCCCGTGTGTGCGTGGGTTTCCTCCGGGTGCTCCGGTTTCCTCCCACAGTCCAAAGATGTGCAGGTTAGGTGGATTGGCCATGATAAATTGCCCTTAGGGTCCAAAATTGCCCTTAGTGTTGGGTGGGGTTACTGGGTTATGGGGATAGGGTGGAGGTGTTGACCTTGGTTAGGGTGCTCTTTCCAAGAGCTAGTGCAGACTCGATGGGCCGAATGGCCTCCTTCTGCACTGTAAATTCTATGATATATGTAGACAAGACAAGTCAAACACGGGAAAAGAGGGGTGAAAAATAAAATAATAAAAGAAGGGATAATAGCCTTTTGTTATGGGCCAGGATTTAGAGAACCCTAAAGTGTAGCATGGAGTTCACCTGACCCACAACTTTTAATAGATTGTGGTATGGGGAGCACACGGCCCACTCTACAGGTACTACAGCAGGAATGGACAAGTATTTTTTTAAAGCAAAACAATGTTTATTTTATGAACTCCAGTTAACCTTTTTAAAACATACAGTCAGCATCTTAGCAACCATCAACTCAGATACAACCCCAAAGAATACAAACTAAGTAATCGTTAATAACTGCCCAAACAACATCCAGAGGACTTAAAACACCTTTTAGCAGAAGCACATCAGGTTAAAGTCACTACTATTATTAGTTTTAAATCACCAGGATCGATTTAATCTTTAGATTACAGAGAGAGATTCATACACCTTCTGGCTGTGACTGTAGCTATCGCTCTGAAAACGAAACAAAAACACACCCTGGAGCAAACAGCCTAAAACGAAATCCCACCGCTGCCAGAAATGTTTTGGGCAGCACGATAGCATAGTTGTTAGCACAAATGCTTCACAGCTCCAGGGTCCCAGGTTGGGTCACTGTCTGTGCGGAGTCTGCACTTTCTCTCCGTGTGCGCATGGTTTTTCTCTGGGTGCTCCGGTTTCCTCCCACAGTCGAAAGATGTACGGGTTAGGTGGATTGGCCATGCTAAATTGCCCTTGGTGTTCAAAATTGCCCTTAGTGTTGGGTGGGGTAACTTGGTTATGGGGATAGGGTGGAGATGTGGGCCTGGGTAGGGTGCTCTTTCCAAGAGCCTGTGCAGACTCGATGAGCCGAAAGGTCTCCTTCTGTACTGTAAATTCTATATCGAAAGTAAAAACAGACAGCCCAGCTCCACCCACTCTCTGACATCACTGCAGTAATAAACACCCATTTCTTAAAGGTACTCTCACTACAGGGGCGTCATTCTCCGACCCCCCCGCCGGGTCGGAGAATGGCCGTTGGCCGCCGTGAATCCCGCCCCCGCCGAAGTCTCCGAAGGGAGAAAAGTCGGCGGGGCGTTAATGGCGCCGCTGCCGCGGAGAATGTCACGGGTCTGCGCAAGGCAGCCGATTTTCGGCCTGCCGATATTCTCCCTTCCGGATGGGCCGAAGTCCCGTCGACGTGATGACCGTTCACGTCGACGTCAATCAAACCTCCTTTTCATCGGCGTGACCCGGTGCTCCAGGCTCACGCCGACCAGCGAGGAGGTGAGTGACGGCCTGGGGGGTTGGCTCTGGGCAGGAAATGGCAGAGGGGGGGATATGGGGATATGGGGGAGGGGGGATATGGGGGGAATATGGGGGAGGGGGGAATATGGGGGATATGGGGGGAATATGGGGGAGGGGGGGGATATGGGGGGGGGGAATATGGGGGAGGGGGGGGGATATGGGGGAGGGGGATATGGGGGAGGGGGGATATGGGGGAGGGGGGATATGGGGGAGGGAGGGATATGGGGGATATGGGGGAGGGAGGGATATGGGGTAGGGGGGGATATGGGGGAGGGAGGGATATGGGGGAGGGGGGGATATGGGGGATATGGGGGGGATATGGGGGAGGGGGGATATGGGGGAGGGGGGGATATGGGGGAGGGGGGGATATGGGGGAGGGGGGGATATGGGGGAGGGGGGGATATGGGGAGGGGCGGATATGGGGGAGGCTCACCCTGCCTGCTCTGACGAGGTCGTTCACCTTCTTGTGGCACTGGGTGCCTGTCCGTGGTGTTAGGGCCACAGCGGTGACGGCCTCTGCCACCTCCCTCCACAGACGCCGGCTGTGGCGTGGGGCAACTCTGCGGCCGTGCCCGGGATACAGGGCGTCCCTCCTCTGCTCCACCGCGTCCAGGAGCGCCTCCACATCGCGTGACTCGAACCTCGGGGCTGAGCGACGGCCAGCCATCAAGTCGGGTGTTGCGGTCGGTTGTTCCGGTCGGGTGGGGGGGAGCTGCGCGGCCTTATGAGCCGTCACGCCGTGCAGCGCGTATGACGCTGCACGGCGTGAACCACTGCGCAAGCGCGGATCCCGTTACGTCGCTGCTAGCCCATTTTGGGCCGCAGACTATCAGCCCATTTTTATGACGTGACGCAAGTGGGATTTGCGCCGTTTTTTGCGCCGATCGGCGGACTTTCCGCCGATAATGGAGAATTTCGCCCCAGATATTTATATACATACCCATTTATAGACACCCATTTCTTAAAGGTACTCTCTCATGACACCTCCCTCCAAGAAAAAATAAATAAACCATCAACTTCATGATGTTTTAATTTTTCACCTTTTCACTATCCTTTAAGAAATGCACACAGTAAATATACTGTCTCGTTTCAAAAAACAACACACGTAAACCGGTATAATAATATCGTCCATTTTTTTTTTGTTCTTCTTCCGCCGTCTCGATTGACAGTCTCTTTGAACAAGAAGGCCTCTGCACAATCCATCCATTCTTCTACTCCTCGGCATGTCTCTTTAAAGTCAGATACTTTAGTTCAATCTGATCATAGAGTCCCTTGCAATTCTCCAACACACGAGCATTGGTTATCACAGCTTTCAGGCAATCAAATGCCTGTTGAAACTCTGCTGTCCATTGAAATTTTCGACGTTTCTTCAGCAAGTCCATCAGTGGAGCAACCACGCTATAAAACCTTTGCACAAATGTTCAGCCAAATCCACTCATGCCAAGAAATCGCATTATTTCTCATCGTCTTAAGAGTCCTCAATAACTGTTGGTTTCACATCCCGTGTGACCATTCGACCCTGTCCGATTGAATGGCCAAGGAAAGTGACTTGGGCTTTTCCAAATTCACCAAACCTGTCTCCTGAAGTCAATCGGGTAACTCCATCAGATGTTTTACATGTTCTTTCCATGTCTGGCTGAAAATTACCAGATCGTCGATGTATACCACACAATTGGGAAATCCTGCAACGACTTTGATAGTGAATGTGGCTGAGGCGTTTTTCATGCCAAATGGCATAACTTTGAATTGGTACATACCATCTGGAGTCACAAAAACTGAAATCTCCTTCGCACTTTCAGATAAAGGTACCTGCCAGTAACCTTTAAGAAAATCCAGTTTAGAAATAAAAGCTGATTGTCCTACTTCCTCAATGCAATCCTGCAAATGTGGGATAGGATAAGAGTCCGTTCTTGAAACTGCATTAACCTTTCTACAGTCTACACCCAACCGTTGGGTACTGTCTGGTTTTGGTACCATCACTATGGGTGAGCTCCATCTGCTGCAACTCACTTTAATTTTGCCATTTTTAAGCATACTCTCAATCTCTCAACCTGTGCCAATTTTAAAGGGTTAAGTCTGTATGGCTGTTATTTGATTGGAACAGTCTTTCCCACATCTACATCATGTATAGCCATTTTAGTACTTCCCAATTTATCTCCACAAACTTGCCCATGTGATATCAATAACTCTTTCAGGTCAGTCCGTTTTTCCTCTGGAAGGTAACTCAACAATTTATCCCAATTTTTAAGAACTTCCTCGTTTTCCAATTTAATTTGAGGTATGTCAAATTCACAGTCATTTGGATTTGGTTCGTCACTTTGAGTTAGAATCATTAAAACCTCCTCCTTTTTCTCTCCTTCCCTTTCAAAGTACCTTTTAAGCATATTTGCATGACACACTTGTGAGTTTTCCTTCTAACTGGTGCTTTTACCGCATAATTCACCTCACTTAATCGCCTTTTCAATCTGATCAGGTCCACAAAACCTAGCTTTTAAAGGTTCACCTACCACTGGTAACAACACTAAAACCTTATCTCCACTGGCAAAATTACCAACTTTGGCTTTCTTGTCCGCTACCCATTTCATCACATTTTGTGCAACTTTTAAATGTTGTCCAACCACTTCACCTGCTCTATTTAATCATTCCATAAAATGTGACACGTAATCCAATAGTGTAATTTCCGATTTCTCACTCACCAATTTTTCCTTAATCAATTTAAGTGGTCCTCCTACCTCATGACCAAAACTTAGTTCTAATGGACTAAATTTGGTTGACTCATTAGGTGCATCCCTAATTGCAAACAATACAAATGGGATTCCTTTATCCCAATTCTCTGGATAAATGCGATAATAAGCCCTCAACATTGTGTTTAATGTCTGATGCCACCTTTCTAACGCTCCCTGCGATTCTGGATGGTACGCAGTTGATTTAAATTGTTTTATTCCTAAGCTATCCGTAACTTCTATTAATTACCTCGAGGTAAAATTTGATTCTTGATCCGATTGTATTTCTGTGGGTAGTCCTTATCTAGTAAAGAATTTAAGTAACTCCTCCACAATCTTTTTGGCTATAATATCACGTACTGGAATGGCCTCTGGAAACCTAGTAGACACATCCATTATCGTCAAAAGATATTGATTCCCACTTTTTGTTTTAGGAAGCGGTCCTACGCAATCAATTAGGACCCTTGTAAAAGGTTCCTCAAATGCTGGAATGGGTATTAAGGGCGTTGGTTTCCCTATCACTTGACATGTGTGACATGATTGACAAAATTTAACTACATCTTTATGTAGTCCAGGCCAATAAAAATGTTTCTGGATTTTAGCTTGAGTTTTCCTTACTCCCACATGTCCTCCCACTGGTACGTCATGTGCAACTCGCAACACCTCCTTTCTATACCCTACCGGCAATACTGCTTGATGAACTTCTGCCCACTTTTCATCTGCCTGCAAATGTAAAGGTCTCCATTTTCTCATCAAGACAATACTTTTACGGTAATAACACTCTGGTGTACACTCCGATTCCTCTTCTGTGTATGCTTTCTGATATATCCGTTTTATTTCTACATTTTTCTGTTGTAACTCAGCCAATTTTCCTGAACTAAAAATATCCGCCTCATTCTCCACCTGTTCTTTTTCAACCATCTGATCAAAAATCGTTTCGGATAATTGCACTTCAACTTCGTCCTCTTGATTTCTCCTCTTGTCTTAACCTGTGATTTTGCGACCTTGTTACTACACAATCAGGAAAAATCGCAGGATATTCGTCTTTCAACACATCAGTTGTCTGATTTTCCACTGGCTTATTAACCACAGTAGGCACCACTCTCACCTGCAATCCAGCTATGTCATTACCAAGATAAACTGTATTCCTGGACAAGAAAGTTTCTCTATTATTCCTACTACCACTTCACCACTCTTCACTGGACTCTCCAAACTTGCCTTATATATAATGGAACACTACTCCTCTCACCCTGAATTCCACATATTACCACCTTTTCTGGCAACATTCTTCCCAAACTACATAACTCCTCACCTCTTACCATTTAAAAATTGACTCGCTCCCGTATCCCTTAAAATTGTGACTTCTTTACCTGCTCCTCGTGATACACATGAGTAAACTTTTCCGACGCAAGTAAATTATTTAAAGAGATCTGGCACCTTCTTATCAATCACCTCTTGATCAGGCTGTATAATCTTTTGCACCTCCTTCGCTTCACTTGGACTTGCCGTTACCACTTTAACAAACCCCACTGTCTTATCGTGTTTTACCACATCAGCCTTCCCAATGCTTTTCTTCAACCACCAACACTAACTTTACATGACCTAGTTTATTACAGTGAAAACATTTGAAATTCATCATGTCTCTTCCACCCTCCTGGATTTCTTTTTTAACCTGAGGTACACTCTCCTTATTATCTCCCATCAGAACACCTTTACCACTTGAGTATTTCTTATGTCCCCAGTTTCTATTCCTCACAGGCTGAAACTGATGTCGGAAATCAAGCTTTGATTTATGAACTAATTCATAATCATTTGTCATTTCTGCTGCTAACGTCGCAGTTTTAACCAGTTTTAACTGCTCTTCCACATGAGTTCTCACGACATCGGGAATTGAATTTTTAAACTCCTCCAAAAGTATAATTTCCCTGAGAGCTTCATAGTTTGGTTTATTTTCAAAGCCCTTATCCTATTTTCAAAGCCCTTATCCACCTATCAAAATTACTTTGTTTGAGCCTTTCAAACTCCATGTATGTTTGACCAAATTCTTTCCTTAAATTTCTAAACCTTTGTCTAGGCTTCAGGCACTAGTTCATACCTCCTCATACGATCCAGATACCTCCTCCAGTAGTGATGCAAACATTTCACTAGCCCTACCTACCAGCTTTGTTTAATCAGTAATACCTACATGTCCTGTGGCCATTTCACTTGTTTAGCTACCTTCTCAAATGAAATGAAAAAAGCGTCTACCTCCTTCTCATCAAACCTTAGCAATGCTTGGACATATTTAAATAGTGACCGTCTCCCCCCAAAATCTTCAGAGCCTCTGAAAGAGCCATTGTCCACAACACACTCCCCACTTAAACTGGAATACCGCACCTGAAAAGCAACCACAAAATGCTCACCCCTCACTGTCTTTAAGTTCACTAAGCCAATCCAATAGATAGACTTTCATCCCGGAAGAGCCCCCAATTTGTTATGGGCCAGGGTTAGAGAACCCCAAAGTGTAGCCTGGAGTTCACCTGACCCACAACTTTTAATAGATTGTGGTATGGGGAGCACACGGCCCACTCTACAGGTACTACAGCAGACATGAAAAAGTATTTTTTAAAGGGAAACAATGTTTATTCTATGAACTCAAGTTTACCTTTTTAAAACAAACAGTGAACATCTTAGCAACCATGAGTTCAAATACAACCCCCAAAGAATACAACACTAAGTAATCCTTAATAACTTCCCAAGCAACATCCAGAAGACTTAAGGGGTAGCATGGTGGTTAGCACAATTGCTTCACAGCTCCAACGTCCTGGGTTTGATTCCCGCTGGGTCACTGTCTGTGCGGAGTCTGCACATTCTCCCCGTGTGTTCGTGGGTATCCTCCGGGTGCTCCGGTTTCCTCCCACAGTTCAAAGATGTGCAGGTTAGGTGGACTGGCCATGCTAAATTGCCCTTGGTGTTCAAAATTGCCCTTGGTGTTGGGTGGGGTTACTGGTTATGGGGATAGGGTGGAGATGTGGGCTTGGGTAGGGTGCTCTTTCAAAGAGCCGGTGCAGACGCGATGGGCCGAATGCCCTCCTTCTGCATTGTAAATTCTATGATGATTCTTAAAGCACCTTTTACCAGAAGCACATCAGGTTAAAGTCACTACTGTTATTAATTTTAAATCACCAGGATCGATTTACAGTCTTTAGATTACAGAGAGAGATTCATACACCTTCTGGCTGCAGCTATCCAGCTCTGAAAACAAAACTAAATCACACCCTGCAGCAAACAGCCTAAAACAAAAGTAAAATACTGACACAGCCCAGCTCTGACATCACTGCAGTAATAAACACCCATTTCTTAAAGGTACTCTCGCATGACACTTTGTTGCAGATAAATGTCTTCGAGCACATCTTCCTTCAATTTAGGCTTTCAGTTCGAGGTTTATTTGCTTTGTCTAATGGTTTTAACTGTAGATTCATTCAGGTCTCTGTAATTTCAGAAATACAGCTGTTTTGCATATTTTCTGGAAAAACGAGAGAGATAGAGGAAGAGACTCTCACAGCTCCTTTCCTCAGAGTCCAGTGTTCCCGAGCTGTATTTGAAAGTCAATTTTGACCTGATATGGGTGTTGTTAAAGTGGAGATAAGGATAGCTGTTTAGGGTTATTGATAAGCACTGTTTAACTGGTAATTGAAAGCTATTTGTCTTTATGATAAAGTTAGTAATACTGTGTTAATAATAAAGTTTGTTTTAGTATACCATATCCCTACTTGTGCATGAAATCACTCTTGGAGCGAAGTATCCTTTTCTCACAGTCTTACAAATTAAATAAAATATTGGGTTTCTATCCGGTATCCTAGCAACTGTTGGGGTCTTGTCCGGGAACGTAATGCATAGGACAAGTTTTGAAAAGTTCTATTTGAAAAAAGTAGAGGTTGATGATGAAGATCCTATCGGATTTTTTATTTGGTTGTCACATGCCAAGTAGATCTTCTAAATTCAAGTATTGAGATGGCAGTGAAGATGTTTGTATCTCTGCATTGTAACCAGGATTTCAGAGATATATGATGCTGAGCATGTGAGCATTTTGCTTTAATTCTACTTGAACTGTTCGATGGGTGGAAAATAGCAGTAGACGTGCAGATTTTTGTCCTCGTCATGTCTGAAGGATCCAATTTGAGCTCTATTGGTTATAGGTGTGCTGATGGTGGAAATGGCGAGAGCAGTTGAAAGTAATGAATTAATGAACATTTATTGCAAATCGTTTGAGACTTGTGATTTTTCCTGTGAAATGTTAATATATGGAGATACAGGGATACATAGAAGATAGGAGGAGGCCTTTTCAGAGATGAATTTCAGGAATGCTTCACCCCATCTCCCTCAGTACTCTTTAATTTTTATGCTCGCTGTCTTTTTCACTGTCTTTATTTATCATGCTGCATTTTATTGTTCTGAATTAAGTATTTATTTTTGAAGGGGGAGTGCTTCATTGAAACAGATGTCCCTGAATTTTTTAAGCAGGTGGGTGTTACCTGCATGATTTTCTATTTTTGAATTTATAGTCATAAACTTGCAATAAATGGAACTGCAGTGGCCAGAAGGTTTAGAGGAAAGACCTTGGAAATGATACATCTATTTCAATGTCTAGACAATGTGACACAGCAATTTACTGAAGTGAATTGATTATTGCGGAAAAGAGAGATGCTGACCAAGCTTTTCAACTTGCACTCATCAGGACAGATCAGTCATCAGGACAGATCAGTCATTGAACTTTGAACTCAACACTGCAAGTTGCTATTTTGATGATTAGAATATATGTCCAAATACATGGTGTAGCCATGGGATCCACTCTTAAGTCTAAACGTTTTCATGAAAGTGTTTTGATTGAATGAGCCCTAACCTCCTACCCCATGAATCTTTCTGATAAGTAGATGATAGATTTGTGATCTTTGAATCTGCAGCTGCAGGTAAATATTTCCTCCATATACTCCATCCATACATTCACTTCTGTGATGGATGGAACAGTATAACGTACTAGTTGAGAAATCCGCTAGTGGGTCCTTCACTAACTGTCTACCGCAGGCCTACCTTCACTCGTCAATAAACCCGCTGGGATCCATTTAGCTTCATACACTAAGATTGCCCTTATCAGTAACCTTTGAAATAAGTTCCTTGGCCATTTGGATCACCTTGCAAGCCTGACACGGAAATAGAGTGCATCAAGGCTAGACTGCAGAGCAATGCCTTCAGATCATTGTTCACTGTGTATTGCACAAACTTGCAAATGGGCCAAATCTGGCACTTTTGGGTTTGAATAGCGTCTGATCTACCTCAAATTAACCTGGAAAAGCAAAGTATCTCAAAGATTTGAACAATAGTTTAAGTAAACTATTTCACGCTGCTACTATGCGGAGGCTACTCGACTGGTCATTTCCACCAATCGGATGCTGTTGTCAGTCCAAAACGACTGATGCACAATTGAGCATATCATGTATGAATTTCGGCAAGTGTGATGCCAGGTATGTCGGCTGTATTTCCTAGCAATTAGCTGATCAAATCCATATTCCTTCGCTTTTCCGGTTCATAATAGTCTCAACCAGCCCATATTTAAAAAGCATAAAACAAAACTTTGACTATTAGATGTGATTCTGCCATAGGGCAGCACTTGCTGAAAAATTCTGAATGTACTAATAGCTACTCCAACAACCAATTTAAGATGATCAGTTAAAATCACAGTGGCTTATTTATGCTAGCTAGAAGCATTAGGGATCTGTTCTCTGCAAATAAAAGGAATATGTTCAAGCCTTGTACCTTTTTTGCATTACCCGGTTACCTACAGTTTTCGGTTACTTTCTCCATGGCAATTCCTCACCCAATCAGAGTTGACTTGCTACCCAATCATCACCCTTTTCTCTTGTTTATAATAAGAATTTCTATACTTTAAAGTAAAGTGTTAACAAAGTGAGTGTTGTTCCTACCGAAAGTGAACCTGGGAAATTAATATGGAAAATAGGAGAGGGCAGATGAATTGAACTGGTATTTTGCATTATTGTTCACGATAGAGAATACAGGTAACATCCTATGAATAGCTGTGGAATTGGAATGGAGAAGAGAAGTCTGGAAAATTATAATCACCAGGGACGTGGTACTGAGCAAATTGTTGGAACTGTAGGTTAAGTCCCTGGGTCCTGGTGGATTTCATTCTAGGGTCTTAAAAGAAATGACTAGTGAGATAGTTGATGCGTTGATTTTACTTTTCCAAAATGCGCTATATTCGGGGAAGGTTCTATGAGATTGGAAAATAGCTGATGTAAGGTGGGGAGACAAAGCAGAAACTATAGGTCAGTTAGCTTAACTTGTGTCTTAGGAAAAATGTTACAAGCTATTATTAAATGTGTTGAAGGGCACTTGGATAAAATAAAGATAGGCATAGTTATATAATCTTTATTAGTGTCACAAGTAGGCTTGCATTAACACTGCAGTGAAGTTACTATCCCTTAGCCGCCACACTAAGGCACCTTTTCGGAAACATTGAGGGAGAATTCAGAATGTGCAGTTCACTAACAAGCACGTCTTTCGGGACTTGTGGGACAAAACTGGAGCACCCTGAGGTATCCCACGCAGACACGGGGAGAACTTGCAGATTCCTCACAGACTCCTCACCGACAATAACCCAAGCCGGGAATTGAATCTGGAACCCTGGTGCTGTGAAGCAACAGTGCTAACCACTGTGCTACCATGCCACCCATTCTCAACAAAGAACAAAGAAAAGTACAGCACAGGAACAGGCCCTTCGGCTCTCCAAGCCCGTGCCGACCATGCTGCCGGTCTAAACTAAAATCTTCTACACTTCCTGGGTCCGTATCCCTCTAATCCCATCCTATTCATGTATTTGTCAAGATGCCCCTTAAATGTCACTATTGTCCCTGCTTCCACCACCACCTCCGGCAGCAGGTTCCAGGCATCCACTACCCTCTGTTTTAAAAAAAACCTGCCTCGTACATCTCCTCTAAATCTTGCCCCTCGCACCTTAAACCTATGCCCCCTAGTAATTGACCCCTCTTCCCTTCGAAAACGCCTCTGACTATCCACTCTGTCTATGCCCCTCATAATTTTGTAGACCTCTATCAGGTCGCCCCTCAACCTCCTTCGTTCCAGTGAGAACAAACCGAGCTTATTCAACCGCTCCTCATAGCTAATGCCCTCCATACCAGGCAACATCCTGCTAAATCTCTTCTGCACCCTTTCTAAAGCCTCCATCCTTCTGGTAGTGTGGCGACCAGAATTGAACACTATACTCCTAGTGTGGCCTAATTAAGGTTCTATACAGCTGCAACATGACTTGCCAATTCTTATACTCAATGCCCCGGCCAATGAAGGCAAGCATGCCGTATGCCTTCTTGACTACCTTCTCCACCTGTGTTGCCCCTTTCAGTGACCTGTGGACCTGTACACCTAGATCTCTCTGACTTTCAATACTCTTGAGGGTTCTACCATTCACTGTATATTCCCTACCTGCATTTTGTAGACCTCTATCAGGTCGCCCCTCTACCTCCTTCGTTCCAGTGAGAACAAACCGAGTTTATTCAACCGCTCCTCATAGCCAATGCCCTCCATACCAGGCAACATCCTGCTAAATCTCTTCACCCTTTCTAAAGCCTCCATCCTTCTGGTAGTGTGGCGACCAGAATTGTAGGCTTTAGAAAGGGTGCAGAAGAGATTTAGCAGGATGTTGCCTGGTATGGAGGGCATTAGCTATGAGGAGCGGTTGAATAAACTCGGTTTGTTCTCACTGGAACGAAGGAGGTAGAGGGGCGACCTTCGAAAATGCATTACCTCACATTTGTCCGGATTAAACTCCATCTGCCATCTCTCCACCCAAGTCTCCAAACGATCTAAATCCTGCTGTATCCTCTGACAGTCCTCATCGCTATCTGCAATTCCACCAACCTTTGTGTCGTCTGCAAACTTACTAATCAGACCAGTTACATTTTCCTCCAAATCATTTATATATACTACGAACAGCAAAGGTCCCAGTACTGATCCCTGCGGAACATCACGAGTCACAGCGCTCCAATTAGAAAAGCAACCTTCCATTGCTACTCTCCGCCTTCTATGACCTAGCCAGTTCTGTATCCATCTTGCCAGCTCACCCCTGATCCCGTGTGACTTTTGTACCAGTCTACCATGAGAGACCTTGTCAAAGGCCTTACTGATGTCCATATAGACAACTCTCCTCCAACTCTCTCTGTTTTCCTCACTGCTCTACTGCATCTCAGTAGATCTGCAACCAGCAGATTGCCATAGTCATGGAGATGATCTACAGGAAATTGTTCAACCTGCAATCCAAAAACAGAACCACTCCAGACTACATCAGAGTTTCCCCCACACAAATGACAATGTGCACATATTCAGAAACTGGGCTCCAGGTCCATAGAATCCCTATGGTGCAGAACGAGGCCATTTGGCCCATTTGAGTCTGCACCGACCCTCCGAAAGAGCAGTCTGTCTAGAGCCTACTCTCCCGCATGGTTTCTGCAACCCCACACATTGATCATGTCCAATCCACCTAACTCGCACATCTTTGGACTGTGGGAGGAAGCAGAAGCACCTGGAGGAACCCCATCCAGACGCTGTGAGAACGTGAAATCTCCACACAGTCACCCAAGGCCCGAATCGAACTCTTGTCCCTGGCACTGTTGAGGCAGCAGTACTAACCACTGTGCCATCATGCTGCACATTGTTGACTCCTCCTCCTCCAAAATATGTGAGAAAATGGAGCTTTCTCTTACGATCCGAGAAACTAAGATCCTATTTCAACCAGCTAACTCAGGAAAAAACCAACCACATTGATTAAAATTGACGAGATCCTGGAAAATCTGGAGTATTTTCTGTATCTCAAGATCCTCTTCTTGATGATGGCAGGCACAACAATAAAATTTATCATTGCCTTAAACGTGCCAGCTCAACTTTCGGCCGATTGAGGAAATTAATATTTGAGGACCAGGATCTCAGTCCCGAAGCTAAATTCATGGTTTACGGGGCTGTAGTGATCACACACTCCTATATGCTCCGGATGCTTGGATAATCAGCAGCAAGCACCTCCAAAGCCCTGGAGAAGTCCACCAATCGTGTCTTCACAAAATCTCCAAATCTGGTGGCAAGAAAAGTGGTCCAACAGCAGTTTCCTGTCCAAGCCAATCTGCCCAGCATTGAGGTGATAATCATTCAAAATCAGCTCCACTGGGCAGGGCATGTCGTTTGTATGACACCAGATTCCGAAGCAACTGCTTAATTGAGAACCCAGTTGTGACAGAAAACTTGCAGGAGGAAACTTTAAGGGATGTCTCAAAGAACCCCTGAAGAAGTCAAACGTCTCTGATTTGTGACTGGCCAAAATGGAGAAGGCCCATCGGGAAGGCTCGGAACTCTTCAAGAAATTTTGGGTGAAGTTCTGGTGTCGGAGGGAGCATGCAAATTCCAAACTGTCTACCAACTCTTCAAGCACCATCTGTCCCACATACAGTAGAGTCAGCCAAACGCACGTTAGACTTATCAATTATCTCTGAAGCAATTGAACTGTAACAACAAAGAACAACGAAATGTACAGCACAGGAACAGGCCCTTCGGCCCTCCAAGCCCGTGCCGACCATGCTGCCCGACTAAACTACAATCTTCTACACTTCCTGGGTCCGTATCCCTCTATTCCCATCCTTTCATGTATTTGTCAAGATGCCCCTTAAATGTCACTATCGTCCCTGCTTCCACCACCTCCTCCGGTACCGAGTTCCAGGCACCCACTACCCTCTGTGTAAAAAAACTTACCTCGTACATCTACTCTAAACCTTGCCCCTCTCACCTTAAACCTATGCCCCCTAGTAATTGACCCCTCTACCCTGGGGAAAAGCCTCTGACTATCCACTCTGTCTATGCCCCTCAATTTTGTAGACCTCTATCAGGTCTCCCCTCAACCTCCTTCGTTCCAGTGAGAACAAACCGAGTTTATTCAACCACTCCTCATAGCTAATGCCCTCCATACCAGGCAACATTCTGGTAAATCTCGTCTGCACCCTCTCTAAAGCCTCCACATCCTTCTGGTAGTGTGGCGACCAGAATTGAACACTATACTCCAAGTGTGGCCTAACTAAGGTTCTATACAGCTGCAACATGACTTGCCAATTCTTATACTCAATGCCCCGGCCAATGAAGGCAAGCATGCCGTATGCCTTCTTGACTACCTTCTCCACCTGTGTTGCCCCTTTCAGTGACCTGTGGACCTGTACTCCTAGATCTCTTTGACTTTCAATACTCTTGAGGGTTCTACCATTCACTGTATATTTCCTACCTGCATTAGACCTTCATTTATATATACTACGAACAGCAAAGGTCCCAGTACTGATCCCTGCGGAACATCACGAGTCACAGCGCTCCAATTAGAAAAGCAACCTTCCATTGCTACTCTCTGCCTTCTATGACCTAGCCAGTTCTGTATCCATCTTGCCAGCTCACCCCTGATCCCGTATGACTTCACCTTTTGTACAAGTCTACCATGAGGGACCTTGTCAAAGGCCTTACTGAAGTCCATATAGACAATATCCACTGCCCTACCTGCATCAATCATCTTAGTGACCTCCTCGAAAGTTAGTGAGACACGACCTCCCCTTCACAAAACCATGCTGCCTCTCACTAATACATTGCTTCCAAATGGGAGTAGATCCTGTCTCGAAGAATTCTCTCCAGTAATTTCCCTACCACTGAAGTAAGGCTCACCGGCCTGTAGTTCCCTGGATTATCCTTGCTACCCTTCTTAAACAGAGGAACAACATTGGCTATTCTCCAGTCCTCCGGGACATCCCCTGAAGACAGTGAGGATCCAAAGATTTCTGTCAAGGCCTCAGCAATTTCCTCTCCAGCCTCCTTCAGTATTCTGGGGTAGATCCCATCAGGCCCTGGGGACTTGTCTACCTTAATATTTTTTAAGACACCCAACACCTCGTCTTTTTGGATCTCAATGTGACCCAGGCTATCTACACACCCTTCTCCAGACTCAACATCTACCAATTTCTTCTCTTTGGTGAATACTGATGCAAAGTATTCATTTAGTACCTTGCCCATTTCCTCTGGCTCCACACAGATTCCCTTGCCTATCCTTCAGTAGGCCAACCCTTTCCCTGGCTACCCTCTTGCTTTTTATGTACGTGTAAAAAGCCTTGGGATTTTCCTTAACCCTATTTGCCAATGACTTTTCGTGACCCCTTCTAGCCCTCCTGACTCCTTGCTTAAGTTCCTTCCTACTTTCCTTATATTCCATGCAGGCTTCGTCTGTTCCCAGCCTTTTAGCCCTGACAAATGCCTCCTTTTTCTTTTTGACGAGGCCTACAATATCTCGTTATCCAAGGTTCCCGAAAATTGCCGTATTCATCCTTCCTCACAGGAACATGCCGGTCCTGAATTCCTTTCAACCGACACTTGAAAGCCTCCCGCATGTCAGATGTTGATTTGCCCTCAAACATCCGCCCCCAATCTATGTTCTTCAGTTCCCGCTTAATATTGTTATAATTAGCCTTCCCCCAATTTAGCACATTCATCCTAGGACCACTCTTATCCTTGTCCACCAGTACTTTAAAACTTACTGAATTGTGGTCACTGTTACCGAAATGCTCCCCTACTGAAACATCTACCACCTGGCCGGGTTCAGTACCAGGTCCAGTACCGCCCCTTCCCTAGTTGGACTGTCTACATACTGTTTTAAGAAGCCCTCCTGGATGCTCCTTACAAACTCCGCCCCGTCTAAGCCCCTGGCACTAAGTGAGTCCCAGTCAATATTGGGGAAGTTGAAGTCTCCCATCACCACAACCCTGTTGTTTTTACTCTTTTTCCAAAATCTGTCTACCTATCTGCTCCTCTATCTCCCGCTGGCTTTTGGGAGGCCGGTAGTAAACCCCCAACATTGTGACTGCACCCTTCTTATTCCTGATCTCTACCCATATAGCCTCACTGCCCTCTGAGGTGTCCTCCCGCAGTACAGCTGTGATATTCTCCCGAACCAGTAGCGCAACTCCGCCTCCCCTTTTACATCCCCCTCTATCCCGCCTGAAACATCTAAATCCTGGAACGTTTAGCTGCCAATCCTTTCCTTCCCTCAACCAGGTCTCTGTAATGGCAACAACATCATAGTTCCAAGTACTAATCCAAGCTCTTAAGTTCATCTGCCTTACCCGTAATACTTCTTGCATTAAAACATGTGCACTTCAGGCCACCAGACCCGCTGTGTTCAGCAACTTCTCCCTGTCTGCTCTGCCTCAGAGCCCCACTGTCCCTATTCCCTAGTTCTCCCTCAATGCTCTCACCTATAGCTCCCGTGCCCACCCCCCTGCCATACTAGTTTAAACCCTCCCGTGTGACACTAGCAAACCTTGCGGCCAGGATATTTATGCCTCTCCGGTTTAGATGCAACCCGTCCTTCTTATAGGTCACACCTGCCCCGGATGAGCTCCCAGTGGTCCAGATAACGGAAACCCTCCCTCCTACACCTTCTGCTTAGCCACGTGTTTAGCTGCTCTATCTTCCTATTTCTAGCCTCACTGGCACGTGGCACAGGGCGTAATCCCGAGATTACAACCCTAGAGGTCCTGTCTTTTAACTTTCTGCCTAGCTCCCTGAACTCCTGCTGCAGGACCTCATGCCCCTTCCTGCCTATGTCGTTAGTACCAATATGTACAACGACCTCTGCCTGTTTGCCCTCCCCCTTCAGGATGCCCTCTACCCGTTCGGAGACATCCTGGACCCTGGCACCAGGGAGGCAACATACCATCCTGGAGTCTCTTTCACGTCCACAGAAGCGCCTATCTGTGCCCCTGACTATAGAGTCCCCTATTACTCTTGCTCTTCTGCGCTTTGACCCTCCCTTCTGAACATCAGAGCCAGCCGTGGTGCCACTGCTCTGGCTGCTGCTGTTTTCCCCTGAAAGGCTATCCCCCCGACAGTATCCAAAGGGGTATACCTGTTCGAGAGGGGGACAACCACAGGGGATTCCTGCACTGACTGCCTGCCCTTTCTGGTGGTCACCCATTTCTCTGCCTGCACCTTGGGTGTGACCACATTTACATAACTGCGATCTATGACGCTTTCCGCCACCTGCATGCTCCTAAGTGCATCCAATTGCTGCTCCAACCGAACCATGCGGTCTGTGAGGAGCTCCAGTTGGGTGCACTTTCTGCAGATGAAGCCATCCGGGACGCTGGAAGCCTCCCGGACCTGCCACATCTCACAGTCAGAGCACTGCACCCCTCTAACTGACATTGCGTCAATTAATTAAAATTAAAATTTAAAAAAAAAAAAAAAATTCTTTTAAAAATATATATTTTTTTTAATTTCAAAGTTACTGTTAACTATCTGTTTCCTAGCACTAGATTTCTAATAGAAATGCGAAAGCTAAATATAGTACTCTCCGATCTCTGGCTTAGATACCCCTCTAAATTATAATTAAGTAATTATGTTTAATTAGTTACCAATGCTTAATTTTTTTAATTTAGTGTAGATTCCCAACCAGCCACTCAGGCCACAGATTTTCTGCGTTGTCACTTCAGTTTCCCCCCGACACACACAATTTGAAAAAGGTATAAAAGTAAAAATGAGTAAAAATCAGTTACTTCCCTTCTTACCTTCTGAGTGTCTTAGATGTTCTCAGGTTCTCTCCCTGACAGAGACTGCTCCTCCACCTCCGAACCTTGACCTGCACAATGCTCCCAGAAATCACTTGCGCACCGCTCCCGCTGAAATCGGAATCAAGTCATCCTTGATCCCTAGTCATTAGTGTGTCAGACTGAGTGCTAAACTTCTCGATTGGAAAATCAGAATTGGACAAAGTGCCAAAGAGCTCTAGGAACCTGTGAAACCCTGTTTGAGTAATAGCACTATCAGGAGAACTCAAACAAATGTGCTGTTGACTTATTAAAATATTAGATAAATGCCAGTACTTACAATCCAATTTCTTGTGACATTTGTCCGAGATCAAGCATATGGAACACAGTTGTGATGTTGAGTTGTTAACCTGTGCTGTGGTTAAATACTCTGCAAGGGAAACAGTCTAAATACGCATATTTATTAGAGGTGAAATATTGTTGTTGAAAGATTCTGCTGGCTGAGAGCTGCTTGTTTCCATTTCAGGAGAGGCTAGATTGTTCTGAAAGGTCCAAAACAGCAAAACAATTGTACAGTTGTAATTGATCAGTTCCAATCTGTTTTTTTTAAAATACAAAGTGTAATGTCCAAATATCCAATACGTGATTAGCATTCCATATTCTTTATGAAAATTAATTAGCGTAGGAAATGGCAAATTATTTAGCGTAGGAAGTGGCAAATTGTGGTGGAAAACCAATCTCAAATCTGTCAATCTAAATTGCTGAGCAGACTGTTTGCATTTCGTGAGTCTTTGAATCAGAATGCAGAAAGTTTATAATGTTGAATGTGAACTGTTGTTTTGTTGCCAGATTTGTGTTGTTTGCTGACAGTAGGTGAATTACTTGAAGTGATGTCATTTACTGAATGCTGGCCATGCTAATCAATTCAAGGCATGACCCCATCTGGACAAACCGTTCAAATGAGGAGAGGCAAACAGCTTAGGTTTTCAGTGAAGTGTTGTATTGGAGATTTAATGGTGTTAAACACTGCGTTTCAACTTCCGGTGGCGGCTATGGAGGGGTAAGTCGCACATTAGGTGGCTCCTGCTCTGGTCGGACTTTTGGACCGATCCCCCGGACTTTTTTCCGATTTTAAACTGCAACTTCGAAGGCTGAGGCAGTTGGCGCTGTTTCCACACATCGGTGTATGGAGAAAAGGACCAGAAGTGCACGGGCAGAAACAAAAAGTCAGTCACGAGCTGTATTGAAGCTGCAACGGGAGACAGTATGGCCGAGGGCTGGACCCCTGGGGTGGCAGCGTGGCGACCAACGGACCCAGTGATGCAGGCCATTCAGGATGGCTTTGCCAGGTAGAAGCAGGAATGCTTGGACCCGATTAAAGAATCAATTGATCGGCTAGAGAGGAGACTGGACGCCCAGGACCGGGCGATTCAGAAGGTGGAGAAGGCGCTGCTTGAACAAGAGGAGCATCAAACAGCAGTGGAGCTGGTGATGGGGATGCTTCGGGAACAGCAGAAAAGGCTCCTGGAGAAGGTGGAGGACCTTGAGAACCAGTCCCGCCGGCAGAACTTAAGAATTGTCGGGCTCCCGGAAGGGGCTGAGGGTGCAGATGCTGGGGCATACGTGGTGGGTATGTTCGAAAAGCTGCTGGGGG
This sequence comes from Scyliorhinus torazame, assembly GCF_047496885.1. NCBI lineage: Eukaryota > Metazoa > Chordata > Chondrichthyes > Carcharhiniformes > Scyliorhinidae > Scyliorhinus > Scyliorhinus torazame. The sequence continues at coordinate 195,103,226 of NC_092717.1, forward strand.
AGGGGACATTCCCCCGATCGTTGGAGGTGGACAGGGCGTACCGGGCGCTTGCTAGGAAGCCTCGAGCAGGGGACCCTCCGAGGGCAATAGTGGTGAGTTTTCACAGGTTCTTGGACAAGGAATGCATTCTTCGGTGGGCCAAGCACACAAGGAGTTGCAAGTGGGATAACAGCATCCTGCGGGTGTACCAGGACCTGAGCGTGGAGGTGGCAAGGAAGAGGGCAGGCTTTAACCAAGTCCAGGCTATTTTCTTTAAGTAGCAGGTGAAGTCCGGTCTGCTGTATCCGGCACGTCTTTGGGTCACGTATGAGGACCAACATCACCATTTTCAGTCGCCCGATGAGGTGCTGGACTTTGCGAAAAGAAAAGGACTGGTGGGAGTCTGAGAACTCTCGGACTTAGAGACAACTTGTTGGCCTACATTGGGCACTCTTTTCTGTTTTTCTGTGTTTTGTTTCTTTTCTTTTCACCCCCTTGGTTTTTGGTGGGTTTTGTTTTCCTGTTTTTAAATTGGTTATGCCTTCTCTTATTGTTTTGTGTCTGTTTTTTGGAGCTCTGTTTAGGGAAAATGGGGGGGAGAAATGTTTTTTGTTTTTTTGGTTATTTTTCTCTGTAGATGTTGGCAATGTCCCTTTTGTGTTTTTTCTTGTGTTTTTTTTTTATGTGCACTTTTGAGTTTCGGTGGGTGGTGCTTTTGTTTTTGTGTTTTCTTGCTGCTGGGTGTTTGCTTGGAGATTGTTAGATGAGGGAATTTTTTGAATGGGCGGGGGGAGGGGAGCGAGGGAACAATAGGTGGGAGACTTCTTAGCGTCGGGGGTGGGGGCCATCAAGCTAGCTGGGTGAGCTAGCTCACGGAAGCACGGTAGCATTGTGGATAGCACAATTGCTTCACAGCTCCAGGGTCCCAGGTTCGATTCTGGCTTGGGTCGCTGTCTGTGCCGAGTCTGTACATCTCCCCCCCCCCCCCCCCCCCCCCCCCCCCCCCCCCCCCCCCCCCCCGGTGTACGCGTGGGTTTCCTCCGGGTGCTCTGGTTTCCTCCCACAGTCCAAAGATGTGCAGGTTAAGTGGATTGGCCATGATAAATTGCCCTTAGTGTCCAAGATTGCCCTTAGTGTTGGGTGGGGTTACTGGGTTATGGGGATGGGGTGGAGGTGTTGACCTTGGGTGGGGTGCTCTTTCCAAGAGCTGGTGCAGACTCGATGGGCCGAATGGCCTCCGTCTGCACTGTAAATTCTATGATAATCTATGGTATGTATATGCTTAGTCCATTAGATGGGTTGGGTTTCAGAGCAGTGTTGCTGGGGGGGGGGATGGGTTCTGCTGACGAGGGAGGGACTTTGATGGAAGGTCACTGAGGGGGTCGGGAGTGGGGGCCGCCTTGGTGCGGGCCGGAGGAGGCGCGGCGCATGGGCTGGAGGTGGGCCCAAGAAAGGGAATGACTGACTGGCGGGGAGGGGGGGGGGCACTTTGCCCCCCAACTAGCCTGGTCACCTGGAATGTTTGGGGGTTAAATGGGCCGGTAAAGAGGGCACATGAGTTTGCGCACCTGAAGGGACTGAAGGCGGACATGGTAAAGCTGCAGGAGACGCACCTTAAAGTAGTGGACCAGGTCAGGTTGAGGAAAGGCTGGATTAGTCAGGTTTTCCACTCTGGGCTGCATACAAAGTCTAAGAGGGGATGCGATTCTGATTAACAAGCGGGGTGGCATTTGAGGTGGGGAGAATAGTCTCGCATGTGGGAAGTCGATATATCATGGTTAGTGGAAAGCTGCAGGGGATGAAGGTAGTGCTGGTCAATGTATATGTGCCAAATTGGGATGATGGGGATTTTATAAAGAGGGTGCTTGGGAAGATTCCAGACCTGGATTAGCACAGGCTGATTATGGGAGGGGATTTTAATACGGTTATTGATCTAGGACTGGACCGGTCATGCTCGAGAATGGGCAAGGTGCCAGCAGTGGCAAAGTAGCTAAAAGGGTTCATGGAGCAGATGCGGGAGGTGGATCCATGGAGATTTAGGCAGCCGAGGGCCAAGGAATTTTATTTTTACTCCAACGTACACAAGGTGTATTACCGGATAGATTTCTTTATCGTAGGTAGGGCCCTATTGGTGGGGGTGGTGGACACTGGGTACTCAGCGATTACGATCTTGGACCATGCTCCGCACTGGGTGGACCTTCAGGTAAGTATGGATAGCAAGCAGCGCCCGCAATGGAGGTTGGATGTAGGGCTATTGGCGGACGAAGCGGTGTGCGAGAGGCTGAGGAAGTGCATGCTGAACTACCTGCAGGTAAACGATATGGGGGAGGTCTCAGCAGCGGTGGTCTGGGAAACGCTGAAGGCAGTGGTGCAAGGAGAGCTGATCTCGAACCGGGCTCACGGGGACAGGACGGATAAAAGAGATTCTACGAGTTGATGGGAGGTATGCGAGGCTCCAGAGGCAGGGCTTTTAAGGGAACGCCAGAGGCTACAGGCCAAATTTGGTTTGTTAACCACTGGGAAGGCAGTGGAACAGCTGAGAAAGGCGAAGGGGGCGATTTACGAGCACTGGGAGAAGGCCAGCAGGATGCTGGCACAGCAGTTCAGAAAGAGGGAGGCAGCTAGAGAAATAGGAAAAGTTATTGACGGGGATGGGAACTTAGTTGGGCACTCGGCGGGGGTGAGCAAGACCTTTTCGGGATTTTTATAGCAGGTTGTGCAGGTTGGAACCCCCTGCGGGGCCAGAGGGGATGAGGCACTTTTTGGACGGGCTGCCTTTCCCGAAGGTGGATGGGGAGCTGGTAGTAGGGCTGTGGGTCCCAATCGGGCTGGAGGTGTTAGTGGAGGGTCTGAAGGCCATGCAGTCGGGTAAGGCCCTGGGAGCGGAGGGGTACCCAGCCAAAGTCTATAAAAGGTTCTCTGGAATATTGGGGCCGGTGCTGATCAAGGGGCGGAATTCACCCCCACCCCCAACGCGCCGGGTGGGAGAATCGCCGGGGCGCCGCGCGTGTACCGCCACGCCGCCCCGACGCTCGCACGCGATTCTGCCCAATACGACGGGTTCCCACCAGCGCTGTCCACACCTGGTCGCTGCCGGTGGGAACAGCGTGGGAACGTTGGGGGTGCGGCCAGGGGGGGGTTCCTGCACCGGGGGGGGGCCCACGATCAGCGGGCCGGCCTCTCTGAAGGAGGACCTCTTTTCCTCCTCCACCCCGCAAGATCCATCCAACATCTTCTTGTGGGGCGGCCTCGGGGAGGACGGCAACCGGGATGCGCGGGTGACGCCAGTTACGTGGTGCCACTTTTACGCGGCGCCAATGCCAGGCGCACATAAATGACGTGGCGCCGCTCCTAGCCCCCCAGGGGCGGGAGAATAGGGACTGGGAGTGGGCTCTGACGCCAGGGTGAAACACTTCGGTTTTCACTCTGGCGTCGGCACTTAGACTCCCGATGGGAGAATTGGGCTCAAGGTCTTTAACGAGGCTAAGGAAAGAGGGACTCTGCCCCAGATGATGTCACAGGCCATGATCTCGCTCATTCTGAAAAGGGACAAGGACCTGGAGCTATGTGGGTCTTACTGGCCGATTTCCTTGCTGAACGTAGATGCCAAACTTCTGGCCAAAATTTTGTCCTCCAGGATTGAGGACTGTGTACCGGACGTTATCGTGGAGGATCAGACTAGGTTCGTTAACGTCAGGCAGCTGGTGGCCAATGTAAGAAGGCTGCTAAACGTGATCATGATGCCCCCGGGAGGTAGGGAAGTTGAGGTAGTGGTCACGATGGACACGGAAAAAGCCTTTGACCGGGTCGAGTGGGATTACTTGTGGGAGGTGCTGGAGCGGTTCGGGTTTGGAATGGGCTTTGTTGACTGGGTTAGGTTGCTGTAGCGGGCTCCGTTTGCAAGTGTACGGACAAACAGGACGACTTCGGAATAATTCGGACTGCACCGGGGGACGAGACAGGGATGCCCCCTCTCCCCACTGCTGGTTGCGCTGGCGATAGAGCCGCTGGCAATTGTTCGGAGGGCCTCAAGGTGTTGGAAGGGGTTTTTCCGGGGGAGGGTGGAGCACAGAGTCGGGCTGTATGCGGATGACCTACTGCTATATGTCTCCGACCCAATGGAGGGGATGGAAGAAATTATGGGAATTTTAGGGGAATTTGACTGGTTTCCGTGGTATAAGCTCAATATGGGGAAGAGCGAGATGTTTGTGGTCCAGGCGAGAGGTCAGGAGAGCCGACTGGGGGAACTGCCGCTCAGAGTGGTAGGGGACAGTTTCAGGTACCTGGGTATCTATGTGGAGAGGGATTGGGACAGGCTACATAAAATTGAACTTGGCCCGCCCGATTGGTAGATCAGATGAAGGAGGATTTCCGGAGATGGGATGCGCTCCCGTTGTCTCTGGCGGGCAGAGTTCAATCGGTAAACATGGCGGTCCTCCCGAAATTCCTATTCGTTTTCCAATGCCTCCCCATCTTCATCCCGCGGTTATTTTTTAAGCGGATCAATAAGATTATTGGGGGCTTTGTATGGGGGGGGGGGGGCAAGTCCCAGTGAGTGAAGAGGGCAATGCTCGAGCGGAGTCGGGGGGGATGGAGGGCTGGCGCTGCCGAATTTCAGCAATTACTACTGGGCGGCTAACATAGCCATGGTGAGGAGGTGGCTGGTGGCGGGTGAGCCGGCGTGGCTGCGCATGGAGGCGGCTTCTTGTAAGGGCGTAGGTCTGGGGACGTTGGTAATGGCGCCTCTGCCTTTCCCCCCCCCGGCACGGTACTCCACCAGCCCAGTGGTGGTGGTGGCCTTGAGGGTCTGGGGGCAGTGGAGGAGACATGTGGGAGCAGTTGGTGGGGGCGTTGGTGTGGTCCCCAATCTGTGATAACTACCGGTTTGCCCCGGGGAGGATGGACAGGGGGTTCCGATTTTGGCGTAGAGCGGGGATTGAGAGATTGGGGGACTTGTTTATAGAAGGAAGTGTCCCGCGTATGAGGGTGCTGGAGGAGACGTTTGCATTGGCGGGGAGAAATTAATTCTGATATTTACAGGTACGGGACTTTTTGCAGAAGCAGGTGCCAACCTTCCCACTCCTGCTGCTAAGGGGGATTCGGGATAGAGGATGGATAGGAGAGGGGAGCGTCAAGGACATATATAAAGAGCTTATGCGTTCGGAGGAGTCGCAGACCGAGGAGCTGAAGCAAAAGTGGGAGGAGGAGCTGGGGGAAGAGATAGAGGAGGGCCTCTGGGATGACTCACTGGGTAGGGTCAATGAGACCGCAACATATGCCAGGCTCAGCCTGATCCAATTTAAGGTCGTTCACCGGGTTCACATGTAAGTGGCCCGGATGAGCAGATTCTTTGGGGTGGAGGACATTACAGCGCAGTACAGGCCCTTCGGCCCTCGATGTTGTGCCGACCTGTGAAAACACTCTATAAAGCCCATCTACACTATTCCCTTATCGTCCATATGTTTATCCAATGACCATTTAAATGCCCCTAATGTTGGCGAGTCCACTACTGTTGCAGGCAGGGCATTCCACGCCCTTACTACTCTCTGAGTAAAGAACCTACCTCTGACATCTGTCTTATATCTATCTCCCCTCAATTTAAAGCTATGTCCCCTCGTGCTAGACCTCACCATCCGAGGAAAAAGGCTCTCACTGTCCACCCTATCCAATCCTCTGATCATCTTGTATGCCTCAATTAAGTCACCTCTTAACCTTCTTCTCTCTAATGAAAACAGCCTCAAGTCCTTCAGCCTTCCCTCATAAGATCTTCCCTTCATACCAGGCAACATTCTGGCAAATCTCCTCTGCACCCTTTCCAGTGCTTCCACGTCCTTCCTATAATGCGGCGACCAGAATTGCACGCAATACGCCAAATGCGGCCGCACCAGAGTTTTGTACAGCTGCAACATGACCTCATGGCTCTGAAACTCAATCCCTCTACCAATAATAACTAACACACCGTACGCCTTCTTAACAACCCTCGCAACCTGGGTGGCAACTTTCAGGGATCTATGGGCGAAGTGCGTGGGGGGGGGCAGCGAATCATGTCCATATGTTCTCTGCATGTCCAAAACTGAGGGTTTTTTGGCAGGGGTTTGCCGACGCCATGTCCACGGTATTAAATACGAGGGTGGCAATGAGTCCAGAGGTGGTGATTTTTGGGGTGCCGCAGGATCCAGGAGGAGAAAGAGGCGGACGTTCTGGCCTTTGCTTCCCTGATAGCCCGGAGGCGCATATTACTAGCATGGAGGGACTCAAAGCCCCCGAGGTCGGAGACCTGGCTTTCGGACATGGCAGGCTTCCTCTGCCTGGAGAAAATTAAGTTTGCCACGAGAGTGTCTCTGATAGGGTTCGCCCAGAGGTGGCCCCACTTAAGGGCCTTATACCAGTAACTGTGGCAGGCAGGAGGGCTTTCCATGCAGGGGAACATGGCAGTCAGATCCTGGGGTGTTTGCTTGCAGGCTCAGGGGAAAGAAAGCCGTCCCTAGCCTTTTCAGTGCCTGAATGGCACAGGTCGGTGGGCCTTGACAGAGTTGACCTAAAGGTCTTTCTGCCGCTCCAGCCAGCGGCCAAGACCTATCACCACCTCCTCAAGATGCTCACTCAAGTGTGCTCTAATCAAGATTTCCCTGCCTACAAATTTTGTTCCATGGGACAAAGTAGATAGGGAGAAACTAACCCCATCGGCAGAAGGGTCAAGAACCGGAGTGTGCCAGTTTTTAGTGTGTATGGAAAAACAAACCAAGGCAACATGAGGAAAATCTTTTCTAAGCAGGTTGTGGTTTGTTTCTGTCGGCACTGCCAGAGAGTGTAGTGGAGGCTCGTTTAATTGTGGCTTTCAAGAAGAGTTGCTAAATTACCTAAAGAGGAGAAAAATTGCAGAGATGCAGGGAATGAAAAGTTGTCGTCTTCTTGCAGTGAGCTGGCATAGAAAGGATAGGTGAAATGGCCTCCATCTGTGCTGTAGCCTTTCTATGGTTCTATTTGTCCAAATCACCCAGATGGTCATTCTTGAGTAAGTCCAAACTGTGAGAGCTGACAAACTAAACCCTGCAATGAATATCAAAACTAACTTTGATCCAGTGATTGCTGCACGCACATTCTTTTCAGCAGGTATCAGTGGATAGCACTCAGCAGTGAGAATCTGGGTTCATTTTCTCCTTTTCCTATCCCTTGGACACTGGGCTCAATATTTGTCCAAAGTGCCATTCTAATTGAAATCAGTGAACTCTGCATACCTTAAGTACAGGTTCAAAGATTTTATGGTTTGTATAGTTATGCCATCACAAAGCTGCTACAAGTTTGCTTTTGGCAGCTAAAATGTCTGATTTGGGCGCTATTTCCATGTCGAAGTTGGACCAGGCCACGTCTGCACTGCAACTATGACAATTGTCACAATCTGGCATGAAGATCCTTTAAAATGAATTATTTGGCAGAAAGTTGCTTCTGCATCCAAAATGGATTGTGGGCAAGAAGGCAGAAAGTAAAATTGAACAATAAAAGTGAAAATTGGAATGAGATAACGTGTTGACAGTGAGGTTAAAATAAGAAAGGTTCAGTTGAACACAGACCATCTGCAAGATACACTGCAGAAACCCGACAAGGTTCCAAAGGCAGCACATTCAAACCCACAACTGCTACCATCTAGCAGGACAAGAGCAGCAGATACCTGGTTCTCCATTTCTTGGAGGTTCCCTCCATGTCGCTCACCACCCTGACTTGGAAATATATCACCTTTACATCACTGTTGCTGGGTCAAAATCCTGGAACTCCCTCCCAAACAGCACTGTGGGTGTACCTACACACCAGGGACTTTAACTGTTCAAGAAGGCAACTCACCACCTCCTTCTGAAAGGCAATTGGGGATGGCAATAAATGCTGGACTAACCAGCGACACCCACATCCTGTAAATTATTATTTTTTAATTATTGTATTGGTTCTGTAATGAATTTGGTGATGTTGTAAATTTAGTTTTTTTTCAATGTTAATTTTAAATATCTGAGAAACAAAATACATTAAAGCATAAATATTGAGCAAAAAATAGATCTAGCCATATTCTGAACTCGTTGTAATTCATAGAATCACTTTTTTTCCCAAAGGCCCTTCTGTAGTGTAGCCACCTGGGTTGGCCACTTCCCGACTTTAAAATGGTGACCTGCAAAGACTACAGGGAAATTCAGTCAATACAGGCAAAACAAGCAGGTGTAAAGTTTCCTGTGTATCAGTACTTACAGAAACCCAGACAGCACTGAAACTAACAGCCATCTGCATATTAATGAGCGATCCCCGGGAACAATTGGAAACAGTTAAGGTAAACAAGGCCAAGCCAGACTCCTCGGCGACAGCAGGAGACAAGACAAAGGAAGGCCAACGGACACTTAGGGACCGCCCAGCGATCAGGGAACAGCTCCAGTATTGGAGGAATCGATCCAAGTGATCGGAACGTAGTCCAATCACTTGGAACCAGGTACGGGGTCCACCCAAAAAGGCGTGAAGCCCCTGGGGACTATCAAATAGAGTCCCCAAGTTCAATTCGTCCTTCTTGGCAGGCTTTCTCAGCAGCTCGAAACAACCCTTGAACTTGACCTGCCTAAGTTGCTGCATCAGCCAAGTAAGTCTCCAGTCAACACATGCTATGAGATGGGCGCTCCTAGCTACTAGTCCATACCAGCTTTGAAGCCTGCAGACTCAGAACCCGAATGAAAGGCCATTTGTTCCCCTGACCTGGTGGGCCAGTTCCAAAGCTACTTATAGGCCTATAATGTTAGAGATAGTCTAGTAAGTAGAGTTTTATGCATGAGTAGTGATTGACTGTGTATAATAAATGTGTTTTGATTTGAAACTTACTAACTGGTGTATTGAGTTATTGATCAGTACTTGAACTTGAACCTCGTGGCGGTATCATAAAGATACCTGGCGACTCTAAAGCAAAGGTTATAGAAACAGCAAATTAAGTAAAGATACAACGGGCAACATTTAAGAGCCAACCAAAAGTTAGCGACAAGATAACAAGGCAGCCTTTTCTTTGTAATCCTCCAGATGTTCCAACTTGCAGACTGAAAGAGAAATACATTTGTACAATTTGGGCTGCATTTGATCCTGGGCTGTATTTGATTCTGGAGCTGAAAGAACAGTGACTAATCGTAGGACCACAGTAGGGGCAGGACAAATACTGTATCTTATTCCCAGGCAGGCAAACAATGACTGTTGTACCTGCATCCCTGTGGTGTTATTCAGCAGAAGACAGAATTGGCACCAAATCGGTAACTGTAACCTGCACTCATTTGTGTATGGCCTCTGAAAGCCTGTGATAGCAGTTTACTTGGGGGAAAATAAACTCTAATTTTCCTTTCTTTTGCCCCTTGAAATCATAGAATTTTGCAGGGCAAATTGGAGACCCTTTGGCCCATTTTGATGTTTCCAGCTCTGTGAAGAATTATCGGTGTTCAGAAAATCTCCCCTTTTGATATTTTCTTCATGATCTTAAAATTATTGACTGAAAAGTGAAGTAGTTTATCCCAAATTACTTTATCAAGCCCTTGCAGAATTGTGAACAGTTCTAATAGATTTCCCCTGAAACTCAATCATTCTATTTAAAAGTTCACCAGCTTCTCCTGCTGGCGCCGAAAGGCAATTTGTATATGATGTAACTGGGCACTGGTGGTGAGGGTATTGCGATTGATAGGGTTGAACATATCAAATTCTAGGAAGCAATAAAGGAGGGATAATAAGGAGGGCAATAATCACAGTCACTTGAGGATGTTATTTGTGACTTGGCCAGGGGGGTAATGCAGGGAAATTGCATAGCAAGGGATAGGAAAGTTTAAAGTAATGCAATCTGGTATTGCTGAAACCTCAGAGCCCCCTTCAGTCCTAAAACAGCTTGATAACTTTTGCATTAATGTCGTACAGGGATATGAACCCTATTATGGCTGAGATCCTGAAGTTCCCTTCATAGTTATCATTCAATCGTTCCCAGAATGTCAAAGTTAAAATTTGTTGCCTTTTTTGAGTGATCTAAATCTATGTCTAATACTAATTGTGGGTTGTCGAATGGTCTGATAGTGCTGAGCTGGAAAGATTGCTGAGTTGGAAAGAGTATGAAAAGTTTCTATTTCACCCTCCACCTGCTGCTGCCCCTTTACTCATTAAATAGTGATTTTCATGACATTCATTCTTCTGAAGTTGTGTGAACAGGAAATAATCGGTGATGATGTGTGATAAGGTTTTGATATTGTGCTTTTTGCCTTCACTGCTTGAGCATACAATCTAGTCTAGTCCATTGAAGTTATTCATTTTTGGCTGCTTGTAATTGATTACTGCTGCTGATTATTAAAATAAACCCCCCCAAATAGAGTTAAAGTAATGATCTTGACTTTTTGTGGCATGAGTATGTATTTCGGCATTACCAAGGATCTCACAGCTTTTCTCATTTACCAAACATATGGTAAACAACCAATCAAACATGTAATTATACAATATCATTTTGACTTGTCATTATTAGAGATCACCCTCTAAGTTAATGTAGTCTTAATCTGCCATATGCGTTTAAAGGATCAATAGTTAGAGTTACTGTAGTTGAAAATAGAGATTAATTATACATTTGAGAACTTCTGTTTGTGTTGCAGTGAGTCTATTAATGTTCCCATGATTCCTCTGGGCCTGAAGGAGACAAAAGAAGTGGAATTAACAATACCTCTGAAGGTTAGTGATTCTGTTGTTACGACTAAGTTGGGAGGGGTGAGTTGACTCCTCTTTGTCCCACTGTTGATTTGATTATAACTTTGAAATGTAAAAAAATGTGACATTGCCAATTCCCTTTCTACTTAACAGCATATAGCATTAAGCCAGCCAGATTCCTTGAGTTAACAAGTAAGAAGTTTGTTCTATTACTGAAACTCACTCAGGTAAAGATACAGAAATTCTTAACAAAAGGTTTAAAATGTCCAACTTCCCACTAATGCAAAAAAAGCACAAAACTTCCCACAAAAGGAACTAAAACTTTACAGTGTACCAGATATTAAAACATGGACAATTAATAAAGGTAAGAAAAGGTTATTCCCGGATTGTCTGAATGCGTGTTTGCGACTAAAGGCTCATTTTTCAGTGTGTCACTAAAACAGTCACTCTGCAATCATGGCTGGTTGATTCTCTTTTCTCTTGAAACACTGGTGTTGAGTTGGGATCCTCCTTTAAAATCTCTTGGTTTGCAGCAATGCGGTCTTCTGGAAGGTTTTCAGAACCATAAGGCACAGCTTGTTGAGGGAGGTTCCAGAGAGAGTTGGGGGGAGGGTGTGTGTGTGGCTGCAGTGGCAGTCTCTATCTGTTTGTTCAAATCCAGTATATTTTACGCTTATAACCATTGTATCTGTTGACTGTGTCTCTGTAAATTGACTTGTGGCTTTCACAAATGTAACTTAGTAGCGGTTGTAACCTAATGTCCTTCGTTTAGCACAAAATTTTATTTTCAGAAAGTTCAATATATATATATCCAGCAGATGTCATTATAAATGAATATTTTACATGGCACATCTTCGTAACAGTATAATGAAGTGACAGAGTCTTCAAAAGAGACATATCTGTACAAATATTTATCTTGCTATCCCTTTTTAGAACTTGCTTCAGCGGGTCATGAATTTCCTTCTGCTCATTTTCACCAGTCCTGTTGTGCTTAGTCAGCAGGAAGTTCCTGACTTGATTTAAACTCCCAACTGAATATTCAGTGATATTTTTCATCTATATTGCAGATACAATTTGGGTATCAGTTTTGGGGAATGGAACAACCAAGATGTTCCTTTTGACTGTAAAGGGCAGATCCTTGAGTATGAATACATATAGCTTCTAGCAAGCATATATGAATCACATTGTGAGCCTGATTGATCATCTTAAATTGGTTATTTTTGTAATTCTTAGCACACTTGGAATTGTTCAGCAAATTCTGTCCAATTGCAGAATTATCTAATGTTAGACATGTTCTGAGTTTCGCAAGCATGAGTTGGTTGAGTACGTTCAGTATAGCCAAAGAACACCCTGTTTGATACAATTCACCAATCATTGGGATGTACCAGGCATTGCACTGGAGATGTAAAGTAAGCACCGTAACCACTGCGTTACTGCATAATGCAATTCTCAATAACTCAATTTTTCACTGGTTGGAAAAATCCAACATGGGCATTTAAAACAATAAAAACTAAAAAATGGGTATAAATTTGAGTATACTCTTACAATTATTTGCTTGCATCCATATTGATCCAGTATAAATTGATTTCAAAGTAAATTTTTATCTATACTCGTCACTCTTCCATATGGAAGAGCAAAGATCTAAATTCAAACACTGGGCCCATAGGGGAAAAAATGAAGGGTCTCAAGTGAAATTGGTTTGGTGCAGTGCCACTCAATCCCTTGCATACATGAGACCACAGCACTCTACTAATTGGCACCAAACTGATAATATGTCTTTGCCACACTTCTACGACTCTGTATAAGAGGTGTAAAAGAAAATGTGGATTTCACCTAGGTTGGGTGCAGTGGAGATTTGAAGCACCTTGCTAGTCTGGAAGAACTTTTTCATGTGACCCAACATTGTGCATAAAGATATTTGATTTGCCACAGCTGACCTTTCTCAGTTTAGTGACTGCAATACATCCACAAAGAATTTAGAAAATCTGATTTTGTTTTGGCCTTGCCAGATTAAATCTGTAGAAAAGTTAATTGTGATAGATAACAGATTAAAAAGGTAGTTAAAAATTGCACTGTCCTCCACTGAGATCAACAAACTCAGTAATTCATTTTTTGAGAAATCTGATGCTGCCTGACATTTAAAACAGATATGCAAGGAAATGTTTTTGAAATAAATTTCAAATAATTCTTCATGTCGTCCTACTTCCTTTTTTTGATAGGATGTTATTGAAGAACACTACAATGAAGCAGCCTGCAAGTACGAGAAGGAACTGAAGGAACTTATGGATCTCAGACAGGTTACTATGCTTCCTTTTGGGGCATAGTAAGATATATGTTCCGGCATCAATAAAAACACTCAACTGTTACAGTGTAATGTGGGTTAATAGCCAAAGAAAAAGGACAGCATTTAATGAAAGGCACTTGAGTTGAATGGGAGGCAGGGTGGGTGTGGGAGGGTGGTGGAACCAGTAGAAACATGTGCGAATGTGCTGGATGGAAGTCCAGACAGCTGGAGGCCATGGTTCCAAGCTGGTATGTTCAGCAGCTATTGGCAAATTGAGGCCCTTAAGAGCCTCATCCCGCCAAGAGGTTTTCCTGCGTGGATTAGCGACAGGTAGTCATAAGTCCTTAACAGAACCTGGTTCATTGGACCCCCCCCCCTCCAAGGTGTTAACTCCGGCCCTAGGTTCCCATCTTTCCCGCCACTCTTTTTCCCTCTCACCACTCCTTTTCCCTCTCACCAGGGCCTGCCAGCCTGATGCATGGAGACTCCTGACTAACCTGGGCCAGATCCAGCCTCTTCTCAGCTTGCAGTACTGGCTGCAGCTCCAAATGGTGCTGCCGATATTGGATAATAATCTTTATTGTCACAAGTAGGAGTGCATTAACACTGCAATGAAGTTACTGTGAAAATCCCCTTGTGGCCACATTCCGGCGCCTGATTGGGTACACAGAGGGAGAATTCAGAATGTCCAAACTATCGAACAGCACGTCTTTCGGGACTTGTGGGAGGAAACCGGAGCACCCGGAGGAAGCCCACGCAGATACAGGGAGAACGTGCAAACTCTACACCGACAGTGACCCAAGCCGGGAATCGAAGCTGGAGCTGTGAAGCAACAGTGTTAACCACCATGCTACTGTGCTTCCCATAGCTGCTAGCCTCTGGCCACCTGTTGCTGAGCGGTGGAAGACCCGCCTCACTCAGCCAAGTTCCACACCCAATGCTACATTATGCTATAACACAGTTGCTTGTTAAACCTGAGAAATTACCAGACTTAAAACTTAGTGGTACCATTTTCTTTGTTTCAGGCAATGCGCACTCCAACCAGGAATGAAGCTGGGATTGAGCTCCTCATGGAATACTACAACCAGCTTTACTTCATTGATAACCGTTTCTTCCCACCCACTAAAAACATGGGTATCTTTTTCCATTGGTAAATATCCTATTCAATGTTTATTGTTTGTCGTAGTTACTTGAACTGTTGCTGAAACACGGAATATTTTAGCACAATCTTGGGTAGTCATGTTTTTGAAATAACATTTTAAGTGAGCCTTGACATGTCTGGAAAAACGAGACATGGTATAGCTTTATTGAGTAGTAGGATTCAACAGCAAAATAAACAATATGGGAACCTGCCTTTGCTTTGAATAGAACACTCAACATAATATAATGTCTGCGCGGTTGTTTTTAGTTTCCTGCTGTGCACTGCTTATATCACATCAGACAGCTGAGTGAGACTTTGAGAGCCATGCCACACATTATTACATTTATCAGAGACTGCCAGATGATAATGAAAGAGTAGAAACATTTCAGTCTTTTTTGTTTTGGGACAGTTCACATTGTAAGAGTCCTTTTTGTTCCTATTTTCTTTTTATTTTATTAATTTTGGTCCATTGACCCAGCAGAGGATTCTAGCTCAAGCAGCCTGCTTGTCAGGATATTGTGTTCCTAGGTTTTGTATTTTGGAGAAACTGACTCGTTGGTGCAGAGTGAACCAGCTTTGGATGGTTGGTTGGTTGGCAACCTGTGGGTTGGCCAAGAAAAGTGTTCTACTTTGGGCAGCATGGTAACATAATGGTTAGCACTGTGGCTTCACAGCGCCAGGGTCCCAGGTTCGATTCCCGGCTTGGGTCACTGTCTGTCCGGAGTCTGCACGTTCTCCTCGTGTCTGCGTGGGTTTCCTCTGTGCTCCTGTTTCCTCCCGAAAGACATTCTATTAGGTAATTTGGACATTCTGAATTCTCCCTCTGTACCCGAACAGGCGCCGGAATGTGGCAACTAGGGGCTTTTCACAGTAACATCATTGCAGTGTTAATGTAAGCCTACTTGTAACAATAAAGATTATTATTATTACCTGACAACAATCAGTGATTTGTTCCTGCATGATGCTTTCTGAGAAAACTTGGCAGAAGTGTTTAGACCTTGGAAATGAAAGCGACAGTCTCTCTCTCTCGCTGCTGAGGTAAAGAACTGGTTTTATTTGTTCTAAACCAGGGAATGCCTGGCACATCTTTGCTGCAAACTTGAAATATCCTAAGTCTGCAGAGAAACTGGACACCTTGCCAGAGAAAAACTATCTCAAGCCTAGAAGGAAGAATACTGAAACAAAAGCTTGAATTCTAGAACGATATTAGCTGGAAGCCATATTAGTGCAGCAAAGAGTGCGTGTGTGTAAAACTTACTTGTGTTAGTTACAAACCTGGTGACTGCACCTTATTAGGTTCAGGCAAGGATCTCCAGTATTTTAAAATAACATCTATTTCACTTGTATTGTGACTCCGGTTCAAGTGGGGCTGGAATTGACTGTACGCTGCCCAGGATTTTGTGATAACATGTTGTACAAGTCCAGTATTTTACTAGTTGCTTACTGCACCTTTCTGTTCCTGTGTTATTATCTCAAATTGTAAATAAGTGACTGCTGGGTTTACTTGGAAAATAAGAATCGAACATTGCATTTTTTTCAGAGTAGATAGCAGAATATAGTGGATATCCTATAGAAACATTGGTAAAATATACCTCCGTTGAAGGCTCATTATTTGCTATACAACGCACGGCCACTTTCGTGTCATATATTAAAGGTGACGATTTTGTTCCAAAACAAACTTGATCTGATTTTGAAAATTGTCTTTTTTTTTGTGAAAGCCCAAGGTGTAACTTACCTGATAGTGACATGAGATTATTTCAGTCTATGAATCAATAAATACTTCAAGTTGAGGATTCTTGCGTGAAGGAGATGAATTGTGGAGATCAATCTGAAAAAGATATTCCATTTATATATATTTTTTAACTGGTTGTATTACACTTGGTTGATTTTATGCTTTTTTTCTGGACTGTCATGCAGATAATACAAAAGTAAAATAAGAGCAAAGTATTTTAAAATATTTATGGGATCTTTGCATTGCTGGCAAGGTCAGTATTTATTGCCCAGGTCAAAGTGCACTTGAGTAGGTAGTGTGCGCTGCTATCTTGAATTGTTGCAGACATGTGGGGCTGGATTCTCCGTTTCTAAGACTGTGTTGATGCCAACGGAGAATCCATGGACTTTTATGACAGAAACCTGGACTGCTTCTGCTACCATTGAGGTGCTAGCACCGGTACCGTGTGGAACACACGAGATTCCACTGAAAAATGGTGTGGAATACGCCAGGTCTGTGATCGACATTCGGGAGGCTGACAAGCTGCAGCAGCACATGCACATTACACTCCCTACACACTTTATCCCAGCCAAAAAGATAGCACTAGTTGTGTTGCAGTGCACCCATACAGCTGATGGGTCGGCTGGGGCCAGAGCACACCCAGGGGAGTGTCCTGGGGGGGGACCTATATGGCCCGTGGCACTAAGTTCACAGTTGGCTCAGCTGCATGACTACCTTTCTGACTGCGGCAATGGTGCTCCATGCCCGTCCACCCTCCACTACTTCCCCAGCCCTGGCAGAAGCCCCCCAGCCAGCGGCACAACTGTCAGCAAACTATGGCTATGTTGGACACTTTCCGTACCTCCCCCTCTCTCCCTCAGCAGCCACCACACCTGTTTCATGAGTTTTAAAAGCAGAAGTGAACCATGCCGTCAGGAACTCAACCCATCGGAGGCAGAGAATCGCCGAGGCCCTGAAGAGTACAGGGTCGGGCCTGCTAATATGCAAACGGTGCCTACTGTACGTGCGGAGTGAAAACTTCATTTTCAAAGTAACGGAGAATCGTGATTTGGCGTCAAATTGGCACCTCCTGCGATTTTGATGTCGGAAACTATTCTCTGCCAAATCGCATTTCCCGATTTTGCCGTCATCGAGCAGAGAATCCCGCCCGTGATGTAAGTTGGGGAAAGAGCTCCACGATTTTGATCCAGCGACAGTGGAGGAAGGAGAATATATTTTCAAGTCAAGAGAGGATCTTGAAGGCGTGGTTGTTCCCATGTGCTTGCTGCCCTTATTCTTCGAGGTGATGAGAGGTTACAGGTTTGGAAGGACACCTGTCGAATGAGTTTTGATGAATTGCTACAGTGCTTCTTATAGGTGGTACGTGCTGCTGCTACAATGATGGTGGAGAGAATTGAATGTTTAATGTGGTGGATGGGATGCCAATCAAGCAGTCTGCTTTGTCTTGGATGGTATCAAACTGTGTGTTGCTATTTATATCTGAAATCCCCAGCAAAGGACTACTACTAAAAGAGTGGCAAATTGTAGTTTACTAGTTTCGCAGAGCCACTGTGTCTCCTCTTGTTTGCATTTTTTTTCTTGAGCTAATCCTTTACTTTTTTGTGTTGGCTTCTCTGTCATTTACTTTGGCCCTTCAAACTCCTGCCACTACCTCCCTACCTACCTTCATTTCCAGTTTTTTTTTTTTTTTTTAGCATATCTTACCTTTTCCCATTGGAGAATATTGGGGAGGTGCTGAAAGGATTCTCTGGCTGCAGTGAACCACATGAAGAACATTCCTTCCGTGGCCAACAAGTCCTGGCATGAGATTTGAACCTGGCCCAGAGGTACAGACTACCATAGACCATAAGATGTAGATACTCCTATCTGGCTGCATCACAGGCTGGTATAGCAACTGCTCGGCCCAAGACCGTAAGAAACTAAAGAGAGTCGTGAACACAGCCTAGTCCAACACACAAAACCGCCTCCCATCCATTGACTGTATCTAAATCTCCTGCTGTCTTGGGAAAGCTGCAGCATAATCAATGACTCCTCCCACCCAAGTTATTCTCTCTTCCAACCTCTTCCATTGAGCAGGAGATACAAAAGAGAACATGCACTAACAGGTTCAAAAACAGCTTCCCTGCCGTTACCAGACTCCTGAATGATCCTCTTATGGACTGATCTCACCACACACTTCTACTGAGTAGTACTACACTCTGTATACTTCGCCCAATCCCTGTGTCTATATATTTACATTGTGTATTTAACTTTGTTGTGTATGTCCTTTTTCATGTATGTTTTTTTCATGTCTGGAACAATCTGTCTAGACTGTAAGCAGAACAATATTTTTCACTGTACCTCTGTACTCATGACAGAATTAGCCAACCCTCTGCCCATGCCAATATGCTACCCCCAACACCATGGGCTCGTCTTATTGAGTAGTTTTTTGTGCAGTACTAGGGTCCTGAATCTTAACAAAGGAAACTACGATGATATGAGGTGGAGTTGGCTTTGATCGATTGGGGAATGTTACTTAAAGAGACGACAGTGGATCGACAATGGGAAACATTCAAGAAGCGCATGGGGGAACTGCAACAATTGTTCCTGACTGGCACAAAAGTGCAACAAGACCAGGGTATCATCGTACACCAGTCACTGAACATAACCATGCAGGTGCAGCAGGCGGTAACAATGGCAAATGGTATGCTGGTCTTCATTGCGAGAGGATTCGAGTACAGGAGCAAGATTGTCTTGCTGCAATTATATAGGGCCTTTGTGAGGTCACACCTGGAATATTGTGTGCAGTTTTGGTCTCTTTATCTAAGGAAGGATGTTCTCGCTCTAGAGGAAGTGCGGTGAAGGTTTACCAGACTGATTCCTGGGATGGCGTGACTGATGAATGAGGAGAGATTAAATCGGTTCTGATTTTATTCACTGGAGTTCAGTAGAATGAGGGGGATCTCATAGAAACCTATATAATTCTAATAGGACGAGATGGGAAAAATTCAGGAACGGGGTCACAGTCTGAGGATACAGGTTAAACCATTTAGGACAGGGATGAGGAGAAATTCCTTCCCCAGAGAGTGGTGAGCCTGTGGAATTAGTTACCACAAGAAGTAGTTGAGCTGTTTTCAAGAAGCAGTTAGACATAGCACTTGGTGCGAAGGGGATCAAACCATATTGGAGGGTAGCGAATGTAAACCCCGCTATTCAAAAAGGGAGGTAGAGAGAAAACAAGCAACAATAAACTAGTGAGTCTAATGTCGGTAGTAGGCAAGTTGCTGGAGTCCATTATCAAGGATTTCGTAACACAGCATTTGTAAAGTAATGGTGTAATCCGACAAAGTCAGCAAGAATTTACGAAAGGAAAATTATGCTTGACAAATCTACAGGAACTCTTTGACGATGTAACTAATAGAGTTGATCAGGGAGAACGGGTGGATCTGGTTTATTTAGACTTTCAGAAGGATTTCGACAAGGTCCCACATAGCAGATTTTAAATGTAAGGTTAAAGTGCATGGGAATCCGGGTGGTGTCTTGAGATGGATAAAAAGCTGGTTAGCAGACAGGAAGCAAAACGTTAGAATAAATGGATCTTTTTCTGATTGGCAGGCAGTGACTACTGGGGTACCGCAAGGATCTGTGCTCGGACCCCGACGGTTCATATTATACATTAATGATTTGGACGAGAGAACTAAATGCATTATCTCCAAATTTGCAGGTGATACTAAGTTGGGTGGGAGGGTGAGCTGTGAGGAGGATGCAAAGATGCTTCAGCGGGATATGGACTGGCTGAGTGAGTAGGCACATGCATGGCAGATGCAGCATAATGTGGATAAATGTGAGGTTATCCACTTCGGTAGCAAAAATAGGAAGACAGATTATTATTTTAATGGGTGTAAATTGAAAGAGGTGGATACTCTGCGAGACCTCAGTGTCCATGTGCCTCAGTACAGGTACAGCAGGCCGTAAAGAAGGCAATTGGTATGTTAGCCTTCATGTTAGCATTCGGTAATTTGGACATTCTAAATTCTCCCTCTTGTGTACCCGAACAGGCACCGGAATGTGGCGACTAGGGGCTTTTCACAGTAACTTCATTGCAGTGTTAATGTAAGCCTACTTGTGGCAATAAAGATTATTATTATTACGGTGAGAGGATGTGAGAATAGGAATAGCGATATTTTACTGCAATTGTAGAGGGCATTGGTGAGGCCACACCTGGAGGATTGGCTGCAGTTTAAGTGTCCTTATCTGAGGACGGATGTTCTTGTTATGGAAGGAGTGCGATAAAGGCTGACCAGGCTGATTCCTGGGATGGCGGGACTGTCATATGGACTTAAGTCGGTTAAGATTATATTCATTGGAGTTTGGAAAAGTGAGGGGAGCTCACAGAACAAAATTCTTACAGGATTAGATAGGGTAGATTCAGAAAGAATGTTCCCGATGGTAGGGAACAAAGGGTCATAGTTTGAGGATAAGGCGTAAACCTTTTAGGACTGAGGTGATGAAAAGTGTGAATCTGTGGAATTCGCTACCACAAAGTAGTTGAGGCCAAAAACGTTCCATAATTTCAAGAAGGAATTAGATACAGCTCTTGGGGCTAAAGGGATCTGGGGGTGGGGGAAGGCGAGATTAGGGTATTGAATTTGATGATCGCCATGATCATAATGAATGGCAGAGCAGGCTCAAAGAGCCGAATGACCTTCTCCTGCTCCTATTTTCTATGTTTATATCTAATCCTTTTTGGAAATCCAATTATTTGCATCTACGCGTTCCCCTTTATCCTGCTTGTTACCATCTCAAAGACTTCTAATAAATTTGTTAGGCATGGATTTCTCCTTCATGAGGCCATGCTGACTCTGCTTGATTATATTATATGTTTCTAAATGCTCTGCGTACATCCTTTATAATAGACTCTAACATTTTCCCAATGACGGATGTTAAGCTAACTGGCCTATGGTTACCTGTTTTATGTCTCCCTCCATTCTTGAATAAGGGTATTACATTGGCAGTTTTCCAATCCTCTGGAACTTATTCCACATTTAAGGATTCTTGGATGATTACCAGTGCATTCACTATCTCTATAACTACTTCTTTAACTACCCTGAGATGCAATACATCAGGTCCAGAGGACCTATCAGCCTTTAACCCCTTTAGTTTCCTTAGTACTTTTTCTCTAGTGAAAGTTATTGTATTTCTTCACCCCCTGCTTTCTGCCCTTTGATTATTTGGTATTTTTGGAATGTTGTCTTCCACTGTGAAGACTGACGCAAAGTATTTGTTTAACTCCTGTGCCATTTCCTGCTTCCCCATTATTATTTGCACTGTCTCATTGTCTAAGGAGCCTATGTTCACTTTGGCCTCTCTCTTCCTTTTTATGAGCAAGATCTGCTGGCGCTGGCAGGATCTTCTGCTCCGTCTGATGGTGCACCCTTGCAATGGTTTTCATTTTTATATTACTTGCTAGTTAAGGGGGGGGCTCCAATGCGCACAGGAGGGTTGCAAAGAAGGTCCTTGCCCAACCCCAAAGGTGGGCACCAGTCGATGCGTCTACCACTCCTTGTACAATTTGAGGCCTATTGGGGCCAGCAGGAAGCCCCCACCTAAACCCGCCATTGTGAGTGTAAAATCCAGCCCTGTGAGGGAGAGACTTTGGCCTCCGATTGGGAGTTATAATGCAGACCGCTGGGTTATGTAGTCAAAACCTGTCCAGAAAGAAAAGTAGTTCTGAAACTAGTAACTGATTTCACACCTTGGTACAAGTCCATCGCTTATTTTACTAATCTTAAAAGTTTATTTTAAATAAGTGAAGTGTTTTCACATCTGTTATTCTGTTTGTTCACTTGTGTGGTTTGCAATGTGAGATTACTCCACGTCCACTCAATGAATGCAGAAATCTTCTTGCTACTGCCCATTATCACAATTTCTGTTTACAGCCAGCACAGCAGTTTACACTTGTTGATTGGCTGCGTACATCATAAGGAGCCCAGCATCGTTGTTACGACCCTCTGGGCTAGTACGTGGTCAATTTCAACCCCACTTGACCCAGAGTTGCAACACAATTGAAACTAATAAATAAATTCTTCGAAAACACCCAAAGTCTTTGACCTGTCCATAGCTGCCCAAAACCTACAGTCACTAGGTTTGTAAATTTAAACAAAGCTTATTAATAATTGAATATGCAACAAATACAACTGGTTAACTATTCTCTAATTCAATATGAGCGAGACACTCGGCAGACCAGCAGAGAGCAGAAGAGCGGGGTAAAATAATAAACAAAAGTAAAATATAAGAATCTTTGCTTCAGATGGTTGTTTCTAGCACACCTTCCTTTACTTTAGGCGTTCAGTGCAAGATTTCTGCTTTCCAGATATTGAATAAACTAATGGGAGTAAAGGCAGGTAAGTCTCCAGGACCTGATGTCCTGCACCCTAGGGTATTAAAGGAGGTGGCAGCAGAGGTGGTGAATGCATTGGTTGTGATATTTCAAAATCCCCTGTATTCTGGAAAGGTCCTGGTGGATTTGAAACACGCTAATGTAACTTCCCTATTCAAAAAGGGCGAGAGGCAAAAAGTAGGAAACTATAGACCGGTTAGCTTGACCTCTGTGGTGGGGAAGTTGCTGGAATCAATCATTAAGGAGGAGATGACTGAACATTTGGAATGACAAAGCTCAATCCACCATTGTCAGCATGATTTTATGAAGGGCAAGATATGATTGGCAACTGTTTGCAATCTGTATAAATGATCTGCAAGCAGGGACAGAGTGTAACATAGCAAAATTTACGGATTATACTAAAATAGATGGGAAAGCAGTCAGTGAAGAGAAGATAAAGATTTTGCAGACTGATATAGATAGGCTAGGAGAATGGGCCAAAATTGGTCAGATGGAGTTTAATGTGGATAAATGTGAGGTCATCCATTTTGGCTGAAAAAATAGAAAGGCAAATTATCTCAATGGAAAGCAAGATGCGTCTGGGCAGAGGGATCTGGGTTGCTTTGTTCATGAATCGCCGAAGGTACAGCATGCAATAAAAAAGGCAAATGGAATTTTAGCATTTATTGCAAAAGCACTGGATTGTAAAAGTAGAGAAGCATTGTTGCATTTATTGAGGGTGTTGGTGAGACCACATTTGGAGTATTGGATCCAGTTTTGATCTCCTTATTTGAGGAAGGGTGAGGTAGCATTGGAGGCAGTTCAGAGGAGGTTCACAGATTGATTCCAGGGATGAAAGGGTTGACACGTGAAAGATTGAACAGTTTGGGCTCACACTCTCTGGAGTTTAGAAGAGTGGGAGGGGATCTGATTGAGGTATATAAAACATAAAGAGGAATTGGTAAAGTAAACGTAGACCGAATGTTCCCCCTTATGGGGCATTCTAGAATGAGAGGTCACATAGCTTGAGAGGCAGTAGGTTTAAAACTTAGATGAGGAGGAACTACTTCTCGCAGAGCTTGGTGAGTCTGAATCATTAAATGGTTTCAAGAAGGAGATAGATATGTTTCTGATTTTTTTTTTTTTTAAACTGGTTAAAGGGATATGGGAAACTGACGTGGTGGATCAGAGACCAGGAAGAGATCAGCCATGATCTGATTGAATGGCGGAGCAGGCTCGAAGAGCTGTATGCCTACTTCTTCTCCTAATTCCTATGTTCCAGTCTGTAATGGTTTTCACTGTAGATTCATTCATGTCTCTGCAGTTTCAGAAACACAGCAACTATCCAGCTTTTCTGGAGAAAACGCGCGAGAGAGAGCAGGTCCTTGTCTCTCAGCATCCAGGTCTCCAACCTAGTCCCTAGCTCTCTGAAAATCTTCCCACTCAGGCAGGACCCAACCACCGCCTGTTACCTGGCAGAATGCAATGTTTTGGCCAATTCATCAGTGATCAGTGTCCCACCATTCTCTTGGGTGCTGAAAGTCTGAGTTCTGCTGTCTGAAAGCCAGCGTGTTTACCCTGCTTGACTTAAAGATATATGTTCATTAAGCATCTTTGGATCAAAATGATAATAGCATTATTATAGAACGGGAAAGTAAGAGAATCAGCAGGAAGGGCCCTTGCATCGTAACTTCCTACAGCTTATAGCATATTTTAAAGGGGGAGGTACATTGTAGCTAGAGCAGTTGCTGAGAATCCTTTGTGACCTGAACTTAGCCTGGCAAGGAGAGAAGAATTGCTGAACATATCAATATGGGAAGAGAGTGGGAACAAGGTTTTCCAATGTTGCGCTGAAGGCCATGGTGGAGAGCATGTTAAAGGGAAAGAGTATTTTGGATGCTAATGAAGCTGACATAATAACACAATGCAACAAATAACTAACCACTGTAGACAGCACACCAAGGTTTTCTAATGTTGGTGGAAAGGAGGAGAGATGTCCTTTTTCCACAGACCTTCCAGACACCATGAAGAGGCAGTGGGAACAGTTAACCAAGAAAGTAAATGGCAAACATTTAGCCCTAAGGATATGAATGTAGGACTGTAAGAAGTGTAATGACCTCACTGTCGGTGGGATATGGCATCGTCAAAAGCCATATCTCACAAACTGCATCTGTTTGCTTCAGCCACTGCTCATTCACCAACAATTTACCAATCTAGATCCGTGCCTAATATTCCACACATATCTCACCCTAAGCATTTTTTCACGCCTCACATCTCACAGCTTGCACACACTTCCAGCCGTTCAACCATGGCTGCTGCATCACCTAAATGGTTTACACACTCACTGGCACTCTTCCACCTCTTGCATGAGAAGGTGGTACACCATTGGAGTCAGCAGGAGCTATCTGGTAGAGAACAGGCGTATCTGCATATTTGAACTCTCATGGAGAACTTGGTGTTAGCCATTATCAAAATAGTTATGGATAATGCTGTGGTCAGCAGCAGGGTTTAATCCTATAAAAGGTGGCAGTTTCCTTGTACGTGAGCTCTTTCACATCCCGCTTCCTCCTCATCCTATTCTGACCTGTAAACGTACACTTCTTTTGTTTCTCCCACTGCACCCCAATCGTATTTTTTTGCAGCTACCCCAGAACTGCAACTAGGCAGGTAGTGGAGAAGGAACCGAGGAGAAAGCGATGATGAAGAAAGACTTGATATCACACTTGCCACCTACTCTGATACTGACACTATTCTCAATGGCATAGAGGAAGGATCTGTATGTGGTTTAAAATAAAACTAGTACAAGTGAGCTGCAACCAGGGCAGAGAAGAATGATAGCACAGGCACAACTCACTGGAGGTGGAGATTGCACATGAAGGTTCTGCCACAGAAATCTGCGTACACTAGGCAAGATTTAGATTTGGATTTATTGTCACGTGTACTGAGGTACGGTGAAAAGTATGGTTCTGCATACAGTCCAGGCAAATCGGTATAGACATGGGTGAAGCATACAGAATATAGTTCTACCACAGTAAAGAAGATGAGTAGTGAGATCGATTCAGTCCTTTGGGGGATCATTCAGGAGTCTGGTAACAGCAGGAAAGAAGCTGTTGTTGAATCTGTTTGTGTGTGTTCTCAGACTTTTGTATCGATGGCAGACAGAATAACCCGGGAGGGAGGGGTCTTTGATTATGCTGCCCACTTTCCCAAGGCAGCGGGAGGTGTAGACCAGAGTTAATGCCGGTTTCACGTGATGGACTGGGCTGTGTTCACAACTCCGTAGTTTCTTACGCCCTTGTGCCGCGTAGTTGCCATACAAAGCTGTGATGGAGCCAGATAGGATGCTTTCGCTGCTTCTGTCTACAGAAGTAGGCTGAGGAGTCTATCCCAAAAAGCTTGATGCTTACGGAATGCTGCCAGAAAGCGGTGTTCAATGCCATGGAGGTGTCTGGCATCAACTTAAGCACAGAGCTTGAAGCCCATTCTTTCCCACATGGGGTTGGTGGCTACCTCCACCAGCACACTTGGGGACCCAATCATGATGCAGGATCTAATCAATGCCTCCAGTTTCATTGAAGCACCGTACCTTTCATTGCATAATAATAATAATATTTATTATTGTCAGAAGTAGGCCTACATTAACACTGTAATGAAGTTACTGTAAAAATTCCCTAGTCGCCACACTCCCGATACACTGAGGGAGAATTCAGAATGTCCAATTCACCTAACAGAACGTCTTTAGGGTCTTGTGGGAGGAAACCGAAGCACCCGAAGGAAACACACGCAGACACTGGGAGAACATACAGATTCCGCACAGACAGTGACCCAAGTCGGGAATCAAAACTGGGAGCCTGGCGCAGTGAAGCAACGCTGCTTTGACAAAGGGTCATTTGAAACGTTGGCTCTTTTCTCTCCCTACAGATGCTGCCAGACCTGCTGAGATTTTCCAGCATTTTCTCTTTGGTTTCAGATTCCAGCATCTGCAGTAATTTGCTTTTACCCAATGCGAACCACTGTGCTACCATACTGTGCATTGAAAGCTCACATTGCTGCTATTATGTCTCTGGGCACCAGTGTTGAAAGGGGCTTATAGGTTTCCATAGCTATCCAACAATCTGTCCTCTAACAGATTATTAGAATTGCTGAGTAGTAGCGGCTACAGTCACATAAACCTGCCATTTTCTCTCTGGGTGGCAGCATTTATGATCACACTCCTTTTACTCTGCCCATGATCATGCTGTTGCCTGCCAGCCACCCAGCCCAAGCTGCTGCTGTCCTTGCCAATATGGTGCAGATTGAAATTTGTTCACCCATGTCCAGTGCTGCTTGAGGGCATTTCTATACTCATTCATCAATCTTTGACCAGCAATATTTCAACCATTGGGGTAGCACTGTATAATAGAACTTGGACAGGCAAAGGCACATGAAAGGCAGGAACAAAGAAATGCACAAGGAGAATTCTGTGCAAGTTAGCTTGGTTTAATTTTTTAAAATTGGTTTGGTATGTATCTTGTTTGGATTTTATTTTCACATTGTGGCTAAGTGATGGTCATTGACCGAGGAAAGGTATGCATGGTGGGATTGTTGGTGAATTGAGTGTCGCTAGCTAGGCTAGCATTTATTGCCCATCTCTAGTTGCCCTTGAGAAGGTGGTGGCCTTCTTGCACTGCTGCAATCCCTGAAGTGTAGGTACACCCACTGTGCTGTTAGGGAGGGAATTCCAGGATTTTAAGCAAGAGACAGTGAAGGAAATGCAATATATTTCCAAGTCAGAGCGGTGAGCGGCTTGGAGGTGGACTCAGGATAGATGGTAGTGGTCGTGGATTTGGGAGGTGCCACCGAAGGATCTTTGGTGAGTTCCAGGAGTACATCATAGAAAGTACAATCTGTTCATCAATGGGATCGAGTGTTAAAGCAAGCTGCTTTGTCTTGAATGGTGTCGAGCGTTGAGTGTTGCTGGAGCTGCACTGGGTGAATGGGTAATTGGGGTTGAGGGTATTGATATCGCATTCAAATTATTTCTTCCATGTAGTGCCAGGGCAGATAGAGCCATCTTAAGTTGCAGCCTCCTTCCTCTTCCTCTGCTTTGGTCACTATTTAATACATGTTCGGCTGTTCAAATTTGGGGAATTTGTTGGAGCATAGAGCTCAAATAGCACAACTGACATCAAATCAACGTTGCAAACGGATTGATGTCATAATCCACTGCTCTACATATTTTTGGTGGATGTTAACTGCACACGCGCTAATACCTTTCACAAGGTATCCAAGATGGTATCCAAGATCATTTTGGGTCCCAACAGCACACATCGTTACCCAGTCCAATTTGTAGTCTCTTATCTCTAAAGGAAACAGAATGTTCCTCTGTCTGCTTACTGAGAGGTTAATGAAATGCTTATGAGAGATTGTACGAAAGACAATATTGAGCTCAGATCCCTGGGTTATGTAATCATACAATTGGATATTGGGCAGTACAGGCACATTCCTAAATGTAAGATGCTTATGGCTGTGATCAACACCACCCTACCTAAGAAAATAATTAAGTCAGATCCAAACAGAAGCACTGCTAATTTTAGCCTTGCTGCATGAGAGAAACTTTCTGTTCAAAGTTTCAAAATGATATATTAACCCATTTTTTTCCCTTTCTCCTCCCCAATGAATTGACAGGTATGACTCTTTGACTGGTATTCCTTCCTACCAGCGGGCTCTGGCTTTTGAAAAGGGAAGTGTACTCTTCAATATCGGTGCACTATATACACAGATTGGTGCACGGCAGGACCGGACCACCAAGGAGGGCATCGATCATGCTATTGATGCCTTTCAAAAGGCGGCAGGTAGGTTTGCATTGGATGGGTGGAATGCGTGTTTAATCAACAGAACAAGCAGAAGAAAGTAAAACATTTAGCCTAGCTATGTACAACAATGGGTGGGATTTACCAACCACCCCGCCGCATGTTTTCCAGCTGTGGCCCGCCAGCGGGATCAGCAGGCGGCACGGTAGCACAGTGGTTAGCAGTGTTGCTTCACAGCGCCAGGGACCGGGGTTCGATTCCTAGCTTGGGTCACTGTCTGTGCAGAGTCTGCACTTCCTCCTAGTGTCTGCATGGGTTTCCTCCGGGTGCTCCAGTTTCCTCCCACAAGTCCTGAAAGTCGTGCTTGTTAGGTGAATTGAACATTCTGAATTCTGCCCCAGTGTACCCGACAAGCGCCGTAGTGTAGCGACTAGGGGATTTTCACAGTGGCGTCTGTGCAGTGTTAATGTAACCCTACTTGTGACGCTAATAATTATATTATAGATTATTATCTGCCGACCCTGCCATTGTCAATGGGATTGCCCATCGTCAGCACCCCTCATTGCTGGGAAACCCGTGTGCCAGTGTGGGACCGGAATTTCCCGGCAACGTGAGCAGCTGGTAAATCCCGCCCAATGTTTTATGCTGAATGCCAATAAATGAACTACGAATTCCACTAAGATAATGTACATTGCCACAAAAGAGTGATACTTGCCTTCCTTGTTTTGATTTTAAAATCACTCTTGTTTTCAACTTCCTTTTCCCTACTCCTAAACGTTATTGACACCTGATAGCTTTAAAAAAAGACTTATTTGGCCCCTGAAATTTGTAAGATCCATGGGTGAGATTCTCTGTCAGACGATGCCGCAATCGGGAAACACGATTGGATGGAGTATCGGTTCCGACACCAAAATCATGACGGCCGCTGATTTCATGACAAATCGCAATTCCCCGTTGCCTCGACAGAGGCGTCATGCGTTCCAGAATGCATGTACAGTAAATACTTTTGGCATATCATTAGCGGTCCCGCCCCGATATTCTCCGGGACCTCCGCGATTCTCCGCCCCTATTGGGACAATTTTCCGACGGTGAGGTTCACTTGTGCTTTTAAAAATCGTGAAAGCGGCACCATGACTGATGAGGGAGAGAGAGAGGAGGTAGGACACTGGGAGACGCGACTGTGGACTGTTGCTCTTATTAGCCTTAGTTTTATTAGCTCTAATTCTGTCACCTTTGCTCACGAGTCACCAGGTATCTTTCTGATACCGCCGCGTGGTTCAAGCTCTAGTTATGATTAATAAGACAGCACACCGCTTAGTAAATGTTAAATCAACGATCATTTATTATATACAGCAATAAATACTTATACAATAATCCTACTTTCTAGACTACTACCTACCACTACAGGTCAATACTTAACTTTGGGAATGGCCCACCAGGTCAGGGAAACGAATGGCTTATCGAATTGGGTCTGGCCTGCGGGATTCAAAGGCTGATACAGGTCGATGGCTAGGAGTCTCTATCGGGTAGCGATCGCTGGAGTCAAACTTACGGTTTCTTGTCGATGGTTCTTGCGAAGGTTGCGAGCAGGAGAGAAGGGTCGATCTGAACTTGGCCCCTATCTTTATAGTCCCCAGGGGCTCTCGGGGCGGACCTTTACCCTGGTCCCAAGTGATTGGACTTGGTCCCAATCACTGGGTTCGATATGCTCCAATAATGGGGCGGTTCCTTGATCGGGGGTGGCCGTTCACCTTTCTTTGTCTCGGCCACTGCTGGCGCCGAGACGTCTGGATCAGCTTTCAATTGCTAATTTGTTGCAATTGTTCCCAGGGATCGCCGATTAAACTGCAGCTGGGTTGATGTGCTGCTAATGGTTGCAAGTATCGATCTGGGCCGACTTCCCCAGAGCCGAATACACTGTTCTGTCTGCAGCTGTCCGTTTGTGCCCTGTTGGCTGATTTTCCCATCAGCCTTTTCAGTTAGCCATTTTACATCGGGTTTTGGCCAAATTAATCAGGAATCAGCCATTTTAGGTGGCTACAGGACAGCCCGGCCGGACACTGGCTAGGGCTAAGGGAGGCCCTGCTCCAGGGTCCCAGGTTCGATTCCCGGCTTGAGTCACTGTCTGTGCGGAGTCTGCACGTTCTCTCCGTGCCTGCGTGTGTTTCCTCTGTGTGCTCCAGTTTCCTACCACTCGTCCCGAAAGATATGCTGTTAGGTAATTTGGACGTTCTGAATTCTCCCTCTGTGTACCCGAACAAGCGCCGGAATGTGGCAACTAGGGACTTTACACAGTAACTTCATTGCAGTGTTAATGTAAGCCTACTTGTGACAAAGATTTTTTTTTTTTTAAATGGTGGCCTTCCTGCTAGTCGCCGCAGCCCTTGGGGGTGCACTGCAGCTGCAGGAGCTGGAGCTGCTCGAGGTGGAGGAAGCTGCAGCAGCAGAGCACGCCCTATAGGAACAGGAAGCAGCCACTGAGGATGGAGAGCGGGCTGCCCAACAAGCCGAGGAGGAAGAAGCGCAAAGGAGGGACCGCTTGAGGCCTCACGTGGACTTGCCGCTCCTGTCATTCGAGGACCTGCCAGACTGAGCATGGCGTTGAAGACTCCGGCTGAGCAACGGGACAGTATGACATATCTGCCAGATCGTGGGGCACCTGGCACCATGGGGGAGGACACCCGCTACCAGTGGCCGTCAAGGTGACAGTCACACAATGTTTTACGCCACGTGGTCCTTCCAGGCACCGAGTAGAGACCTGTCTGGAATCTTGCATAACTCGGTGCACAGGTGCATCATGCCCTCACAGAGGCCCTATATGCCCAGTCGGCTCAATACATCCATTTTCAATGTGGACCGAGCACACTAGGATGCCCGGGCAGTGAGGTTTGCAGCCATCACCACCATCACAGGGAGTGATTGACAGGATGTATGTCGCTCTACGAGCATCTGCAGAGGACAGACCGCTCTACACAAACCAAAAGGGGCTCCACTCGATGAACGTGCAGCTGATATTTGACGGTCAGCTGCGCATCATGCACGTCTGCGCCCAATACCCGGGCAGTGTGCAGTTGCCTTCATCCTGGCACACCCGACCACTCCCGGCCTCTTCGAGACTGCCTCTTTCTCTTCTCTCCCCCCCCCCCCCCCCCCCCGGTTGGCTCTTGGCGACAGGGGTCATCCGCTGCGAACATGGCTGATGGCGCATATCTGAAGGCCACAGACCAACGCGGAGACCCATTACAGCGACGCTCATGCCACTATCAGCACCTTCCTCAGCCCTTTAGACTGCCACGAACAATTTCTCTGTAATGTGCCTTGCACATCTTTGTTGAAATCTCTCCTAGCTCCCACCTATCACTGATCTACTCTGCTCCAACTGTTCCACTCCCTTTTATAAAGTGTATGTAATCTATTATGGTTCTTCCCCCACTTAACTCTGCAGAAGAGTCATACAGACTCGAAACATTAACTCTGTTTCTCTCTCACGGAGAGAATTTCTGATTTCCCAGAGTTGTTCGTTTCACTTGCTGTTCTGTGGCTGATGAAGCCTTGGCTTCCAGCTTGAGATCCAGATGGACGAAAATGTGATCCTATATTGCAGCACGGTAGCACAGTGGGTAGCATTGTTGCTTCACAGCTCCAGGGTCCCAGGTTCGATTCCCAGCTTGGGTCACTGTCTGTGCGGAGTCTGCACGTTCTCCCCGTGCCTGCGTGGGTTTCCTCCGGGTGCTCTGGTTTCCTCCCACATGTCCCGAAAGATATGCTGTTAGGTCATTTGAACTTTCTGAATTCTCCCTCCGTGTACCTGAACCAGCGCCTGGGCCCCTGGCACTGTAAAGCCACAGTACTAACCATTGTGCTACCACGTTGCCGTCGGTCAACATCACCAAAATAGATTATCTGATTATCCTTGATGCCTGTGGGAGCTGGTCGCGTAAATTGTTTGCTGTTTTTCCTACATTGCCACAGCACCAACACTTTTAAAAAGCATTCTTATTTTCCACAAGGTGCTTATGAGATGTACGGTGGTTGTAAATGTGCTCTATAAATTGAAGTGTTTTTGAGAATTAGCTATTCTCAGCCAGAATAGCAGTTTCCACAATCGCACCTAAGGTAGAAAGGGAGGAAATCAGACAGGCTTCTTTCTTTTAATAGTTGAGCAATAACATGCTGAAGACTGTTGTTGTTTACCAGTCAGCTAAGAATGGAACTTATTATGGCTTTACCCTCCAAAATACCTCTTTTTGAATTGGCCTTTTTTTATTCTTTTCATGCAGTTTGATGGTTTCCAAGATTCATTGGGCCTGCTGATGGTTAATTTCCACGTTAAGTTATGGGGTCTGAAGGTGCCCATGGAATCATACCAAAGCAAAATTTGGAGCCATCAGAAACTGACAACAAATTTCGAAGATCATTTAGTTTGATTCAGTTGAATCTAAATCAAAAAGGTTGTGGATTCAGGACATAATGAGCACATAATCCATGCTGACACTTCCGTACAGTATTGAAGCATCATTGAATTGTCCCAAGATGCTTCTTTTGGGTTCGTAGTTAAACTATAGCAAAATCAGTATTTTTAGTGACTGTTAAGATCTCTTGACATGATTTGAAGAGAAGCCATTTTCAATCATTCTTGGTCTTGGAAAATCTGCTTGGTTACCTTTAAAGATCCAAAACATAATTTCCAGTTGCTTAACCTCTTGGCTTCTTTACTCAAAAGTAGTTTTTCAACATGAGATGCTTTGCAGAGATCATTGTGTCTTTCAAGGCAAAAGTATAATAACACTCTAAGGAAGACATGAGAGCTAGCAAAGAGGTGCCGTTTGCCTGATGGACCACCTGTGTTAAGAACTTGTATAGTTCTAAGAGGGATGTGTTACCTTTTTTACCTACTGTAAATATGGCAATCAATGAGGTTGCCCTTCTTTCTTTTGATATCGATATTATATTGCTCAGAGTTGCTGGGTATCAAATGATACCACCACAAGGTTCAACCGGTTATCGATCAAAGAGCCAAACACCAGTTAGTTAGTTCAAGATCAAGGGTACTTTATTTACACACACAATTAATCATGCAACATAAACACTACTAGTTAAACTACACCTATCAACTATGACAACCTGTACTTAACTTCAGGCACCCGGCTTAGGTCAGAGGAACAGTGGCCGTTGTTCGATTCTGGGTCTATTGGGCCTGTAGAGGTAACTGCTGCTCAGCTGGGCTCATCCGTCTGGTAGTGGGCGTTGAACTTGAACTTGCTTCTGGTGGTGCTGCACTTGGAAGTAGACGTTGCCAGAGCGCCAGGTCCAAGAGAGGCCGAACACATGGTGGTCTCTCTTTTTATCCTTGGGGGTTTTCGCGCTCTTTGGCCGATCCTTCAGTTTGGACCCCACTAATTGGGTAATTCTTGATCACTGTGTTCGATTCGAACCAATAAAGGGGCGGGTGCCTTGATGGCTGGGCGTGTCCTAAGTCGTCATTGACCCTGTTGTTTACACTTCCCGAGTACAGGGAGTGGCGCCGAAATGTCTGGGATTATCATAGAATTTACAGTGCAGAAGGAGGCCATTCGGCCCATCGAGTGTGCACCGACTCTTGGAAAGAGCAACCTACCCAAGGTCAACACCTCCACCCTATCCCCATAACCCAGTAACCCCACCCAACACTAAGGGCAATTTTGGACACTAAGGGCAATTTATCATGGCCAATCCACCTGACCTGCACATCTTTGGACTGTGGGAGGAAGCCGGAGCACCCGGAGGAAACCCACGCACGCACGGGGAGGACGTGCAGACTCTGCACAGACAGTGACCCAAGCCGGAATGGAACCTGGGACCCTGGAGCTGTGAAGCAATTGTGCTATCCACAATGCTGCCGTGCGGGATTGTATCGGTCGCTCAAGTATCAGTCCTTTGTCTGGCGGAGGTTGGCCATCAAAATGCTAATCGGTTGGGGGTTTCGATACCGTCTGGATTCCTCGCTCACAAATAAACATTCCGGCTCTGAGCCTGCCTGAATCTCGCATTGTCTATTTTTCCCATTATGCTTTGCGACCTTCCCTGTTCCTTATTGTAAGTGGCCATCCAGATGGCTACAGTCCGTCCTCTTGATCCTCAACGCAAAGCGTGAAGGATCACTATACTGGATCTTCTCCTGTTCTCTGACATGCCGGGTACCCTCAATCAAGGACAGGTTCTATCCTACTCTGTCCCATGGGGTGAAATATTTACCTACGTTTTCCCCAATACAACACATAGCTCTAAAAACTCTCAGGGGGCACTACAACATTCAAACATACATTTCAGTCTCTTTACACAAAAAGGGGAACCTCTAACTGTCATTAACTAGACTACAGTCATGCTGCTATCTAATAACCAAATAACTTTTATTACAATACAAAATACACCATTGCATCACATTCCTACTTATCAGTAATGCCCATATACAAAGAAAGTAACTTTATTAAAAAACAAGTGCGGAATTTATTAGGGAGGAAGAGTTCAGAAAGAGTGTGGGATTTGCTGGAGTCCAAGGAAAGGGGCTCTGAGTGTGTATACTGGGGGGCGGGGGGATCTCCTTCACCATTTCCGAGGTCTGATCATCTGGATGACACTGCAAAGTATAGCTATAGCCAGTAGGGCCTCTACTATGTACGAAAGGGAGTACCATTTTATGATATCGCACCATGTGGAGGTATCAGTGGCTGTGTCTATGTGTGGTGTAGTGTCCGGACTAGGGATGTTGTGTTGGGTGGTCGTGTTTAGGGCCTGTGTGGTGAGGGGTGTAGGGTCCGCTAACGCGCGCAACTGTATTGATCCAACGATGATCATGATGCAGATCATCAGGTTCACCTTCATCTCGTCTGTATCTT
Organism: Scyliorhinus torazame; assembly: GCF_047496885.1. Lineage (NCBI taxonomy): Eukaryota > Metazoa > Chordata > Chondrichthyes > Carcharhiniformes > Scyliorhinidae > Scyliorhinus > Scyliorhinus torazame. The sequence continues at coordinate 195,138,067 of NC_092717.1, forward strand.
TCTCTGTCTTCGAGTATATCCATATCTTCCTGGGGGTACAATAATAAAATATGTTATTATCTGGTTGCTTAATATCTCATTTGTCTGTCTGTTTCTCCTTAACGTCAATTTCCCATTTAGAATCGTCACCATGTGTGACTCCCTCATTTTTTTTTTTTTACCAACCATTTGGGAGACCAGACATCCGAGAAAAAAAAATTCTGTCACAGTGCGAGCACTCTCGCAGCCTGTGTTTGATGGGCTGAGTGGGCGGACAATTTCTCCGTCCAGTGCAAAGTCGTTTCAACCAAGTGTTTTTAACATGTAAATAGCAGGCGGGGAGGTAGCAGCCGAAGGGTCTCCGGAAAGGGAACAAAGGTTGTGGCGAAGTGCATTCTTTAAACCACAGTTGTAAAAAAAAAAACAGCAAAAGAGTTTCGAAAATAATTCTCCGAATGGGGTGCATATGAGCTGCGGCAGGGCAAGAATGGGTGGAATCCCTGGGTAGGGCGGTGATCAGTGCCGTTGCTCCACTACCCGAGCTTGGCTGACCAAATACTTAGGGGGTCCTCAGGCAGGGTGGGGATCAGTGCCGTTACTCCACTGCCTGAGTGACCTTCCAAGAGCGGTAAGAATTTGAGGACATATGGGCTTCAGAAAACTTGTGCCTTTAACTGCCATGTGGCGTCAGAGAAGTAGTCACAACTGTATCAAGAAACGTGCCTGGGGTCGACACACAAAGTCGTACAAGAGAGAGAACAGTCAACATTAGAAAACAATTTAAAAAAGAAAGCGGGCAGGTTCCATCAGGGAATAGGACACCGTAAATCTCAATCGGTTCCTTTCTCTCATCATCTGGACACCAAGTTTCCATTCCAATAAGTGTCTCAAAGGGGTTAGCATGGTGGGAGTCAGACTCTGAGTCATCACCATCTCCCGGGTGCCAAACTCGTGCCTGGAGTTTGAGTGCCAATGTGGGGTCCATCTCGTCATTCCGTGTCAGGCGACAGGAATTGTCGCGGTGCCAATGTTTCGCATTCTGTAGGGCGGTAGGTTCTGGTAACTGCAAATAAATTGTTTCTGAGGGGCCGAACATATAGTGGTCGGTGTCTCTGGGGCTGGGGCCTGGTTTGTGTTTCCATTGTTCAGGTCTATCAAGGGCGTCTGTTGTGCTGTTGCTGTCGCTATTGCTAGCGGCCGAATCAAGTGTTAGGGTGAAATTGGACTCTGGGGGCGGAGTCAAGGCCGTGTCTGTGGACGTGCTGTCCTGGCTGGGGGAGGGCTGGATTGGGTTGTCAGTGGGCGGATCTCCTCTGCCTGCCATTGCCAATGAGAGGTGGTGTGAGTGGCTGCACTGTGTTCCATAAACCTTAAGCTGGTTTATATGGAACCATCCTGATTTTCCATTTGGATATGTGATCTTATAGACTGAGGGGCTTACTTTATCGGAAATTGAGTAGGATTCTACAAATTTAGGGGAGAGGAATGAACTAGGGATTGCCAAAAGTGGCCATGTCACGAGCCTGCTTTCACTAGGGTGTCTGCTTTCACATTACCGTGTGGGGAGGAATGATGGTGATTTCTAACTTTAATGATTCTGCATTTGCTCCCTTTCGCTGTCTGGAGGATGTGTTTTAGTAATGGCGCAGGAATTCTGTCAGGCTGTCGCAGAAGTACAAACTGTCTGAATATATGTCTGCTGGGGTCGGGAACGAATCTGGGTGCTGGACAATGTAAGCAATGGCTGCTAACTCGGCTGCCTGCGAACTTAAATGTCCAGGCAACTTTAATGAGATTTCCTCTAAAGCGCGTCCCTGCACATCCTCTAGATAAAGTCCACATCCTGTGATTCTTTTTCCATCAAGAACTGTGGAGGAGCCATCTACATAAATTTTTAGAGGTTTGTCTGTGGGCTGGGTCGTCTGTGGTCGGATGCCTGTCTTTTTCGGTGCCGATTTGGGAACAAAGGGGCCTGTGCTGTGCTTGGGTGCAATGATCTCACATTCATGTGGGGCTCCTGCATAGTGTAAATTGTCGGCCAGAAACGCGTGCGTCTTTGTCCGTTTTACCGTAATGTCACGTCCTTATAGGACTAGGGTCCAGCGCGCTGCTCGAATTTGGCTTACTGTGCCGTCCTTTAGCCTACCGTCTAATAGTAGCTGTGTCGGGGTGTGCTCGGTCAAAATGGTTACGGGGTTGAGTCCTGTTATGTACGAGAAGTACTGTACCGCCCAGAAAACTGCGAGCAGGTGCCTTTCGCAGGCTGAAAATCCCTGCTCTACTGGATCTAAAACTCGCGAGGCATAGGCTGCGGGTCCTAAACGATTGTGCCTTTCCTGTCGGTGTACGGCCGAAAGGGTTCGGTCGGTGGTCGCTACCTCTATCACGTATGGGGAGTGTGGATCTGGGGCCTGCAAAGCGGGAGCTGTGCTTAGGGCATGTTTCAATGTATCTATGGCATCCGTGTGCTGTGGAAGCTATTTCCATGGGGCCTGTTTCTTAAGGAGCTCGGAAAGCGGGGCTGCTTTTGTGGCGAAACCGTCTATGTGGTTCCTGCAGTAACTGACCAGTTCTAAAAATGACCGGAGTGCTGTAACATTTTGGGGGAAGGGCAATTTTACAATCGACTCTATCCATTTCTGTTCTATTTCACACTTACCATGCGTGATGACCGTACCTAAATAAGTGACTTTTTCCTGGAGAATTTGGGATTTTGTGGGATTCATTTTGCATCCAATTTCTTTGAGGAGTCCTAATAGTTCCGAAAGAAGCGAAATGTGCTCTTCCTTGGTGTCAGTCTGTAGGAGCAAGTCGTCCACATACTGAACGAGGCATTCAGGTCGGGAAAATTTCGATAATCCGTGCGCCAATTGTCTGTGAAAAATGGAGGGGGAGTTGTGGAAGCCTTGTGGAAGGCACGTCCATGTGTACTGCTGTCCCTGGAAAGTGAACACAAATTTGTACTGGCACTCTTTGTCCAATGGAATGGACCAAAAGCCAATACCGTGAAAAATAAATTTTGACTGGAGTCCCTGTTTTAACATGGTACTCGTGGCAACGGTGGGGGCTGCTAATGGAGTCACTTTGTTTAATTCCCTATAATCTATGGTCAGTCGCCATAAACCAAATCGTACAGGCCAAATCGGGGCATTGTTCGTTGATGCTACGGGCTGAATTACTCCTTGGTTCAATAAACTCTGGATTACTTTGGCTATCTCTCCCTTGGCTTGCTGTGGAAATCCATATTGTTTCTGGGGCTTAGGATCGGGACCTGTAATGTTAACCACTCCTGGGATTTTACCGCAATCATGCTTGTGCTGGGCAAATAATGCTTTGTCTTTTCAAGACTTCTCTAACCGTTTTGTCTGTGGTAATGGTTTGTGGATCAAACCAGTACTCTCCCACTGAGCTAATCCTGTGTGCGTAGTCACCTACTGTTAGCGTGGCGGGGCTCGTGCTGCTCTGGCCATTTTCCCCACACATTTATTTACAGGGTCGAAAGAAAGGTTGTGTGAACTCATAAAATCTATTCCCAAGATGTGTTCTGCTGTCTGGGGTAAATCTACCAAAATGACAGTGTTTTGTTTTAATGTTGCCGATCTGGATATCCACAGGGGCTGTAATGTGTCCCTGCTGGAGGTGGCCTGTAAAGCCACTCAGGGTAATGGTGTCTGTAGTGGGCCATATATCTCGCTGGTACATCGTGGAGGAGTTCAACGTGGTTCGGGACCCTCCTGTGTCCCAAAGGAACTCTACTGGGTGTCCCCGGACTGTGCCTGCAACTACCGGTCTTCCGGACTTATCCCAAAGGGTATCGCAGATCCAAATTGGGGAGTCCGAACACCGTCAATCGGTGCTGTTTCTGGCCAAATTATCTGCTAGGGCGCTAACGCTGTGGATGGGTCTGACATTGTTCCTAGGGGGGCATTTGTGTGCTGATTCCGTTGCTGTTTCGGGGGGCATTGCATTCTCGGGCATAATGTCCCTCATGTCTGCAATTGTAGCATTCCTACGCTTTAGGGTGCTGTGTGTTACTTCTGCCTTCATTTACCCATGCGGGATCTTGGTGTGCCCGTACTGGATTCATGGTGACGTCTACACTTTCTTGGTCTGTCTTTTTCTGTAGGGACTGTTTCCAAGCTCTAGATAATCGTTTCAGTACCCACACTTCATTGTGTGTCGGGTCTCAGGGGTCGTAATTTTTGTCCTGCCTCCGTGGCATGGGAGACTAGAATACAGGTCCATTTGGCCATATTGTCTACCGATAAATGGGCGCGGGCTAAATCACCGAATACTGCGGTAAAGTGGATCCAGAGGCGTCCAGCAAATGCTGTTGGATGCTCTCCCTTTTTCTGTCTGCACCGGTTGAGACCTTCTACCGGATCTCTTTTATTGTAGCCAATGGCGTCTAAAATGGCTGTTTCAATGTCTTGGAGGCTACCTCCTACATTTTGTGGGTCGGGAAGGGCTGAACTAACCGACGGGTCAAGGTTCATCACTGTGAGCTTTACTTCCTGCTCATCCAAACCGTACATGACGGTCTGCTGCCTAACTCGTTTGAAAAAGTGGTGTGGGTCTGATGTGGGGTGAAAAGTCTCAATTTTATCGCGGGCATCTCTTAACTGGGTGATGGTTAGTGGGAGGTGTACACAAAATGGGGTTGGTCCTCTGTTGTTACTCTACGCTGCGCGGTGATGGGATTCATTGGTTTGGGTGCTGCATGTGCAGTCGGTGGTGCAGGTGCTTTCCTTTTTGGTGCCTGGGGGGCTCTGTTCTGATTTTCTGTCTCATTCACGTATCGTTGGGCCGTTTCACTAAGTTCCTGCCAATCGGAGCCATCTTCCTGATCTAACTGTGGGCGAAAGGTATCTCTGAACCCGTTCGGAATGGATAGCAGTGATTGCAATCTTGCAATTTGCTGCCTGCACTTGGCATGATCCACCGAACTCTGCCTATGTTCCGTGGTGGAACTGTGGAGTGCTCGTAGGGCTGCCTTTAAATCCTCACATTTTCTCAACTGTTCTGTTTGGGTCTCTGTTTCCTCTCTTACCAAAACCGCATGTTGCGTGTCCTGGTAGGCCTTATCATATTGAATCTGAAAGATGCAGAGGTGGGCGAGACAAGATTGGTGTGCCCTCTTGACATCAGCCATCTCCTTGTCCTTCGCCGCTAGCTGCTCTTGGAGTTGCTCGTTTAATCTCTCACACTCGCTAACATTTCCCTCTCTACTCCTCAAGCTGTCTACGGAGCGTCCTCACGACCTCCTCTGTGCCTCGCAATTGTGCCAAGCAGGACACGATTGCCATCGGTTTACGAACTCTGCTCAAATTCTTCTTGTGGATCTCGGTCGGGCTGTCCCACCAAGTTTGTCCCAAGCTGCCAGGACCCGTTTCCTCATTTGCACAACATTCCGACCATAGGGGCCATCCTTTCCCCTTTAGGTATTTCCTAATCTCTTCTTCCCATATGGGACACTGTTCTGCTCTGTTGGTCTCTGCGACCTCGGGCTTTTGTGGATGCATAAGGCGTTGCATTGCCTTCATTGCCATCCCTACGATTATCTCTGTTTCTACCAGGAATTTGGGAGAAGGGGGACTAAAGCGGTGGTGCAAACACGGGTATGGCTCAAGCTATTTTCCGGTTAACTCAACTCCCAGATGTTTCACGCAACAAAATCTATTGAGGTTACCTTGTATCCCTTTGTTAGTACGCATGCAAATTACACACTTCTGAATTTTGGAAGTTTGATCGATACTGGTTTCGCTTGTGGGTTCAATTACTTGCCAATTTGGGATTTCTAATTCAATCGTTTTGTGGGTTCTCTCGGAGTGACACAGTCACTTCTGGGTCGAGTCCCCCCAGAGTCACCAATAACTTGCCTTTTTTACCGACTGTAAATATGGCAATCAATGAGGTTGCCCTTCTTTCTTTTGATATCGATATTATATTGTTCAGAGTCGTCAGGTATCAAATGATACCACCACAAGGTTCAACCGGTTATCGATCAAAGAGCCAAACACCAGTTAGTTAGTCCAAGATGGAGGGTACTTTATTTACACACACAATTAATCATGCAACATAAACACTACTAGTTAAACTACACCTATCAACTATGACAACCTGTACTTAACTTCAGGCACCCGGCTTAGGTCAGAGGAACAGTGGCCGTTGTTTGATTCTGGGTCTATTGGGCCTGTAGAGGTAACTGCTGCTCAGCTGGGCTCATCCGTCTGGTAGTGGGCGTTGAATTTGAACTTGCTTCTGGTGGTGCTGCACTTGAAAGTAGACGTTGCCGGAGCACTGGGTCCAAGAGAGGCCGAACACATGGTGGTCTCTCTTTTTATCCTTGGGGGTTTTTGCGCTCTTTTGGGAGGTCCTTCAGTTTGGACCCCACTAATTGGGTAATTCTTGATCACCGTATTCGATTCGAACCAATAAAGGGGCGGGTGCCTTGATGGCTCTGCGTGTCCTAAGCCGTCATTGACCCTGTTGTTTACACTTCCCGAGTACAGGGAGTGGTGCTGAAATGTCTGGGATTGTATCAGTCGCTCAGGTATCAGTCCTTTGTCTGGCAGAGATGGCCATCAAAATGCGAATCGGTTGGGGGTTTCGATACCGTCTGAATTCGTCGCTCACAAATATACATTCCGGCTCTGAGCCTGGCTGAATCTCGCATTGTCCATTTTTCCTGTTATGCTTTGCGACCTTCCCTGTTCCTTATTGTAAGTGGCCTTCCCAGATGGCTACAGATGCTCTCCTGTGGATCTGGATGCCATCACCAAAATAGATGTTGTTCAACTGGACATTCATTTCTTTTACTATTTGTATATCTTGTGAGAATATCAGCTACCTCACTTACCTACATAAAAGTGACTGCACTTGCAAAGTAATGAACTGGATGTGAAGCATTTTAGGGCACGCTGAAGACCTGAATGTGATTCCGGTTGATGCCATCTTTTTCTCCAAGTATTCTAAGCATTGCTTATATCACACAGGATTTCTGTGTTCTGTAATTATAGTACAAATATGTCATGTCCTATTCACCAGGTGCATTGAACTACTTGAAAGAAAATTTCTCCAATGCACCAAGCCTTGACATGAGCACACCATCCCTCAACATGCTGGTACGTCTGATGATTGCACAAGTACAGGAGTGCGTCTTTGAAAAAGTGATGGTGGCGGGAGTTAAGGATGAGTTCTTGATGCAACTACAGAGTGCACAGGAAGCTGCAAGGGTAAGATGTTCCTCCCACTTGTGCAATCTTTGTTTATTGAGAAATTAGTGCAAGCCATTTTCCATTATCACTAGACAGACACCAATAATAACTTAAGTTATTGACTTTTTAAAAAGTTCAATAAGTAATTGCCTGAATTTTTTCAAGGGCCTCAATTGATTTCGATCTTTGCCTTTATAAATGAGATTCTCCTTGCAACTAATAATTAATGGAGATGGTTGCCAGGTGGAGACAAAATATTATTTAAAATATGTTCATTTGTTTTTTGATTTTACTCTGTTTTCTGGACAAATTGTTATAACACAAATTCACCCACTATAAACAGTGGACACTATATACCTGATCCAAGGATGAGTTTCCAAAGGTATCTTCTTTCAGATTGTGTCAGTGAGATTGGGTTCACGTTTTAAAAATGTATTTAATGTATTATCTATCTAGTGTGTACATGAAATCATTAACTTTTTAGATTTTGTTTTTGCTACGCTGATATTCCTAGCTCCCAATATGCAGGTCTCACATAATTAGCAGCAGCCAACCCCAAAGTAAAAGGCCTGAGAGTTTGAAATGATGACTTAAAAGCAGAGGATATTACCATCCGATCTGAGCTTGGTCTTTACACTCGCGTGTGATTTTCTGTAGCATGACAACTTTTTAAAAATGCTGTTCTCCTTAGCGCAAGGTTACTGTAGTGCCTTGACTGAGTTAAGTGAATGTGGTTATTGTTTCTTTGTGACATGTTACCAAAAGAGATTTGAGGACATTTGAGAGCAAATTGGGAAGATTTATCTATTCTTAATCTTTGCCTGACTGACATTACAATTCCTCACAGGATACCCATTTTAGGGCAATCTGCAGGCAGGGACCACTTTATCTCTATATGAAGGCAGCATGATTGGTACAATCACTGCAAATATAGTAGCATAGTCTTAATTTTGCTGTCATGAATCATTATTTTATTGCTTTGTAGGTGGCTGATGTGTACTCCTTGGTCTATCAGACAATGACGCAACCCCCAGTGAAAAACTACGTCCCGTTCTCTTGGACGACCATGGTTCAGGTCAAATCCGAGTATTTCAAGGCAGTTTCTCACTATTTTGCAGCAGTTGCACTGTGTGACCATACAAGTAAGTATTGTGAAAAAATCTGATGGTTGTAATGAGATTAAAGGGAAATATTTTAATACTAATCAATCTCCATTGGCATTGAACACGGGACACAATTGAATAGCGTTATCGGATGAAATTGGATTAAGGTGCATGATGATAATTGCAATTTTAAGTCCTTTCTTCACATTTTTATTTTTAAAAAGGTCTGTATGGCACCTGTACTTTGGTGTTTACAAAGGTAGGTTCCATCATAAAGGTTGGCAGGAATATAAATGAAAAGTTCCTAATATATAGTATTTATCCATATGGCATATCTACTTGTTACAGATACAGCAGCATTGGAATAGGGTAAGATCGCAGAGGACATCTGCAACTTATTAAAAGTTAGGAGGTTTCTGAAACATGACCAAAAAGGTGCACGTTATCTACTCATTATTAAAAAACTTAAACCTTTCTACCTTGACGGGTTACTATACTGCTCAAGTATAAGACAGCATTGAAAACTTTAACACTAATCTCTTTACTAGATTTAAACTACGCCCATTAACAAATCAAATACATTACAAAACATACATGTTACAAGACATCATAAAGGTTATCCATATTGGTTGGAGAAAGAAAAAGGCAACTTATTGTCTCAATGGGGAGAAACTTCAAACTTTTTCGGTGCAGAAGGATCTGGGTGTCCGCGTGAACGAATCTCAGAAAGTTAGTATGCAGATGAAGCGGAAGGCAAATGGAATTTTGGCGTTCATTGCTAATGGAATAGAGTATAAAAGTAGAGAGGTGCTATTGCAACTGTATAGGGCATTGGTGAGACCACATCTGGAGTACTGTGTAGAGTTTTGGTCCCTTACTGAGGAAATATGTAGTTGCATTAGAGGCGGATCAGAGAAGGTCAACTAGATTGATTCCAGGGATGAAGGACTTGTCTTATGAAGAGAGACTGAATAGTTTAGGCCTATACTTGCTGGAGTTTAGAAGAATGAGAGGAGATCTGATTGAGGTATACAAGATGCTTAAGGGGATTGGCAGGCTAGAGGTGGAACAGATGTTTCCCCTTGTTGGACATTCTCGAACAAGAGGCCATAGTTTTAGGCTAAGGGATGGCAGATTTGAAATAGAAATGAGAATGAATTAATTCACTCGGAGTCGTAAATCTGTGGAATTTTCTACCCGGAGTGCAGTGGACGTTGGAACACTGCACAAATTTAAGGCAAAGATATATAGCTTTTTAATTAATAGAGGGATGAAGGGTTAAGGGGAGTAGCCAGGAATGTGGAGATGAGAGCAAGATGAGATCAGCCATGATCGTATTGATTGGCGGAACAAGCTCAAAGGGGCTGAATTGCCTACTCCTGCTCCTCGTTCTTATATTCTATTTGTGTTTTTTTTTTAAATCACCCAGCAAGCAGCTAACCTCCTGCTAATTGTACTTCCAGCAACTGAGCAAACTGCCGTGACATAAACATCATGGGTGGGATTCTCCATTGCCCGACGCCAAAATCGTAATTGTTGATCGGGCGGAGAATTGATTCCGGCGTCTGAATCGGGGGCCGGCGCAGGTTTGACGGCTGTTTCCGATTCTCTACCCCGTCCAAACTGCCGTCATCATGACATGCACTGCGTGCAGTCGCAAAGCCGTTGGCAAAACATCGGCCAGCCCATTCGTGATGCTCCGCCCTCGATACGCTGAGTTCCCGACGCAATGGGACACATATGGTCTGAGCCGGTGTGCCGGCTGCGAACTGTTTTCAGTGCCGCCACACTCAACTGTGATCCATGCCGCTGGCCGAGGGAGTGGCTGTCAGGGCTGTGGGGATCGGTGGGGGGTGGCCAGGAGGTGGGCTGTGGGATTGCGGTCGGCGGATTAGGTTTAGCGCACGGCCAGTGCCGTGTTGCATGCCACGACCGGTGCAGGTTGGCAGCCGTGCTCATGCGCGGCCCGGGACCCGGCCATTCTACGGCCTTTTACGGCACGGGCGGGAGGTGTTTCAGTTGGCGCCGCTGCTAGCTCCTCACCGGTACCGCAATCGGTGAGGGGTCGGCGTTGAATTTCCCGTTGTGAAAGTCGACACATTCTACGCTGGTGACAGCACTTAATTTCCAGAATGGAGAATCCAGCCCTACATCTTTTGCAATGACCTTCATCCTAAAGTGAGCAAAATGTTCCCGTACCAGCCTCCCCAAACAGGCGCCGGAATGTGGCGAGTAGGGGCTTTTCACAGTAACTTCATTTAAAGCCTACTTGTGACAATAAGCGATTTTCATTTCATTTCATTTTTCATTTTCATGTTTAACTGACAAGATCATACTATCCTCTCATAATTCACCTTAAGCTACAATTGTCCAATGAAGTATCTAACTCTTTATTCAAACACCAATATTGACAATTAGCATATGTTCAAACTTTTTTAGTAATTTGCATTCACCTAAATGTTACATTTGTTTTGGAGATCCTTATCGGCAACTTTGTTAGCTGGTCTCTCGAGAGCGCACTTTCTGACCATAGCACAATTAAACAATCCAAACCTTTTAAAGCTTCTTACAAACCGTTTCTTGCAGAATTAGGCAGTTAATTTGACAAAAATATGTTAACTAAACGTGTCTCCAGATTTCCCTGCAGTACAAAAGGAGGTATCATCAAGTACTGTCTGTTTGTGTGTGTCTCTCTCTGTCTGTGTCTCGCTCTCTCTGGCTGTGTGTGTCCCTCTCTCTGCCTGTGTGTGTGTCCCTCTCTCTGCCTGTGTGTGTCCCTCTCTCTGCCTGTGCGTGTCCCTCTCTCTGCCTGTGTGTGTCCCTCTCTCTGCCTGTGTGTGTCCCTCTCTCTGCCTGTGTGTGTCCCTCTCTCTGCCTGTGTGTGTCCCTCTCTCTGCCTGTGTGTGTCCCTCTCTCTGCCTGTGTGTGTCCCTCTCTCTGCCTGTGTGTGTCCCTCTCTCTGCCTGTATGTGTCCCTCTCTCTGCCTGTGTGTGTCCCTCTCTCTGCCTGTGTGTGTCCCTCTCTCTGCCTGTATGTGTCCCTCTCTCTGCCTGTGTGTGTCCCTCTCTCTGCCTGTGTGTGTCCCTCTCTCTGCCTGTGTGTGTCCCTCTCTCTGCCTGTGTGTGTCCCTCTCTCTGCCTGTGTGTGTCCCTCTCTCTGCCTGTGTGTGTCCCTCTCTCTGCCTGTGTGTGTCCCTCTCTCTGCCTGTGTGTGTCCCTCTCTCTGCCTGTGTGTGTCCCTCTCTCTGCCTGTGTGTGTCCCTCTCTCTGCCTGTGTGTGTCCCTCTCTGCCTGTGTGTCCCCCTCTCTGCCTGTGTGTCCCCCTCTCTGCCTGTGTGTCCCCCTCTCTGCCTGTGTGTCCCCCTCTCTGCCTGTGTGTCCCCCTCTCTGCCTGTGTGTCCCCCTCTCTGCCTGTGTGTCCCCCTCTCTGCCTGTGTGTCCCCCTCTCTGCCTGTGTGTCCCCCTCTCTGCCTGTGTGTCCCCCTCTCTGCCTGTGTGGCCCCCTCTCTGCCTGTGTGTCCCCCTCTCTGCCTGTGTGTCCCCCTCTCTGCCTGTGTGTCCCCCTCTCTGCCTGTGTGTCCCCCTCTCTGCCTGTGTGTCCCCCTCTCTGCCTGTGTGTCCCCCTCTCTGCCTGTGTGTCCCCCTCTCTGCCTGTGTGTCCCCCTCTCTGCCTGTGTGTCCCCCTCTCTGCCTGTGTGTCCCCCTCTCTGCCTGTGTGTCCCCCTCTCTGCCTGTGTGTCCCCCTCTCTGCCTGTGTGTCCCCCTCTCTGCCTGTGTGTCCCCCTCTCTGCCTGTGTGTCCCCCTCTCTGCCTGTGTGTCCCCCTCTCTGCCTGTGTGTCCCCCTCTCTGCCTGTGTGTCCCCCTCTCTGCCTGTGTGTCCCCCTCTCTGCCTGTGTGTCCCCCTCTCTGCCTGTGTGTCCCCCTCTCTGCCTGTGTGTCCCCCTCTCTGCCTGTGTGTCCCCCTCTCTGCCTGTGTGTCCCCCTCTCTGCCTGTGTGTCCCCCTCTCTGCCTGTGTGTCCCCCTCTCTGCCTGTGTGTCCCCCTCTCTGCCTGTGTGTCCCCCTCTCTGCCTGTGTGTCCCCCTCTCTGCCTGTGTGTCCCCCTCTCTGCCTGTGTGTCCCCCTCTCTGCCTGTGTGTCCCCCTCTCTGCCTGTGTGTCCCCCTCTCTGCCTGTGTGTCCCCCTCTCTGCCTGTGTGTCCCCCTCTCTGCCTGTGTGTCCCCCTCTCTGCCTGTGTGTCCCCCTCTCTGCCTGTGTGTCCCCCTCTCTGCCTGTGTGTCCCCCTCTCTGCCTGTGTGTCCCCCTCTCTGCCTGTGTGTCCCCCTCTCTGCCTGTGTGTCCCCCTCTCTGCCTGTGTGTCCCCCTCTCTGCCTGTGTGTCCCCCTCTCTGCCTGTGTGTCCCCCTCTCTGCCTGTGTGTCCCCCTCTCTGCCTGTGTGTCCCCCTCTCTGCCTGTGTGTCCCCCTCTCTGCCTGTGTGTCCCCCTCTCTGCCTGTGTGTCCCCCTCTCTGCCTGTGTGTCCCCCTCTCTGCCTGTGTGTCCCCCTCTCTGCCTGTGTGTCCCCCTCTCTGCCTGTGTGTCCCCCTCTCTGCCTGTGTGTCCCCCTCTCTGCCTGTGTGTCCCCCTCTCTGCCTGTGTGTCCCCCTCTCTGCCTGTGTGTCCCCCTCTCTGCCTGTGTGTCCCCCTCTCTGCCTGTGTGTCCCCCTCTCTGCCTGTGTGTCCCCCTCTCTGCCTGTGTGTCCCCCTCTCTGCCTGTGTGACCCCCTCTCTGCCTGTGTGCCCCCCTCTCTGCCTGTGTGCCCCCCTCTCTGCCTGTGTGCCCCCCTCTCTGCCTGTGTGCCCCCCTCTCTGCCTGTGTGCCCCCCTCTCTGCCTGTGTGCCCCCCTCTCTGCCTGTGTGCCCCCCTCTCTGCCTGTGTGCCCCCCTCTCTGCCTGTGTGCCCCCCTCTCTGCCTGTGTGCCCCCCTCTCTGCCTGTGTGCCCCCCTCTCTGCCTGTGTGTCCCCCTCTCTGCCTGTGTGTCCCCCTCTCTGCCTGTGTGTCCCCCTCTCTGCCTGTGTGTCCCCCTCTCTGCCTGTGTGCCCCCCTCTCTGCCTGTGTGCCCCCCTCTCTGCCTGTGTGCCCCCCTCTCTGCCTGTGTGCCCCCCTCTCTGCCTGTGTGCCCCCCTCTCTGCCTGTGTGCCCCCCTCTCTGCCTGTGTGCCCCCCTCTCTGCCTGTGTGTCCCCCTCTCTGCCTGTGTGTCCCCCTCTCTGCCTGTGTGTCCCCCTCTCTGCCTGTGTGTCCCCCTCTCTGCCTGTGTGTCCCCCTCTCTGCCTGTGTGTCCCCCTCTCTGCCTGTGTGCCCCCCTCTCTGCCTGTGTGCCCCCCTCTCTGCCTGTGTGCCCCCCTCTCTGCCTGTGTGCCCCCCTCTCTGCCTGTGTGCCCCCCTCTCTGCCTGTGTGTCCCCCTCTCTGCCTGTGTGTCCCCCTCTCTGCCTGTGTGTCCCCCTCTCTGCCTGTGTGTCCCCCTCTCTGCCTGTGTGCCCCCCTCTCTGCCTGTGTGCCCCCCTCTCTGCCTGTGTGTCCCCCTCTCTGCCTGTGTGCCCCCCTCTCTGCCTGTGTGCCCCCTCTCTGCCTGTGTGCCCCCCTCTCTGCCTGTGTGCCCCCCTCTCTGCCTGTGTGCCCCCCTCTCTGCCTGTGTGTCCCCCTCTCTGCCTGTGTGTCCCCCTCTCTGCCTGTGTGTCCCCCTCTCTGCCTGTGTGTCCCCCTCTCTGCCTGTGTGTCCCCCTCTCTGCCTGTGTGTCCCCCTCTCTGCCTGTGTGTCCCCCTCTCTGCCTGTGTGTCCCCCTCTCTGCCTGTGTGTCCCCCTCTCTGCCTGTGTGTCCCCCTCTCTGCCTGTGTGTCCCCCTCTCTGCCTGTGTGTCCCCCTCTCTGCCTGTGTGTCGCTCTCTGCCTGTGTGTCGCTCTCTGCCTGTGTGTGTCGCTCTCTGCCTGTGTGTGTCGCTCTCTGCCTGTGTGTGTCGCTCTCTGCCTGTGTGTGTCGCTCTCTGCCTGTGTGTGTCGCTCTCTGCCTGTGTGTGTCGCTCTCTGCCTGTGTGTGTCGCTCTCTGCCTGTGTGTGTCGCTCTCTGCCTGTGTGTGTCGCTCTCTGCCTGTGTGTGTCGCTCTCTGCCTGTGTGTGTCGCTCTCTGCCTGTGTGTGTCGCTCTCTGCCTGTGTGTGTCGCTCTCTGCCTGTGTGTGTCGCTCTCTGCCTGTGTGTGTCGCTCTCTGCCTGTGTGTGTCGCTCTCTGCCTGTGTGTGTCGCTCTCTCTGCCTGTGTGTGTCGCTCGCTCTGCCTGTGTGTGTCGCTCTCTCTGCCTGTCTGTGTCTCGCGCGCTCTGTCTGTGTCTCGCGCGCTCTGTCTGTCTGTGTCTCGCGCGCTCTGTCTGTCTGTGTCTCGCGCTCTCTGTCTGTCTGTGTCTCGCGCTCTCTGTCTGTGTGTCTCGCGCTCTCTGTCTGTGTGTCCCGCGCTCTCTGTCTGTGTGTCCCGCGCTCTCTCTGTCTGTGTCTCGCGCTCTCTCTCTGTCTTGTGTCTCGCGCGCTCTCTCTGTCTTGTGTCTCGCGCGCTCTCTCTGTCTTGTGTCTCGCGCGCTCTCTCGCCCCGTCTGTCTGTGTGTGTGTGTCTCTCTCTCTCGCCCCGTCTGTGTGTGTGTGTGTGTGTGTGTCTCTCTCTCTCTCGCCCCGTCTGTGTGTGTGTGTGTGTGTGTGTGTGTGTGTGTGTGTCTCTCTCTCTCGCCCCGTCTGTGTGTGTGTGTGTGTCTCTCTCTCTCTCGCCCCGACTGTGTGTGTGTGTGTGTGTGTGTCTCTCTCTCGCCCCGTCTGTGTGTGTGTGTGTCTCTCTCTCTCTTGCCCCGACTGTGTGTGTGTGTGTCTCTCTCTCTCGCCCCGACTGTGTGTGTGTGTGTGTGTCTCTCTCTCTCTCGCCCCGTCTGTGTGTGTGTGTGTCTCTCTCTCTCGCCCCGTCTGTGTGTGTGTGTGTGTCTCTCTCGCCCCGTCTGTGTGTGTGTGTGTGTGTGTCTCTCTCTCTCGCGCCGTCTGTGTGTGTGTGTGTGTGTCTCTCTCTCTCGCCCCGTCTGTGTGTGTGTGTCTCTCTCTCTCTCGCCCCGACTGTGTGTGTGTGTGTGTGTGTGTGTGTGTGTGTGTGTCTCTCTCTCTCGCCCCGTCTGTGTGTGTGTGTGTCTCTCTCTCTCGCCCCGTCTGTGTGTGTGTGTGTGTGTGTGTGTGTGTCTCTCTCTCTCGCCCCGTCTGTGTGTGTGTGTGTGTCTCTCTCGCCCCGTCTGTGTGTGTGTGTGTGTGTGTGTGTCTCTCTCTCTCTTTCCCCCCCCCCCTCCCAGGCTGTTTGCTGGTCACCACGCATTGCCAGGGGGGAGGGAGGAGAGCTAGACTGAGGCTGACTGGTGTCCATGTGGACGCACGATGCTAACAGTGGTGGCCCCAGCATGGAGCTCCGCTCTGGTGCCCGTCCTCTGCACACTGCTCGGCTTGTCCCCCACCACTGGCAGTGTGCGACCTGCGGCTCCGTGTGGCCGGCACAACGTCCGCTTGCACTCTCCCATGATGTGAAGTACTGGTTGGGAAGTGGTCAGCAGTCTGTGACTGGGGTGGATGCATCTGATGACAGGTGCAGCTACTGGACAGTGAGAGGTTTGACGGCGAGGAATACCGATCAAGCGAGGCCCGTCAATATAGTTGACACATGTCAACACTGGAAGAAACCTACACAGTCATCACTTTGTGTTACCACTCTCTGGAAACCAGGAAGTAAGTGATTTTGGTCAAAATGGAGAAGGCGATTACTTGGATGTTTGGATAGTGCAATGCAGTGGAACCAGTAAGAAATATTCAACGTTGTATGTGTTTGACAAGTTACTTCATTTTGTCTGAAGTCATTGTTTGTAAAGTTTAAAAACAAGATTTTCTATACTTTTTAAAATTTTTAAAGAAATGGAGATATATTTAAAACAAAGTTTGCGTGTAAATATAAGGATGTGCATGTTCAGTGGAAATATTTAATTAGTAAAGGTGATAAACTTGGAAAAATCAGGTATTGGAAATAAAGTTGCAAAGTAAACAAGAATGACAACTGCAACTGGCCTTAAATTCTGCCAGAGGCAGTGGCAGAGAGAAGATCCCGCGCCCAGCACCTATACTGTACACGCCCTGGACATCCGTGCTTTGGGCGTGAAATCATGGAGGAAAGATTCCTCCATTTTGTAGCTGCCAGCAAACAAGCAACAGGACAATGTGAAGAACTGAAAATGGATTATTTTTTAATAAGAGAGGGCCAGAGACACACACAGGCCAGGCTCTTACAATTTATTCTGCTGGAGAGAGTTTCACAGGAGAGTCCACGACAGGACAAAGCAGTGCTGGTGTGAGCTGTATCCAGAGCGCCGGGGCCTCTGGTGAACAAACAATTAAGAAGAAGCTGAAATCGGGAACAAACCAGTATAAAGATGATTTCTTGAGGTATGGCTTTAATTGTGCCAATGCAAATCAGGACGCAAAGCCCATGTGTGTGTTTTATGCAAGGAAGTATCGGCAAATAAGTTTAAAACCCTCAAATCTTCAAAGGCATTTTCAAAGGCGAGTTCGAGGAAAAACTTCTTGATTTTTTTCAAAGGATGCCACAAGAATTTAAATCATCAGCTGAAATCTTAAGCAGAAATGTAACATTGAAATACAAAGCAAGTGAGACCGCAAGGACCAAGCAGGCTCACCTACCACGTTAAAGGTAATCAATAATGGTGTGTTGCGAAGGTCGGCTGGCGTGGGTCGCTAAGGTCAGCTGGCATGGGTCACGAACGCTGGTCGGCGTGGGCCCCGAAGGTCCGCCGGCTGGTATAAGTGGGTCCCGGGAAAAAAAGTTTGAAAAACCTGACCACCTGGTTCAACTGAATTAGCATTTTAAAAAACATATAAGTTTGTTATCTTTGTGTTCCAAGACATGATATCGTGATATCACTATATTTTAGTGTATGTAAAAATTCTTCAAAATTCTAACTTAATATCCAAGCAAGGCAGAACTTTTAAACATTTCTGTTTATTGCTTTGAATTCACTTTATAACTTGGGCTTCTTGCTAAGCATTTCATAGTTTTAACTATTACAGACCAAAACCTCTGTAATTATAGAATCTCTACAATGCAAAAGGAGGCCATTTGGCCCATTGAGTCTGCACAGCCCTTTGAAAGAATTCTTCAACCAAATTCACTTCCCCACCCTGTCATCTTTACCCAGTCTGACCTGCATCCAGAGCCAAAGTAATGTGATTGACTCTACTGCCCTCTGCTATGACCTAGCGAGCTACTCAGTTCAAGGGCAATTAGGGATGGGCAACAAATGCTGGTCTTGCCATTGGTGTCCATAGTCCATGAAATTATTTTAAAAAACAAATGGATGGAGAGAAAAATGTAGCTCTCTCAAAAACTTCTCCAAGCTGCTGATTTAAACAAAACATAACAATTGCATTTTTGCTGAGTTATGTGTGTAGCCTTCACCCAAAAGAATTACAGTGGGAATACTGCTCTCACAAGTCCCTATTGAACTCCACCAGGCAGCTAATTTTAAACTGATGTTGCAGGGATCTGGGATTAGGGGAGTATTCCAAAGATGAGCATCTTCCCTCTCGAAGTTCCCTGGTAAGAGTTTACGCAGGATTTGTCCAGAAATGCTAAGTTCCCTTGGAAAATTGCGCTGCACTGGGATCCATCCAACATAGCGATTTAAATCATAAGTTTGGATGGTTCTGCCAGTGTAACGCTAATAATTACTCAGAGAGTTAGAAGAAATAAAACCACTTCTAAGTATTTTGAACACTCAGTTGGAGCCCCACAGGGCACAGGTTCTCTTCCCCCCCCCCCCCCCCCCCCCGACCTGTACACATCACCTCACCGACTTGGCCTGTACCCCCCCCCCCCCCCCCCCCCCATCCTGATTCGCCCAACCTGACCTGACACTCCCCCACCCCCCCACTGACCCAATCTACCCCGTCACTGCTTCGCCCCCCCCCAACCTGACTCCTCCCTACCCTTCCAACCATATGTCTCCCCGACCACTTAGCTGGGACTTATCTTCTCCCTGACTTCAATTTCACTGTCCCTTTAAACTACCTACTTTGTGGCAGCTAATGCATTGCAAAAAGGGGTGTAGTTTCTGAGTCCACTGATGCTAGACTGCACTGGGGCCTAGGCGGACTGCAGGTCCCAAGCACCCCGGCCGTAGGAAGTTGAAACAAAGTTTTCCAGAGCAGGTAAGTGTGATTTAAACCCTTGTAATTCCAGTGGACCATCGCTTTACGCCGCTGGATGGAAGTTATGGCCTAATATCCCTGGAGAATTTACAAACTGAAAAGGTAGGAAGTGTAGGCACATAATGGGAGACATTGAAGGCATGTTAAATGAGAAGTTTTGAAAGAGTCCTTTTTAAAGCAAGAGAGAGCATGATGGCAGGGGAATTTCAGAAACACAGATATAATGATTGAAAATTGATCAGCCATTTAGCACAGCGATAAGAAATTCCTTCCCTCAAGTGGTTGAGGATCTTTGGAATGTTCTATCCAGAGGGCAGTGGATGTTCAGTTATTGAGTCTATTCAAGACAGACTGATAGATTTTTGAATACTAAGGGAGTGGGGTAGTCAGGCAAGGTGGAATTGAGGTGGAAGTCCAGCCATTGCACTAATGGTGGAACAGGGCTGAAGTGCGACTACTATTTGTTATGCTCTTCTGGAAGGTTGTCCTCTGGTGTATGTAAAAAACCTTAATTCAGAATCCTTGGAATAGCAGATGTGCTCTGTGTTGTAAGGACTGGAGAAAATCCAAAATATGTTAGCTGAGGCCTTGTAGGGCATTGACAAGTACAAGGTCTTGAAATTGATGACAGTGGAGCTTGGGGAAGAAGGCTACAATGAAAGTGTGCTGCTTTGTGCAGGCGAGGACTCTGGCGGAGAGCATCTGGATTAGCTGGTATCGATGTGCAAACAGGATGAAAGACTGGCAAGAAGTGCATTGGAGTCATGAAGAGATTATAATTATTTGAGTAATGGTCAGGTAGGTAGCAGGTAATGTTCCAAAGGTGAAAAGGTAGTCTTGGTGATGGACTGGATATGGGCTGAAGCTTGGCTAAATCTCAAATAAAATGCTGAGATTGAATGCCACTTAGTTTCAGCCTAAGTGGACAGTGAATAAATAGACATGTAAGTGCTGAATAACTGGGGAGAAATCTCTGCTTCAGGGAGAATTGGAAAGATAAAACAGATTAAACTGGATTGTTTTGCATATTTTTTTCAGTGGGTCCTGACGATGAAGAAAGTGAACAAGTGAAGGCCCTTCAGCAATTACATGTGACAATGCCGGAGGGTCCCTCGTTAATCACAGTACTGAAAGATAAAGAAGAGCGACGTAAACTAGGTATGCAATGATTTTGCAAGACAAATATTTCCATATATTGTTGTAATATGTTAATCTACACCTGTATCTCTAAATGTTATCTTTATTCTAAGTTAATTTAATAAATCTATTAACTTCGGAAAGCTGACAAATGGAAGGGAACTTTAAAAGGTGGGACATGCTCCCGCTGTCACTGGCAGGGAGGGTGCAGACCGTGAAAATGACTGTCCACCCCAGATTTTTGTTTGCCTTTCAGTGCCTCCCTATCTTCATCCCTAAGGCCTTTTTTAAGCGGGTGAGTAGGATCATTGTGGGCTTTATGTGGGCGAATAAGACCCCACGAGTAAGGAGATCGCTGTTGGAGCGCAGTCGGGGGGGGGGGGGGGGGGGGGCGTTGGAGTTGGCGCTGCCGAACCTTCGCAACTACTACTGGGCAGCCCATCTAGCTATGATTAGGAAATGGGCAACTTGGGGGGGGGGGGGGGGGGGGGGGGGGGGGGGGGGGGGGGGCACGTGGGGAGCAGCTGGAGGCAGCGTCATGTAAAGGTACTAGTCTGGGAGCTTTGATAACGGCTCCTTTGCCGTTCCCGCCGACCCGTTACTCCACAAGTCCGGTGATGGTGGCGACGCTGCGGATCTGGGGACAGTGGAGGAGGTACAAGAAGGTGGAGGGAGCGTCAGTCTGGACCCCGATATGTAACAACCACAGGTTTGTCCTGGGTAGGATGGATGGTGGGTTCCAGAACTGGCAGAGTGCAGGCATCAGAAGGATGGGAGATCTGTTCATCGACGGAAACTTTCCCAGTTTGAAGGCGCCAGAGGAGAAATTTAATCTGCCGCCAGGAAACGCCTTTAAATATCTGCAAGTACGAGCCTTCCTGAAAAAACAGGTAGTGGCCTTTCCAGACGCTGCCGCCACTGAGGATACAGGACAGGGTGTCTCCGGCACCTGGGTGGGGGAGGGGAAGGTGTCAGATATCTACCAGGAACTACAGGAGGCGGAGGAAACCCCGGTGGAGGAGCTCAAGGGCAAGTGGGAGGAGGAGCTAGGTGAGGAGTTGGAAGCGGGTCTGGGCAGAGGTCCCGGGCAAGGTTAATTGCTCCTCATCATGTGCCAGGCTCAGTCTAATTCAATTTAAAGTGGTCCACCAGGCACACATGACGGCAGCGAGAATGTGCAAGTTTTTTAGGGTAGAAGACAGTTGTATGAGATGCAAGAGCAGCCCCGCAAGCCAGGTCCACCAGAGAGTTCTGGCAAGGGTTCGCGAGGGCAATGTCCAAGGTGCTTAACACACGGGTGTTGCCGAGTCCAGAGATAGTGATCTTTGGAGTGTCAGAAGACCCGGGGGTTCAGGGGGTGAAAGAGGCCGACGTCTTGGCCTTTGCCTCCCTAGTAGCCGGAGACGGATTTTATTAATGTGGAGGGACTCGAAGCCCCTGAGTGTAGAGACTTACTTGGGTTAACGACATGGCTGGGTTTCTCAGCCTCGAGAAAATAAAGTTTGCCTTAAGAGGGTCTACGCGAGGGTTCTCTCGGAGGTGGCAGCTGTTCGTCGACTTTCTCGGGGAAAAGTAACATGTCAGCAGCAGCAGCAATCCGTAGGGGGGGGGGGGTGAGTGCTTCATTGGGATGGTGTGGGAAGACTGAGTCGCGTGGGGAAATGTCTATTTAATTGTTATTGTATATTCTCTTTTTGCACGATGTTAATGTTCACTCGTAGTTTGTTTTGTTATTATTGTTACTACTGTTTTATTATGAAAAATTCTGCAAAACCTTAATAAAAATACTTGTTAAAAAAAAAAACTTTGGAAAGCTGAGTCTATTGAACATGAGGCATAATTGCCCAGCTCTCTGCTGAAGTCATAAGTAGCAGTAATTCCATGAGCGGGATTCTCCGGACCGCGACACGCCCCTGCCGGCAGCGGGATTCTCCATCCCGCAAGCCAGCCAATGGGGTTTCCCTTTGTGGGCAGCTCCACGCCATTGGGAAATCCCTGGACATGGGTGCGCTGCTGCCGCAACGGAGAATCCAGCCCCGTATGTTTGCAATTTATCATGTAAAAACAACTCATAAGTTTGCACAGAATGAATTAATTTTTGATGTGCAATGACTGTTTTGTATGTAAACGTGATTTGACATTTTGTCCTAGCAGCATCCCACAAACAGCAGTGCAATGAATGCCCTATTTTTGGTATGGCTAGGACAATAGGACAGGTTTTCAGATATTGCCATGGGGTCTTTGGAATTTTCAAATCACTGCAACTGAGAAATGGAATTTCAGTTTAATATCTCATCTGCCTAAGTATTTCTTTCGTTGTACTGTGGAATACACCTTCTCAGATTACAACTTCTACACCACATTAATGTAGAAAGTATCACCTGGTACTGAAGTCTTAGAAATAAATGGGCATTGAACAATAAGAAATACATATTAGAAGGAATGACCAAAAACCTGGTCAAAAGTAGGAGATGGAGAGAGAGAGAGAATTGGGGAGGGAATCCCAGAAACTGAACAAAAGTGGGGTTATGAAGACTAGAGTTGGAAGAAGTTTATTGAATGGGGGCGGGGGGGCAGGAAAGGAGAGGGTGTTCATAAAGATGAACAAAATCAGATTGGAGGGGTAGAGATGAAGAGATTTCATCACAAAGATGCAAATATTAAATTAGAAGTATTGGGAAGTTAATGTAGGTCATTGATAATGGTATGTGGATGGCAGTGTTTCAGATAAGCTGAAGTTTAGAGGATAAATAGCGTGCCCTTTACATATATGTATATATGAGAATGTTCAAGTCTGGATGTGACTAAACTATAGATGAGAGTTTCAGGAGCAGTGGACTGATTTTGGGGTCCTGCCGTATCCCTTTGTACCCATCTTATCCATGTATTTGTCGAGATGCCTTTTGAACGCCGTTAATGTATCTGCTTCCACAACCTCTCCTGGCAGCGTGTTCCAGGTACTCGCCACCCTCTGTGTAAAAATTTTAAAAACAACCTGCCTCGCACACCTCCACTAAACGTTGCCCTGTAACCTATGCTTCCCTCCATGTTAGACCTACCAAAATGCATTACCTCATATTTGTCCGGATTAAACTCCATTTGCCATTTCTCTGCCCAAGTCTCCAACCTATCTATGCCCTTCTGTATCCTCTGACAATCCTCAACACTATCTGCCAGTCCATTCGGGAACTTACTAATCAGACCAGCTACATTTTCCTCCAAATTGTTTATGTAAACTACAAACAACAGAGGCCCCAGCACCGATCCCTGTGGGGCACCACCAGTCACAACCTTCCATTCAGGAAAAACACCCCTTCTACTGCTACCCTTATCCTTCTGTGACCGAGCCAGTTCTGTATATATCTTGCCACCTCACCTCTGATTGCGTGTGACTTCACCTTTTGGGCGGGATTCTCTCAGCCCGGGGCTGGGCCGGAAAATCCTCACGACCGGCAAGCCGCCCCTACGCTGGGACGCGATTCTCCACAGAGCACAGAATCAGCGTGGTCGGCGCGGCGCCGGTCGGGGGGCGCTCTACGCAGCCCCCCACCGATTCTCGGTCCGGGATGGGCCGAGAGGCTGTCACAAAAAACCCGAGTCCCACCGGCGCCGATCGAACCTGCTCTCAGCCGGCGGGACCTGGGCGTGGAAGGGTCCAGGGGGCGACCTGTGGTTGGGGGGGGGGGATCGGCCCTGGGGGGGGCCTCCGTTGTGGCCTGCCCCGCGATCGGGATCCACCGATCAGCGGGCCGGTGTCTCGGGCTGGGGGCCTTCTTGCTGGTGCAAAGAAGGGAGCCACTGCGCATGCGCGCTTTGCCGCCGGTGCCATTGTGCATGTACGGACCCCACAGCGCCCAGTTGACGCCAGGATCAGCAGCTGGAGCGGCGTGGGCCTCACCAGTGCCATGCTGGCCCACTGTAGGGGCCAGAATTGCTGATCCTGAGGCCATGTTGACGCCATTGAGAAACGTGACGGCATTTCCAACGGCGTCAACACTTAGCCTCAGGATCCGAGAATCCCGCCCCATGTACCTGTCTGCCATGAGGCACCTTGTCAAAGACTTTACTGAAGTCCATGTAAACAACATCCACCACCCTCCCCTCATCAATTATCTTTGTCACCTCCTCAAAAAACTCGGATCAAGTTAGTGAGGCATGACCTCCCCTTCACAATACCATGCTGTCTTATCGCTGATGTGTCCATTTGTTTCCAAATGGGTATAAATGGGTTTTGCTTGGCCTGGTGGCATTTGAAAACTGATTAAATATATAATTCATTAACAGCATGTTATCTTCCATTCTCTTGCAATGCAACACTCATTTGGAGCCAATTAGCAGAAAGAACTTAATTAAGACTTGGGGTTAATTGTGTCCCTGATTGCAATCTCACCCTTCTGTTCCCAATATTCTATGGTGGCAATTGGGGGCTCAGCATGATTAGGACTGTGGCATGAACCTATGTCCTGAATCATATTGTAATTTTTTATTTTCACACAGTCCTATTTCTAGCCTCACTGAATCCATTTGCAAAATTTACACCAGACTATTGATACTTTGTGACTTTCAGAAACCAGGTCAAGTCTTCCAAAAGCTAATTTCAGCATTCCTAAGCCCTAAGTTTTAAACGGAATGAAAGTCTGTTATATCAGTCAAAATTGGGTTCAAACTTGAATCCATTAAGGTGAAAGGACCATTATGAACCTAATATATCACTAATAGAATTATTGTTTGATTTAAGTAATCACAGCAATAAATATTCTTCTGACTATCTCTTTAATCCTTACCCCCCACTTTAATTTTCATAGGGAAGGCACATTTGAAGAAAGCAATAATTAAGCATGAGGAAGCAATGAGGATTCACGGTCTTTGTCGGATTCTGAGGAAGATGGATATCCTGCAGGAGGTGCTAGCTCTTGTCCACAAACGATCACTGAAGAAGTACTCTGAAATCGATCATGAGGATGACTTTTTTGATACTGTTGAAGCTCCAGAAATTCATCGTAAGTTAATATTTTTATATTGATGATGTGCTGCAATATTAAGACAGTTCAGCCCAGCAAATAATGAAAAATGAAATGAAATGAAAATCGCTTCAAATGAAGTTACTGTGACAAGCCCCTAGTCGCCACATTCCGGCACCTGTCCGGGAATTGAACCCGCGCTGCTGACCTGCCTTGGTCTGCTTTAAAAGCCAGCTATTTAGCCGTGTGCTAAACCAGCCCCTTTTTTAAGAGAACGATATCTGAATTCAACAGCTCTAGAGCCTAACTCCATAGGTTCCTGGAGAGGTTGTGTGTTCCATTGTGTTTGTTATGATACAAATCAGAATTCACATTTTACTATGGTGAGCTGAAATGGAATTCTGCAGGTTCATAACAGAAAAATGATCATGTAAGCAGACAGATTCATAAAATCTCACCTGCTTATTGCCCTCTGGGGAAGGGAAACTGCCATACCAGTCTGAGCATCGCATGACTTCAGTTACACATAACATGGTTGACTGTTAATACTCTGTGACATAGCAAGCCCCTTACTGCAACTGAGGAACATTGAATGTGACTGTGCCAGTATCAACCCACACCCTGAGAATAAATAAAACAAAGAAACCAAAATAATAGTGTTGCTTTCAGTGCTTTACCACTCTGCCAGCGACACATAATATCAAATAATGGTTCTTCTGATGTAAAAGACACTTTTAATGCATCAGTGTGCTTTTTAACTCATTAGGGCAAGTATCAAATACTGCATAAAGCTACTCTAGTGCAAGTATGTATTTCACTTCGAGAGAAACACCACTTACTGCGTCAATGTGATTTCCACCCGACTGAAGAAGCTCAACACCATCCAAAACAAAGCAGCCAGCTTGATTGCTACTCTTCCACAAACATTCAATCCCTCCACCAGCAATGAACAGTGGCAGCCGTGTGTACCATCTACAAGATGCACTGCAGGAACTCAACAAAGCTTCGACAGCACCTTCCAAACCCATGACCACTACTATCTACAACGTCAAGGACAGCAGACACCATAAGACCATGACATAGGAGCAGAATTTGACTACTCGGCCCATCGAGTCTCTTCTGCCATTCAATGACAGCTGATATTTTTCTCATCCCCATTCACCTGCGAACACCGCCTGGATGTTTCCTCCAAGTCACTCACCATCCTGTCTTAGAAATGTATCGCTGTTCCTTCACCATTGCTGGGTCAAAATCCTGGAATTCCTCCCACAGCACTGTGCCTACACCTCTGGGACTTCAATGATTCAAGAAGGCAGCTCGCCACCATCATATCATGGGCAATAAATGGCCTAGCCAGCAATGCCCCATCCTATAAATGAACTTTTTTAAAAATTCCCACACTTCTGCTCTAATAGTTAATTTAGGACTAAATTAATGGCTTCCAATGGGCACCCAATTGGTAACCGGTCCATGGTACTGCATAAGGATAGGAGAAGGCCATTCTGCCCCTTGAGATGGTTTCACTATTCAATTAGTTCATGTCTGATTGCACCCAACTCAAGTTTTCTGCTTTTAATCTATATCCCTTGATATCCTTGACTAATAAAAATCTGCCAATCTCAATGCTGAAAATTTCAGTTCATCCAACATTCTCAGCCTTTTGTGGGTAGAATTCTAGATTGAACCTGATCAAGCTGATATTGTGTGGATTGAGTTCAACCAATCAGCAGAGTAGGTTTCCCATAATTTTCCAAAATTGAAACTGGTTCTCAGAAGCAGAAGGACAGCACCATGGAGTCCCCTGACGATCACCCACTGAGTCATTTTCTTGAAGGCTGGGGAGTGAAGAAGCAATTTCGGTCTACTGCACATTCTATTAGCAAAGCAAATTAAATTCACCAGTTAAACATTCATTTTCCTTTGCAGCAAAAACACAACAGAAACCAGATATTAAAACTCCAAACTTCTCCAAGGTGAAAGTCACAGATATTTTTCACAGACTGGTAAGTAGAATGTTCATCTTTCACTAACAAATTAATGCTTTTATTTTTGATGTCTCGTTTCCCACTTAATGTGGTCAGTAAAAACCTGCATTGCAGTAGGTTTGTTCTCAACTCATCACGCTGTGATCCCACCATTTGCCGTTGGCTGCAACCAGAGGCAGGGATAAAGGGAGAGAGGTGAAGAGCTCCTCCCTGAGTCCAATGCAACTTCAGCTTACCAAGAGGCTCAACGGGCATAATCTTCAACGGGTGACAAATCCAGGAAAAGCAGCATCAACCTTTGTACGTGGCCTTCTTTGATCTCGCAAAGGCCTTCGACTCTGTCAACTGTGAGGGATTGTGGAACATCCTCTTTGTCACCATTCTCCACCTGCTCCATGATGACATGCAAGCTGAGATCCTCACCAACGCAACCACCACAGACCCAAAATGTGTGCAAGCTGGGGTCAAACAGGGCTGCTTCATCGCACCAAGGCTCTTCTCCATCTTCCTTGCAGCAACACGCCACCCCGTCACCCTGAAGTTCCCTGCTGTAGTGGAGTTAACCTACCAGACAAGTGAGAAACTGTTCAACCTCCGCCTCTAGGCCAGAAGCAAGACCATCCCAAACTCTGTCCAAGCTGCATTATGCAGACGACGCCTGTGGGTGTGCACAGAGGCATCAACGCATTTACCAAAGCATATGAGAGAATGGGCCTCAGACTAAATATCCGGAAAACAAAGGTCATCTACCAGCCCGCTCCTGTCGCACAGAACTGCCTCCCAATCATCAAGATCCACAATGTGCCCCTGAGCAATGTGGATCATTTCCCATGCCTTGGGAGCCTTCTCTCGGCACAAACAGACGTTGGCGATGAAATCCAGCATTGAGTCCAATGTACCCGTCAATGCACTCTTCAGATGCCTGGTGAACAGAATGTTTGAAGACCGAGAACTCAAATCCAGCACCAGGCTCATCGTCTACAGAGCAATCGTGGTCCCCACCCCCCTGCATTCATCAGAAACATGGACAATGTACAGCAGACACCGCAAATCCCTGGAGAGATATCACCAACGTTGCCTCCGCAAAATCCTGCAGATCCACTGACAGGATAGGCGTACCAGCGTGGCTAATATCTCTGTTATCGAGGCACTGTTCACGCTCGGCCAGCTATGATGGGCCGGCCACATTGCCCCCATGCCTGACACAACACTCCCAAATCAAGTGCTGTACTCCGAGCTCTGCATTGGCAAGCAATCACTAGGAGAACAGAGGAAACACTGCAAGAGCATTCTGAAAGTATCCCTAAATAAATGCATCTGCGAAGGTACCCATCATCTCCAGCGTCTGTGGATCCACGATTGGACTGTTCAGCTACCGCAGAACTACCTCCCGGGGTGGAGGAGGTCATCCTCGACCCTGAAGAACTGCCCAAGAAGAAGGTAGTGGAGTAACTTGGAAAGGTGACATGCACCATTTTTCCAAAACTGTCTTTGTCCACACAAGTTAGTCAATGAGATTAGGGAGGGTATTTTCAGTTGGGTGAATTTCAAGGTCAGCACAAGTGACAGACTAAAGGAACACCCTAATAATTGAAGCAACTGGATGTCAACCTGTGACGACCTCTCTGTGGTGAACCTGCATTGCGGTAGGTTTGTTTCCAACTCATAACATTGAGATCCCACCATTTGCTGTTGGCTGCAGCCAGAGGCAGGGGTGAAGGGAGGGAGATAGAATGCTTCCAAGGGGCACCCAATTGGCTGGACCCGAAACCTCCATCCTCCCGGATGAATGTTCATGGCTGACCAGGGATCATTCAGTTATCGTTTCCATGCTGCCAAGGCAATGGTCTCTCTATAGAGTCTTGTAGGTAGTGGAGACATATGGAAAAAGTGTCCAGGTAAGGCTTCTTGCACATGGCTTTCATCACCCTGGTTGAAGAGCAATGTTTCTATTTGCGATCATTTCTGAACAGGAGGATCACCCACCTCTGGTCCTCTAGGGTGTTCTTTACCTGGTGGGGTGGGGATGTCATGTCTAAACCGAGGCCAGGTGAAAAACCTAGCACTTGCCTGCTGGCTTTGGAAGTAAAATCTGTAGAGGAAATTCTCAGTAAATGTGTCACTCCAATTCGTTCACACATTCATTGAGGCACCAGTGACTCTATGGGAAGAGCAGGGCCCCTCGTTCAATAGCCTGATTGAGACATTGGGTAAGGTGGCTTTCCTCAACGGAAGGGAAGTGATATGGCAAGCCTTCCTCAACGGTTCCTGCCGGTTCTCATGTCAACGGGTGAGCTCCAGTGGCAAAGATTCAATTCTACCCTATGGTTCCAAATTTTGGCACAGCAAATGGTTCTAAATTTTGGCACAGAAAACTCTAATGTGAGATATTGTCCCATTATACTGCTTTTGTGGATAGCTTTTTATTTCTTTTTATATTGGAAAAATTACTTTTTTATTTTCATTCAGTTGTCTCCTATAAGATGTAGCTGGGATTCTAGATTATCTGCCCATCCCTGCTATGGAGCAGTAAATCGTATCCATTGAAGTGAATAAAGAACTTTGTTAGTGGTATCATTAGTTGCACAGGTCATTGTAACATTTGTCATGCATTGAACAGACAGAAGGAAGATGGATGTGAGCAACTTCATCTCATGGCATTATGTACCTAAACAGTGATCAGAGATCACTCTAAAGTGCATTTATAAATAATATATCTTTCCTTTTTTCTTCTTTTTGCCTTCTTTCCTTTTAAAGGGGCCTTTGTCAGTTTTCTCTGCCAAGAACCGATGGACCCCAGCTACAGAAGTTCACCTAAAGAAAAGTGAAAAAGGATTTGGATTTACTCTACGTGGAGATTCACCTGTCCTTATCGCAGGAGTTGTCCCTGATGGCTCTGCAGATGTAGGCATACATTGCTGTATTTTACATGTGATACGATCATTTTTGTATCTCCATATTTATACAATCTTTAAAAAGAGAATGACTTCAAAAAATGAACCAAGCTGGTAAAAATGCACAGCGGATACAACACCAGAGGCTAGCCATTCATCTCAACTAACTTGTATCGCTGGTTATCTTTCATGTGAGCAAACCGTCATATTTACCCTCCCAATTCCAATATCCCTTGTTCTTATCCCTTCATCCACACATCTAGGGCGCGATTCTCCCAGCCCCGCGCCGGGCCGGAGAATCGCCGCAACCGAGCCCCGACGCCGGCACGTGATTCTCCGAGGTGCGGAGAATTGCCGCCATTTGCGGCGGCGTGTTCGGCGCTGCGCCGATCGCGGGCCGATGTACGAGGCCAGGCCGTCGATTCTCTGGCCCAGATGGGCCGAGCAGCCGCGCGGAAAAAGCAGAGTCCCGCCGGCGGCGTCCACACCTGGTCGCTGTCGGCGGGAACTCTGCGCAAAGGGTCGGGGGCGCCCTGTAAGGGGGGGGGGGGCTCCGTCCCGGGGGGGGGGGGGGCCTTCGATGGGGTCTGGCCCGTGATGGGGGCCCACCGATCAGCGGGCAGGCCTCTTCTGACCCCCCCCAGCCCACAGGCCTACTTTGTTGCGCGTCCAGCCCCGGAACCCCCGCTCCATGTTGCGTCTGGGCCGCTGCATTCCGTAAAGCCACCGCGCATGCGCGAGTTTGCACGTCGCCACTGTGCATGCACGGGTTGGCGCCGCCCCCAGTGCGTAGCAGAAAGTGAGGCTGGAGCGGCATGAACCGCTCCAGCGCCGTGCTGGCCCTCTATGGGGCCAGAATCGCTAGTGCCCGCACCTGTTTCGCGCCGTCGTGAAACGCGACGGCATTCACGACGGCGCAGACACTGTCCCGCGATCGGAGAGTTGTGCCCCTAATCTGTGGAATGGCTGCAGCACAGAATGTTGGCCTGTCGTCTAGATGCTGGCCCTCTGAAGGAGCAACTCACCTCATGCCACTCCCCTGTCTTTATAGCTTGCAAATTTTTCCTTTTCAGATAATGATCCAGTTCTGTTTTGAAAGCCTCAATTGACCCTGCTCCCACCACACTCTCAGCAAGTGCATTCCAGATCCTAACAAGCTGCGTGAAAAATATTTTCCTCATGTCACAGTTGTTTCTTTTGCCAATTACCTTAAATCTGTGCCCTCTGGTTCTCGACCCTTCCACCAATACCTTCAATGATTTATACACATATGCAAACTCTGCTCCTGCACCCTCTTTAGAATTGCTCCTGTTTTATTTTATCTCTCTGCACACTTCTCACCAAAATGAATTACTTCACACTTTTGTGCATTAAGTTTCGACTTCCACTCGTCCACTACCATTGGTCATCCCTCTCTGCATGCTCTTAAGCTGCAGGATAACCACATCTATATATGTACTATCCACAAAACTGTTCAAGTCGCAGATGTGCTGCAGTGATACCAGCTGTTGCTCAAGCTCCGCAATTCGGAATTAGAGCTGCTTTTTAGAAGGGAATCGGTTGAGAGCAGGAACACGGAGTCATTGTTTTCTCCTCTTTTGTCAAGTGACACGACGGACAATTGTAACACTCACTTGGCCAACTCAACATAGCCAGTGGACTGGTCATTCTGGTCTTCTTTTTAATTCATTCATGGGCTGTGGGCATTGCTGGCAAGGCCAGCACTTGTTTCCAATCCCTAATTGAACTGAGTGGCTGGCTTGGCCATTTCAGAGGGCAGCTGAGAATCAATCACATTGCTGTGGTTTGGAGTCACATAAAGCTCAGACCAGGTAAGGAGGGCAGATTTCCTTCCCTAAAGGACAGGTGTTTTTGTACGACAATTGACAATAGTTTAATCGAACCCAAATCCCAGAGCATTCAATAAGATCATGGCTGACCTGATTGTGGCATCTACTGCACTTTTCGTCCAACCAATATACCCTTTGACTCTCAACCTTAAAAGTATTCAATGACCCCCTGCGACCACCACTTTCTGGGAAAGAGTTCCACAGACTCATGGAGCGTCATTCTCCGACCCCCCGCCGGGTCGGAGAATGGCCGTTGGCCGCAGTGAATCCCGCCCCCGCCCCCGCCGAAGTCTCCGGTACCGGAGATTGGGCGGGGGCGGGAATCGGGCCACGCCGGTTGGGCCGAAGTCCCGCCCAGGAATTGCCTGTCCCGCCGGCGTAAATCAAACCTGGTATTTACCGGCGGGACCAGGCGGCGTGGGCGGGCTCCGGGGTGCTGGGGGGGGGCGCGGGGCGATCTGACCCCGGGGGGTGCCCCCACGGTGGCCTGGCCCGCGATCGGGGCCCACCGATCCGCGGGCGGGCCTGTGCCATGGGGGCACTCTTTCCCTTCCGCCTCCGCCACGGCCTCCACCATGGCGGAGGCGGAAGAGACTCTCCCCACTGCGCATGCGCGGGAAACTGACAGCGGCCGCTGACGCTCCCGCGCATGCGCCGCATTTCCGCGCCAGCTGGCGGGGCAACAAACGCCATTTCCGCCATTTCCGGGGGGGCGGAAATCCCTCCGGCGTCGGCCTAGCCCCTCAATGTTGGGGCTAGGCCGCCAAAGATGCGGAGCATTCCGCACCTTTGGGCCGGCGCGATGCCCGTCTGATTGGCGCCGTCTTTATATTAAACATGTCCCCTAGTTCTAGTCCCATGCTGAAATATCCTTTCATCATCCACCCTATCAACTCCCCTCAGGATCTTGTATGTTTAAATAAGATCATTTATCAGCAGTTAGCACTGCTGCCTCACGCGCCAGGGACCTGGGTTCGATTACAACCTTGGGTGACTGTTTGTATGGAGTTTACATGTTCTCCCCGTATCTATGTGGGTTTCCTTCCCTATAGATTGACTCTCTCTATAATTCCCGCTGCCTCGGAAAGGCAGCCAGCATAATTAAGGACCCCACGCACCCCGGACATACTCTCTTCCACCTTCTTCTGTCAAGAAATACATACCAAAGTTTGAGGTCACGTACCAACCGACTCAAGAACCGCTTCTTCCCTATTACCATCAGACTTTTGAGTGGACCTACCTCGTATTAAGTTGATCTTTTCTCTACACCTTGCTATAACTAACATTATATTCTGCAGTCTCTCCTTCCTTCCCTATATATGGTATGCATTGTTTGTACAGCATGCAAGAAACAATACTTTTCACTGTATACTAATAATACATGTGACAATAATAAATCAAATCAAATCAGCGTGCTCCGGTTTCCTCCCACAGTCCAAAGATGCGCAGGTTAGGTGGATTGGCCATTCTAAATTATTTTCCCTTAGTATCCAAAGGTTAGGTGGGGGTACAGGGATGGGGCAGGGAAGTGGAGCGAGGTAGGGTGCTCTTTTAGAGGGTCAGTGCAGGCTTGATGAGCTGAATGTCCTCCTGCACTGTGGGTCTTCTGTGATGCTTCTAAACTGTAATGGATACAGTTCGGGTATCTGTTGAGTGAACCTTCTCTGTACTGCTTCTTGTGCATTTAAATGCTTTCTTAAATAAGGAGACCAAAACTGTGCTCTTAACAACAGTAGCAAACCATCATGCTTACATATTCTATCCACCTTGCAATAAGTCACAACATTCTATTTATTTCCTTAATCACTTGCTGTACCTGCATACTAACTTTTGTGATTCATGTATCAGGAAACTGAGATTTCTCTGTAATACAGGCTCCTGGTGTCTCTCACCATTTAAACAATTTGCTGCTTTTCTATTCATCCTGCCAAAGTGAACAAGTTCATATTTTCCAACATTATACTCCACCTGCCAAATTTTTGCCAACTCACTTAATGAATTGATATTCCTTTGCAGGCCCGCTTCAAGACTTACTTTCCTACCTAGATTTGCGTCATCAGCAAATTTAGCAACCATACATTTGGTCCTTTCATCCAAGTCATTGAAATAAATTGTAAATAGTTGAGGCTCCAGCATTTATCCCTGTGGCTGCCATCACATCTTGCCAGCCTGAAAATGACCCATTTTTGCCTACACTCTCTTTCCTGTTAAGTAACCAATCCTCTATCCATGCTAGCATATTGCCCCCTACACCATGAACTCTTATTTTGCATAGCCACCTTTAATTTGGCACTTTCTCAAATGCTTTCTGGAAATCTAATACAGTACATCCACAGGCCTCCTCTATCCGCTTTGCTTATTGCTTGTTCAAAGATCACCAATAAATTAGTCAAACATGATTTCCCTTCCACAAAATCAAATTCTTCTCCTAATTTTACTGAGTCATTCTCTGTTAAGATGTGAGAAATTGGATTGTAATCTGTTCCCAGATTGCTGCCATTTCAATTCAGTGGAATGAGAAAAAAAAACTGCTTCCCTCTCTGTTTTCCTGTTTTCCCACCATAAAGGTGAAAACCCTTCTGGGGCGTCTTGGGTGTTTCTTTTTATTCTTTCATGGGATGTGGGTGTTGCTGGCAAGGCCGACATTTGTTGCCTATCCCTAATTGCCCTTGAGCTGAGTGCCTTGCTAGGCCATTTCAGAGGGCATTTAAGATTCAACCACATTGCTGTGGATCTGCCATATAGGTCAGACCAGATAAGGGTGGCAGATTTTCTTTCCTAAAGGACAGAATGAACCAGATGGGTGTTGACAACAATCGACAATAGTTTTATGGTCATCATTAGATTTTTAATAAGAGTGTGAACTCTTGAATTGGCACTTCTGATGTGACATATTTCTTATTGGAGCAATACTGCATAAGTTCCTATCTGTAATTCTTGTGCTCTTCTGTAATAATGAGAGATGAATTGGAACTGACACATGTTTTATTAACTTTCCTAGGAAGCTGGTCTCCGAGAAGGAGACTACCTTGTGTCAGTGAACCAACAAGATTGCAAATGGTCCAAGCACACTGATGTAGTTCAGTTATTGAAAAATATCAGCACAGAAGGTGTGAGTATTGGGGTGATAACCCTAATCACCTCTGAGCAACACAATGTAAGTATTTACCATTCAGATATCATTGTTGAATTTTACATGTGCTGGTTGTTGTGGGAGTCAATATTGTACTTAGCATGTCACCGTGCATAAAAAATAGCATAGTGGATAAGTGATTTATCGTTACTTTTTTGGAAATCTGCAGAAAGACTGCAATCTAAACATTGGGAGCTGAAGCCTTAAAGAGCTGAAGCCTTCAAGCAAGTGGCAATGGCAGCTGGAAAGCCTGGGACAATCCTGCCTTGGCTGTTTCCTGGAGTCTCGAGCCAATAACCAATTAACTGCCTGGCATCAGGGCTCCTGCCTCTTTAAGCTCAACGATCCCACCTCGAGTTATTGGCCTGTCAGACGGTCTGTCTCTTATCACAAAGTGGTAGGATGCAGGTTTGTCCCCATGATCTGTAAGACAATGTGCTACCAATTTTAACCATGCCAATGTGGAGAGGGTCCAAGAGGATGTCAGTTAAGACTTCCCTGAATGAGAATTGAAAATTAAGATAGAGTTGTCATAGTGGAGGGGAATGGGGAGGATACTTCCAAGACCAGTAACTTTCAGAGCAAGATGGAGGTTTGAGCAGATTGCCCATCTGTTCCCTCTCCTTGCTTTACCGAACTGGCCATTCTTCATGCAGCACTACTGGGAGCAGTGGCTAGTGCCATACTGCATCAAGGTCTAGCAACAGCATTGGAAGCCACCATGATGAGTAGGGTCAGGTAGATGGATCTGGTCAGTCAGTGGTGGAGGTTGTTGATGAGGGTAGGGGATGGGTTTCCACAAGATGGCCTTGGCCACGAGGAAGTCTTTCAATGAGAGACATGGTGCCTAATCAGGAGAGCAACCCCATGCCTCTTCAGTTTTCACTGCTGCAGGCATGCTTGCATGGAATCAGGTAGGCAATAGGCACTCCCTCCAGATTCAAAGAAGCCCCCCCTGCCTCTGTGGGCCACAATAAATCTGCTGCCAGTATGTACTGGTTAAAATTGAATATAATCTCTGCTTTAAAATGAAACAAAAATTATAAAGCACTCTTGATAGATTTGTTGTATTTGTACCATTTGCTGTAATACTGACCACTGGAAACTAGACAAAGAACCAGGTCCCTTACTTTTGTTTTATTATTCCATGGGACATGGTCATTGCTGGCTCGGCCAGTATTTATATAACCCGTCTTCCATTGCACTTAAGGTGGTGGTGAGCTACCTTCTTGACCCGCTGCAGTCCATGTGATAACTTTTACTGTTGCTCACCTCAAATGAGGTAGTGATAAAGGCAATGACAATGCAATATGGACCGAAGCTCTAGGTTGGATATGTGAAAAATCAGTCCCTGTCACTACAATTCACTGGCTTGGTGTTGGATGACAATTTGATTCTGAGCTCTTCCAGAAGGTGAATAAATATCCAACATTTTGTGCCTGGGTACTACTGCATGAAGAATGGCCAGTTGGGCAAAGCATGTAGAGAGAACAGATGGGCAATTTGCTCAACCCCCCATCTTGCTCTGAATGTTATTGGGTTTTGGGAACATTCCTCCACTATAACGACTCTCACTATAATGACTCTATCTTATTTTCCAATTCTCATTCAGGGAAGTCTTAACTGACTCCTCTTGGCCCCTCTCCACATTGGCATGGCTGAAATTGGTAGCACACTGTCTTGTAGATCACGCGGACAAACTTGCATCCTACCACTTTGCGATAGAGTGTCACAGGACCTCTGATAGACCAATATAAGCCAATAACTCTTCAAGGTGAGATCATTGATGTATTGTTTTTTTCCTGAAAAATATTCCACTCTTGTTAGCTTGTGTGTTACCCTTGTGTTAGTTGACATGTATTGAGTCCCGGTTGAACATTGGCTCAATTTTAAAATTCTCATCCTTGTTTTCAAATCCATTGTGATCTCTGTAATTTCCTCCAGCTTACAGTGCTCTAAATTATCTGCGTTGTTCCAATTATGGCCCCTTAAAAATGCCCTATTTTAATAATTGATGGCTGTGACTTCAACTAGCCCTAGTGCTGGAATTCCCTTCCAAAAACTCGCTCTTGCTCTCTCTCCCTCCTCTTTTTTTAAAAACATTTTTAAAAGGTATTTTTGGTATAGTGACAACAACAAAAGAAACAATAGTGCAAAAACCATTTACCTCTTGTACTGGTCCCACCCTTATTGACCCCCTACTCTAATCTAAACGACCCCCCCCCCCCCCTCTGTCTGCTGACGATTAATTTCCCGCAAAGAAGTCGACGAACGGTTGCCACCTCCGGGTGAATCCTAATAGTGACCCTCTCAAGGCGAACTTGATTTTCTCCATACAGAGAAAGCTCGCCATGTCCGATAGCCAGGTATCCGACTTCGGGGGCCTTGAGTCCCTCCATGCTAATAGTATCTGTCTCCGGGCTACCAGGGAAACAAAGGCCAGAACATCTGCCTCTTTCTCTTCCTGGATCCCCGGGTCTTCTGACACCCCGAAAATTGCCACCTCTGGGCTCAGCGCCACCCTTGTTTTTAACACCGTGGACATGACGTCCGCAAACCCCTGCCAAAATCCCCTAAGCTTTGGACATGTCCAAAACATGTGGACATGGTTCGCCGGTCCTCCCACACATTTTGCGCACTTGTCCTCCACCCCAAAGAATCTGCTCATCCGGGCCACTCTCATGTGAGCCCAGTGCACAACCTTAAATTGTATCAGGCTGAGTCTGGCACATGTTGCAGACGTGTTGACTCTACTCAACGTGTCTGCCCATAGACCATCCTTTATCTCACCTCCCAGCTCCTCCTCCCACTTGCGCTTCAGCTCCTCGGTCTGCGTCTCCTCCGACTCCATAAGCTCCTTATAAATGTCCGAGATGCTCCTTTCTCCTACCCACCTTCTGGAAATTATCCTGTCCTGAATCCCCCTTAGTGGTAGGAGTGGGAAGGTTGCCACCTGTTTACGAAGGTTGTCCCACACCTGCAGATACCTGAATTTGTTTCCCTTCGCCAACCCAAACTTTTCCTTCAACGCCCTCATACTCGGAAAGCTCCCCTCTATGAACATATCCCCCATTCTCTCAATCCCCACTCCGCCATAACCAGAACCCCCCCGTCCATACTTCCCAGGGCAAACCGGTGATTATCACAGATTGGGGCTCAAACCAATGCTCCCACATGCCACCTCCACTGGTCCCAAACTCTCAGGGCCGCCACCACCACTGGAGTGGTGGAGTACCGTGCCGGCAGGAACGGCAGAGGCGCAGTTACCAACGCCCCCAAACCGGTGCCCTTACATGAAACCGCCTCCATACGCACCCATGCCGACACCTCCCCCACCACCCGCTTCCTGATCATGGCTAGATTCGCCGCCCAGTAATAGTTCCTAAAATTTGGCAGCGCCAGCCCGCCCTCTCCCCGACTCCGCTCTAGCATTACCTTCCTTACTCACGGGGTCTTGCCCGCCCAAACGAAGCCCGTGATCACTCTGTTGACCCGCTTAAAAAAGGACCGTGGAATAAAGAAGGGAAGACACTGAAATACAACTAGGAATCTCGGGAGGACCATCATCTTCACAGTTTGCACCCTCCCAGCCAGAGACAACGGAAGCGCTTCCCATCTCCGAAAATCGTCCTTCGTTTGGTCCACCAACCGGGCCAGATTCAATTTATGCAGCCGGTCCCGTTCCCGTGCCACTTAGATGCCTAGGCACCTAAAGCTTCCCTTTACTAACCTAAACGGCAGCTCTCCCAGTCGCCTCTCCTGTCCCCTTGCCTGGACCACAAACATCTATCTCACTCTTTCCCATATTAAGCTCAAACCCCGAAAACCGGCCAAATTTTCCTCGAGTCCTCATGATTTCTTCAATCCCCTCTATTGAGTCCGAAACGTACAGAAGCAGGTCATCCGCATAGAGCGAAACCCTGTGCTCCGGCCCCCCGGACCAGTCCTCTCCAGCCCCTCGAGGCTCTCCGAGCAATTGCCAACGGCTCTATAGCCAGCGCAAACAACAGTGGGGAGAGAGGGCATCTCTGTCTCGTCCCCCGATGCAGTCTAAAATAGTCCGATGTTGTCCTATTCGTCCATATAGTTGCCACAGGAGCCTGATACAGTAACCTGATCCAGTCAATACAGCCCCGCCCAAATCCGAACCATCCCAGTATTCCCTCTCCTCTTCTAAGGTCTCCATTCACCTGAGGAAGGAGCAGTACTCTGAAAGCTACTGATTTGAATCAAACCTGTTGGACTTTAACCTGGTGTTGTAAGACTTCTTACTGTGCTCACCCCAGTCCAACGCCGGCATCTCCACATCATCTCTTCTAAGATGTTCTTCACAACCTACCTTTTTGACCAAGCTTTTGGTTATCTGCCCTAAGGTCTCTTTATGTGACTCGGCGTCCATTGTTTGTTTTATAATGCTCCATGAAGCACCTTTGGATTTTAGTTGCTACATTAAAAGGCACTTTTGAAGTTCTATTAGATTGTCAATCTGCAAATTAAAATTCATTAAACAAGCTAATTAAGGACATTTTTTTCTGACAGTATTTTCACTGAACAATTTTCCAGAGGTGGTTATCATCATTCTGCTCTTCTTTCCAGCAAACCGACAGAAAATCACTTCTAGGTACAATGACCTCGGCAAGCATCTTCTCTGGGAATGATAAAGAGAACAGCAGGAAAATTGCTGATTCTAGCAAGAGTCCAGGCTTGCTGCTCACCTGGAACAAGAAGAAGAATTCTGGCAAGGATGGCAGCACTTTCAGCTTACCCTTCATTGCTGTAGCAGATGATGGATCATTCTACTGAAGAGTTTTATCACTCCTAACTTATGAGAATTATTATCCAGCTCCACAAAAATACCCACCTCAACTGAGGATGCAGAATGGTTCTTTAGAAATTCATCTCACCTTGAAGCCCTATTAATCATGCACTACAAGATGTATTATCACTCAAATCCTTTCATTGGGGAGGCAGTGACACGTGGTAATGTCATTGGACTAGCAATCCAGAGGTCAAGATTAATCCTCTGGGGACATGGGTTCAAATCCCATTATGGCAGCTGGTGGTATTTAAGTTCAATTAATTAATAAATCTGGAATCTGTAATGATAATCATTAATGTAAAAACTCCTCTGGTTCACTAATGCCATCCTTACCTGGTCTGTCTTAGGAGTGACTCCAGAAACACAGCATTGTGGTGACTCTGAAATGGCCTATGAAGCCACTCCAATATGGCAAACTGCTACAAAGTCTTGTTGCATATGTATTAAACATAAACTATTGCTGTACTGGAAAACTTGGAAGACAATGGTATAGGGGCATGAATGGTGAGGTTAGAGGAAGTCAGACACAACTAACGAGGCTTCAATATTTTGTAATAGATTAGGCAAAGTGGAAGAACTTTCAATGTCAGGCTTGATGAAAGGTTGACCCAAAACATTTGTCTTTCTCTTTAAGATCTGAGCATGTCTCGCATTTTATATATCTACCATACATACTTGTGTAAAGTAGAGATTTTTAGATTAATTTTGTAGGCAAAAAGTAGGTTGATTTACAAATATTCTTGTGGGGTTTAAACTGTTGCGTTGAAACATGAAAAATCTTTTTCAGTTACCTGTAAGCTATGCCATGCTTTTAGTAGGCTAATTACTGGTTGCCATAACCTCGATTTTTCTTGAATACGAGGGCAAAACCACACACCGTCGCCATGTTTCACTCTTAGTCTACAATGAAATATTATCTCTCACTTCAATTGATGTTAATTGTAGAACCATCCTTGCCCATCGTCCCTTGGAGCACAGGGAAATGTAACTAGTTATTTATCATGAATACTTTGACATCAGCTTTGACAAAGGGTAATCTGGACTTGAAACATTAGCGCTTTTCTCTCCCTACAGATGCTGCCAGACCTGCTGAGATTTTCCAGCATTTTCTCTTTGATTATTTATCATGACATTGGCTGGTTTATAGGGCAGAATTGGCAGAAATATAGCTTCTGACTTGACAACAGATAGTCGCGTTGTTTTTTTTTTTTTGCTGGCATCCTTCCAAGGAATGGATTTTTCATCTCATTTGGCGTTATAAGATGCAATATGGGGCATGATTTTGCGGCCACGTTGCGTTCAAGGGAAAGCTGAACGCTGCCGGATTATCCCGGGACAGGCCTGCACGAGCCTCCCAGCAGCCTCTGCGCCTTGCGAATTTCACCGGAATACTATGAACTGTGGTGAGAACTCCGCCCCAAATGGGCAGGACTGAATGACCCTCACGGAAGTAGGTTGTAAACCTACTAACATCCTACTCACCAGCGATCCACTGGCTTCCATCAATTCACAGGCCTCCCCAGGGAGGCTGCAGCCAGGCGCCGATCAGTTCTGGTCCACATAAACTTGGACCAGACGGAACGACACGTAGGGGTCTCCCAGGCCATTGGAGATTCATGGGTGGTCAGGGTAAGTGCAGGCTGTCACCCTGGCCCTCCCCTTGGAACATGGGCACCTTGGCACTGCTACTCTGACACTGCCGATGTGCCTGGATGGCATGGCCAAGCCAGCAAGAGCACTGCCTGGGTTCCAGGGTGGCAGTGTAAGGGTGTCTGAGTGCCAGGGTGGCACTGCCAAGAGTCAGGGCGAGGTAAAACCTTTATCAGATCTCTCGTCATGACAAGCCTCATCTAAATTTGAGCTTGTGCTTTTCTTCTTCAGTCAAAGTTTTATTTTTGTCTTGTGATACTCCCTGTTCACAGCTTGTTGTGATCTGTCTTCACTAAAAACAGTGATGATCTAGAAAGAAGCACCCATACCAGCAGATTATCAGAAGGTAATATTTTATTAAAAATAGTATTAACCTATCTAAGTGTTCACTTATTCTAGCTTTTCTCTTAGTTTGCTTCTCCATAAAATCTGCACATTGGAACCCACCTAAAATGTTATTTGCTTCCCAACCCTTTCTCACTAAAACAAAGCAAGTTACATTGCATATATTAGGAAGTCATGCTAGATTTAGCTTGGTGGAATTAATTTGGTTTATTCCTTGCTGCTGTCATACAGAGATTATCTCAACGACAAAAACTTAGAAAAGATCTAAAATGTGCTTTTAGATTTTAATCTCTTTATTGTTTTTCTTTAATGTTCAGTTTATGCCTAAAAGAGAGATAGTTGAACTCCGACCTGGAATAAGACAGAAGGATCTTCATCTTCAGTCTACCATTGTTTCAGAGACTTGAATCATTGGTGTGAAATTCTATCTAAACGTATATTTTTCAAAAAATATACTAGATTAAATTTGACTCTGCAAATGTTTTGGATGGAAGAAACTACATACTATAAATGCTAACAGCTGTTGAGCCTCACAATACTATAACTTCATGGTTTGTGACTAATAGCAGAGCCTAAAGCAGTAAACCTGTGGAATTGGATTTGGACAAGGTTAGGACTACATTCTAAATGGAGTAGTCTTTAACTGCCTACTCTATCTGATATATTTAACTTTGAAACCGGCAGAAATTGAAAGTCTGACATTCAGGACAAAGATTCACTGAAATGTGCTGCATTGTTGTTTTCAATGTGAGAATATGTAGCACTTATTTGTATCATCTTTTAGTAGGTGTTAGTCCTTTACCGATGGCTGAAGCTAACTACAGTTGACAATGTGGAAAAAGTTAATTTATGGGTGACTGACTTGCTTTGGAGAAGCATGTGAAGAATTTACTTGTGTCATGTCCATTCTCTATTCAGGCACACTTATTTGTTTTTATTTTTGTAAGACAACTTTTCAAAGTCTTTCTTGAGTGCATTGCGTATATCAGATTTTTCGTGCTGCTATACTGCAACATAAAACTCATTCAACTGAATACTTGGTTTAGTTCCTTAAGAACAGTTTGATCAGTTCAGTTTGCTGGAGGAACAAGAAGGTGGGGGAGACGGGCAGTTTCTCATGCACACATGATTGAGTTGATCAAATCAGTAAATAAGCAGAACTGTGAAAAATAAAAAAATCACTTGTATTGTATATTTCATAACTGCAGGGCATCGTAAAATGCTTTACCACCAATGAAACACTTTGGAAGTATAGTCACTGTTGTAGTGCAAGCAACCTGGGAGAGTACTACTATTTCTGAATGGATTAAAAATTAAACATGTTTTTCATATAGAAATATGAGATATGGTTTATATGGCTCACCACAATGTAGTTAGCTGACAAACAATTATTATTTTGGGAGCAGAGCTGGCAATCTGTATGAACAACCCGTCAACTTATCAAGGTTATTTAAACAGTACCTTCTTTCCCTGAAACTTTACTGAAATGTCTTGGGAACATCATCATCTTTTGTTCTGCATTATTCTGACAGGGGATTTATCATTTCTCTTTCATTGTTCCTGCATCAACATCCTGGAAATCCCTACCTAATGCTACAATGTAGCACCATCACCACAAGAATTGACGCAGTTAAAGAAGGTGGCCTATCGTCATCTTCCCAGGGTAACTAGTGACGGGCAATAATGCGGTCTTGCCAGTGCCAGGCATGGGCTGAGAATAAATCAAATATTTCCAAAAACAATTGCTGAAAGAGTAGAAAAATGTAGCAAAAGGGATAAACTATTGTAAAATCTGAATTGTGCTGTTCTAATAATGCATTGTTCATTAATTTCTAAGATTCTATTTTACACTTCCATCCATTCTTGCCTGGTTTGCCTTTGAACATGGGCAGCATTTTCTACAATTTTCCGTGTTGTCTTGGGCAGGACAGGCGGAGGGCAGCCTGCCGGCTGCCTTGCTGGCTTTTCCCACCATACTTCTGAACTCTTTGAAAATAAACTGGGAGGAGCAGGTCCCACGTTGTAAGCCTGCCCTGCCAGCAACTTTGGTTTCTGCAAAGGGCACCCCGATATAAAAATGGAATAAAACACAAATGCCCATGGGACACTTCCCCCCCCCCCCCCCCCCCCCCCATGGACATGCCCCTCAGCACTGCCAGGGTACTGCCTCTTTCCCCCTTTCTCGTAGTGCAAACAACCTGGCCGTATCTCCCAGGTTGCTTGCACTACAACAGTGGCTATACCTCCAAAGTGTTTCATTGGTGGTAAAGCATTTTACGATGCCCTGCAGTTGTGAAATACACATTACAAGTGATTTTTTCTTTTTACCAGTGTGCCCCCGTCAGGTTCTGTTTGCTAGTTCCCTGTTTTACAAAACCTGTTGTAAACAGCACTGGCATGTCGGGAATACCCCTCGTGGGGGGTGAGTACAGCAGGGGGGCCCATTAAGTATATGAAAATATATTTAATAGGGTTCCTGTCATTGCATGGCAGGAGCTCTGTTACGTCACGGAGGAAGAGGGGAAATCCCGCCAGTATGGATGCCATTTTGGGACTCCCCCCTCGATTCTCCGGCCCAGCTGCCTTTTCCATCCACCAAAAAAGGAAGCGAAAAATCCCTCCCACCCCCCCCATGACATTGATGAGAAAATTGGTTAAATGTACTGCCTGATCTCTAGAGTAATTTGAAGTTGTTTGAGTAACTTGTAATGA
Organism: Scyliorhinus torazame; assembly: GCF_047496885.1. Taxonomy (NCBI): domain Eukaryota; kingdom Metazoa; phylum Chordata; class Chondrichthyes; order Carcharhiniformes; family Scyliorhinidae; genus Scyliorhinus; species Scyliorhinus torazame. The sequence goes on from NC_092717.1 coordinate 195,182,117, forward strand.
CCAGCTTATTAGCAGTTTATTGAAAGAAGTCTTTGCCACCCCAGTGCATGTTTGCAATCCCTTGTCTTTGCTGCCCACCTTTCTGTGGAAGGTACAGCTCCGATCTGGACCTAGAGTCTCTCCAGTCTCTGCCCCAGTGGGTTAAATAAAGCAATTGTATCAACTGCACACTCTTAAACAAGTGAATCCCTGCTTGATATGAATGATAGCCAACTATGCTTTGGATGCTGTTAACAGTTACTTAAGAAATTTGGTGCCAGGCTTGATGCTAATCTGAAAGTTTCAGGAAAATTGGGCTGAATTCTCCATACCCCAACGCCAAAATAGTGTTCGGCGAGGGGGCGGAGAATCCAGTTTCCCACACAAAATCAGGACCGGCACCAGTTCCGCGATTCTCCGCCCCCCAAAAAGCGGCGTACTCTGGGAGTACGCCGCACCAATTATCCACCACCTCAGGCCATCGCCTAAGGCCCGCCCCGCTATTCTCCCTCCATCCCTGACCGGCCGAATTCCCGACGGCGTGGACCATTCATGGTTCCTCTGTTCGTGATTCCTGCATGGCAGCTGCGGACTCAGTCCGGGACGCCATGGTCGGGGAAGGGATGATCGGAGGGTAGGGGGGCCTCATTCGGGACTGGGGCTATGTGTGCGGGTGGTCCGGGTCGGGCGAGCGGTCAATCGGAGGCACTATTTTGGGGGTCTACGTCCACGGGCTGAGTGCGCCATGGAGCACGGTGCGGTGACTGGAGGTCGCCGCCATGCGCATGCACGGCCTCTGACCCGGAAGTGCAAGGGAGCCGTATCGGCAGCTGGAGCTGTGAGCTCCACAACAGCTGCCTGCTAGCCCCCTGCAAGGCTGTGAATCTGCACTATTCGCGACGGCGTGGAGACATAGTCCCAAATACGGGTCCCAAATACGGAGAATCCAGCCTATTTTTTGGGGGGGGATACTGGACCTGAGCACTCAAATACATTTATTTGTGTAAATATTTTCCAACAACATTCCCTTGGTGTATGAGAGGTTTATTCATCTCCTGTCTTGGATTCAGGACCAGTGATTGGCTGCCATTTTCATTAACAGCTGATATTCTGGCAAGCCTCAGTTGCCACCAACTTTCAAAATTCTGCCCTACAATGCAAACTGAATGAATTCAGAGCAACAGAATTTGAAATGTAGAAGCGGGATATCAAAGTTTTTCAGTTCTGAGTCCATATTCAGTTATCTCAGAACATTGTTTTTTTCTTGTCCAAACTGTTTTCTGTTTTTAAATGATTTTGATTACAATAAAATTCAGCAATTTTGTAAAATTATTTTAAAATAAAGCCTATGTTAGCAGAACTAAAAAGTTGTAGGTTAATAGTCTTTTTTGGAGGATTGGTACATCTGTACATTCAGCTTCATGAAATAAGAGGTTTTTGGATGTTGAAAGTCTACTCTTAATTCTATCATTTGGATTTTTAACATTAAGTTGCCACCTAATTAAATTTAAAGAATAATCATAATCGCATGATAAACTTGCCAAAATACCTTTGATTAGAGCAGTCTGTATTTGCTATTAAGATTGTACTTCTAATACTTCAATTGGGACAAGTAGAGTTTCTTAATATCTTTGTTCCCAAATCTAGCTATTTACAGTGGGTTGGTCACTTGCAAACATATAGCTTGTTGACACAAGTGAAACACCTGAGGGGTTTAGATGATGATCCTAAACCAAGAAAACAAAGTTTAGTACTTTAGAAACAACATCTGAATGCCAATCATACTTTGCTGTTTTGAATAGATTGAGAAATACATTTTAATCTATTTCAATGGTTATTGCTAATCCATTTCCTATTATTCTTAGTTTTCTAATATTTTCTATTACTAGCACCATAATAGCTGTCAATTTATTGCATGATGGGAAGAGTGGATGCTTGTTACTTTGATACCAGGATTGTAATGGGGTCGAACTTTATTTTTCTGAAAGAAAATGCATTACTTTACCAGAAAATTATGCTTATTCGTGCATGCACATTCCCATTTTGGATAGAATGGCCTAAGCACAAATTAAAATTAAATATAGGTTTCTACTAATGCAAGGGTTAAGTTGTCTGTTCCTTAGAGCAGATGGGAAAGTATCCTGCACTAAAACACCATGAGCACAGGTTAACCTTTGCTTTTTATGCAAATAGCTTTGCTGTGTTTCATCAGCATTCATAATTTTTTTCCCATCTTAAACACAATTACTTTTACGTTGTGTGTAACATTGGGTATATTGCACATGTTCTAAATGTGGAACATGGGCTGAGTTTTGTTGGGACATCCAAGGTGTCACCCACCGATCGGAGAACTGGCAAGGAGCCCCCATCAGTTCTATGGGGGAGGCCTGATGGAAAAGTGCCCTTCAGGCACACTCATTTAATTGGCCATGGTTGGACTTTTCCTGTGATTGAAGTCCCTGGTAGCGGAAATCCTGCCTATGAGACGTGCTAGCCAATCAGAGGCCAGCAACTCCTCATGGTGCCAGCGTCTGCTGGTAGCACTGCTTCCGCCTGAGGCCGAGGGTCACAGAACAAACCAAGGACATAGGTGAATGATGGTGGGATATGGGTCACAAGGAAGAAGTCAGGCAAAAACAGGGAGATGGCTTTCATCAGCCTGCACCCCAGCCTGATGCTAGGTCCCTCAATTGGGCACACATTGCCTGATAGCGCGACAGTCTACTGAAAGGCAGCTGGCAAACTGAACATGTTTGCTGGATGGCCTTCCAAGGACATGAGAGACCCATGCCACCTCCATTTAATACCCAACTATAGTCTGGTGTGCTCGGGGATAATGGCTGCCAATTAATTGTGTCCAGCTGCCATAGTTTCCACTATGCTGGGCTGCATAAAATCCAGCCCACGGTGTTTTTATTACAACAGGTTTGTAAAAACTGCCAGCTGATTATGCATGCAGCATTTCTTGTCCCATTGTAATTAGCTCCACCATAAAAGCAATTGGGCAACTATCTCAATCACTTGATTGTGTTACCAAAATAGTTAACAATGTAGAAAAGTAGAAGTTACCTTTATATGCATGTGTGTATTCAGAAATGAACAATGTGCAAGTACAGCTGTCAGGATCCTTGAATGGCGACTGTAAATTGTGATTAAGTTTGTACAAGCATACAATTTTACAACTGATTTTATGGAGATATGTATGCATTTTGTAGAGCACTGATTAAATCCAAGTTGTCTAAGGCCTTTCAAAATTTACACTCCAACCTAAACCTGTGAGATGTGCATTTCAGCCTAACCAACAACTTATCTCCTGTCCATCCTAAGTTTGTGTAAGGTGCAAGAGCAATAATTGTCAAAACTTGACATGTTGATTTTTTTTTTCCCCCACCTGGCGCTTGTACCTTGAGGTTATTCTGCATTCATAACCATGACTTGTCCTTTTTTGTAGTGCAAGGAAAACAAATATTTTATTTTATTCAAGGTCCCAAGGTGTACATGGACTAGAAGTTGATGAGGGTGTTGCCTGCAGCATTGAAAAACTAGATGAGATGAAGTTGATGAACTGAATTTGTATCACGCGTAATGGTAAATTCTGAGGCATTATTCACATTTAGGTTGCAATTTTGGAAATATTTCAAGCACATGCATGGCTTAGCTGTATTAAATCATTGTTTTGTCCTTTGAAGTCACACTACATGAATATCTCTGCTCTAATAAAAGTATAATTTTTACTTTTAATGTGCATCTACTTGTGATCAGAGTTGAATGCTAACCCTTGCATTTTGATCTGGAGTTTTTGGATATTTGTTCACAGACTTGGAAGTATTGCAAATTAAACAAATCGGGTCACATTCTTTTTTCCTGCTTTCACTTTCTTCTAACCTTCAATTTCTTGTTGTAAAGATTATTTATTTATGAAAAGGTCAGCAATAATGACCTCAGCCCTTGTATTACTCATTGAATTTCAAGATATCTGCATCACTACTTGCCCTTGAGATAGTGGTGGTGGCCTTTATTGAACTATTGTAGTTCTTGCACTAAGGTACTCTCTCAATGTTGTTCCAGGATTTATAGGATGGTAAATTCATGTTGGACCCAACAAGTATCCACTGAATCAACCTTAACCATACCTACAGCATTTCCATTAGATCTGTATTGTCTTTTCTTTACAGAATTACATTCATTGTAACTTGATCCTATTTATAAAACTTTGTGCTTTGATGGGAGCTGTAAATTATAATCTACTCAAACCATTATTAAAAGAGTTACTTTTTACTTTTCCAACGGTCGGTATCTGAACGGCACACTCAATAGAACTTTTTCACACTAATCATTCCCAGTGTATCGGATAATTTTGTGCAAAATGGACATCTTCTAATAGATATGATGCACTTGTCTTGATGTTTTAAACTATAAGCACATTTATTTAATAAGATACATGAGAATCCACCAATCATAACCAAACTAAATTTCATAAATTTTTGTATGTGAGTGCAGGTAAGACCAAAAGCAAATCTATTTTTAAAAACTGCCAAGTGTCTGATTCATGTTGAGTAATTGTACATCCATTTCTGAATGTCTGAAATACTGTTTACTTGTGTCTAAGAAATTTTGTCCGAAGTGTATCTGTAGTCATTTTAATGGTACAATATGTATTTTTTAGGTTTCTCAGATGATGACACTACTTGTGATCCAAGGTGATCGATTTCTATTTCTGTATCATGACTGTACAATGAATAAACTGAGACATGTTAATACTTGTTTGCCTGTTTCGCACATTTTGGCTACACCAGATTTGGGCCTAATGAGTATGAAACTGAATGTAATTTAGCCAGGAAGTGAATTAACAACTTTCTCTCCTGAAAATGGTGGGTCTTGTTAGAATTCAGTTCCTCTGAAACAGATAGCTGGTTCAGTACCTTATGAAGTGTGAGCTTAGGGCCATACTAGTCTGAAAAAGCCTGATCTTTCTAAGAAGACTTGGTCGGGCCTGGCTAATACTTGGATGGGAGACTGCCAGAGAATACCAGGTGCAAAAAGTCAACATAGTTGGAAACATTGACAAAGAACATGAAAATACAAGAAATAAGAGTAGGAGTCTGGCCTGCTCTGATTTCATAAAATCATAGCTAATATAGAACCACAGCTCCACTTTTCTGCTTGACCCTTCGAATCCCTGGAATCCCATAATATTAATCAGGGCCCTGAATATATTCAATGACTGAATATCCACACCTCTCTGGGATAGAGAATTTCATGGAAGCAACCATCCTGAGTGAAGAAATGTCACCTAATTCGAGGGCTGTTTGACTGTGATAGGGAAAGTATTTGCACTACTGACTTCCAGAAGAGTACCTCTGGAAGTTATAATGAAATCATAAATCAGGTTCAAAAACAGAAAATACTGCACAATCTCAGCTGGTCTGACCGCATGTGTGGAGAGAGAAGGGAGCTAACGTTTTGAGTCTGGATGACTCTTTGTCAAAGCTGAAGAGAACTGGAAATAGGGTTGGTGGGGGGGCGCGTGAAGCAGTCAGCGATAGGTGGAGATTGTGTACAGAAAGACAAAGGGAATGTAAATGGAAGTGATTAAGACTTAAGAAGGGTGCCGATGAAAATAAATTGCTAGAAATAAAAATAGAATCTTCTGATTAGACAGACACGTTACAGCCTTCTGGACTTAATATTTAGTTCAACAACTTCAGACTGAACTCTCCACCTTCACCCCATTTTTATTTATCAGTTTCTTTTCACAGATGCTGTCAGACCTCCTGAGATTGTCCAGTGTTTTATGTTTTTGTTTCGGATTCCAGCATCCGCAATAATTTGCTTTTATTATCATAAATTGTTTTATAATTTTATTGCACATTATTTGTTGCAAACAGAAAGAACATGTCCAACCTTTTCAACTTCTTCTGTACCTTTTTCAACTCCACAAAAGCTGGAGAGATGGCCATTCTCTGGTTCATTCGCCAGGACAATGCCTTGACCAATTAAGAGTTGACTTGCCTGTTTTGAATTTAAATAAAAGCTTGGCATTCAGCTGTGATGCGACCATCAATTCACTGGAAGACACGTGGAGAAGTAAACCGTGGTTTTAATCAGCTTAGAACTGAGCCTGCCTGTGATCGGTACAACACTGAAGGCGGCCCTGCAGGCCAGCAGCTCTTATACTTCCTGTAAAGGGGTGGAGCCATGGGCGGAACCCATACATGTCCCAACATATCCCCTGTGGGTGAAGCCACACAATGGCCCATAGGTAGAGCCCACAGGGTTAATAACGTAAAACAGTGCATTTGGTGAATTATCAGTAATTATACATTCACCCCCTGTTTAAAAATGAAGTCCGGTGGGGGTGACGGGCTCATAGATTCAGTCGGTCCGTTGCCCGGATCGTACGTTACAACCGCTGAAGCACTGGTGTTGCAGCTGCTTCGGGTGGCTGTGGAAGTGGGTCCGGAGCAGGCACAGGCGTGGACTCCGGGAGCGGCTCTTCCGGAGCTTCATTCCTGTGGACCGGTGCGGCGGGTGGGAGGGAGCGCGGGAACCATATAGGGGTGGGGGCGCTGAACATGGGAGGGTGGACGGGACATAGTGTGGGGGATCCTGCGGGCGCCAGGTCCTGGAGGGAGACGGTATCTTGCCGGCCATCGGGGTGTTCGACATACGCATAGTGTGGGTTGGAGTGCAGGAGTTGGACCCTCTCTACCAGGGGGTCGGCCTTATGGCTCCAAACATGTTTTCGGAAGAGGACTGGACCCGGTGTCATCAGCCAGGGCGGAAGCGAGGCCCCTGAGGTAGCTCCCCTAGGGAAAACAAACAAACGGTCATGAGGAGTCTGGTTTGTGGCCATACAAAGGAGGGACCTAATAGAGTGGAACGCATCAGGGAGGACCTCCTGCCAGTGAGAAACTGGGAGATTCCTGGACCGCAGGTCAGTAGGACGGTCTTCCAGACCGTCACGTTCTCCCTCTCCACCTGCCCGTTACCCCTGGGGTTGTAACTGGTAGTCCTGCTCGAGGCGATGCCCTTACTGAGCAGGTACTGACGCAGTTCGGCGCTCATGAACAATGAGCCACTGTCGCTGTGGACATAACTGGGGAAACCAAACAGGGTGAAGACACTATGCAGGGCTTTAATGACAGTGGGGGTGGTCATATCAGGGCAGGGGATGGCAAACGGGAACCAGGAGAACTCATCTATGATGTTAAGGAAGTACGTGTTGCGGTTATTGGAGGGGAGGGGCCCTTTGAAATTGATACTGAGGCGTTCAGAGGGCCGGGATGCCTTTACCAGGTGGGCCTTATCCGGTCGATAGAAGTGCGGTTTACACTCCGCACAGATTTGGCAGTCTCTGGTTATAGCTATGACCTCCTTGGTGGATTAGGGCAGATTGTGGGCCTTGATGTAATGGGCGAGCCGGGTGGCCCACCATGGATAGCCCATAGTCAGTCATCTTGCACGCTGGCTCGTGCCGCGGGACAGGGCATCTGGGGGCTCGTTGAGCTTCCCAGGACGATATACTATATTGTAGTTATAGGTGGAGAGTTCAATTCTCCACCTCAAGATTTTATCATTCATGATCTTGCCCCGTTGCATATTGTCAAACATGAAGGCAACCGATCGTTGGTCGGTGACGAGGGTAAATCTCCTACCAGCGAGGTAGTGCCTCCAGTGCCGCACGGCTTCCACGATGGCTTGAGCTTTTTCGACCGAGGTGTGTCGAATTTCGGAGGTGGTGAGGGTGCGTGAAAAAAACGCTACCGGTCTGCCTGCTTGGTTGAGGGTGGCAGCGAGAGCGACCTCTGAGGCGTCGCTCTCCACCTGGAAGGGGACGGACTCATCCACCCCGCGCATCGCAGCTTTGGCGATGTCCGCCTTGATGCAGTTGAAGGCCTGGCGGGCCTCGGCTGCCAGTGGAAAGAGGGTGGCCTTAAATAGCGGGCGGTCTTTGTCTGCATACTGGGGGACCCACTGGTGTAATAGGAGAAAAATCCAAGGCACCTCTTCAGGGCCTTGGGACAATAAGGGAGAGGGAGTTGGTGGTGTCATGATATTCAGGTAAACATCATAGCACAAACATACATACATACTGATGGACAGATCAACGGACCAATCAACACACACAACACCACAGCCAATCACAGGCAAGAAGATACAAAGTACAAAACAGGCAACACGACACTTCCTGAGCATTCCAGCAGGAGACAGCTCAGGGCACAGAGCTCATAGCAAGCCACTCAGACATCCACCATGTGCTGAGTGCCACAACAAGATAGTATTAGGAATAGGTCCACAGATTCTAGGGTTATGATCGAACCTCAGTAACCAGTTTACCAGTGTGAATAAATGTTAGTAATAAAACTGAGTTGTACCATTCGCAACCGTGTTGGTTCATCTGTGTAGCAGAGTACCCAACACATCAGTAGGAGGGGGCGCACACAGTCAGGGTCGGGCCCTAGGACCACGTTTTCCACGACGTAGCCGAGGATGGCTAGCCTGGTTATGCGGAAAACGCATTTCTCCTTGTTGTAGGTGAGGTTGAGTTTTTGGGCGGTTTGGAGAAATCGGTGGAGGTTGGCGTCGTGGTCCTGCTGATCATGGCCGCAGATGGTGACATTGTCCAAGTACGGAAACGTGGCCCGCAGCCCGTACTGGTCCACCATTCAGTCCATTGCTCGTTGGAACACCAAAACCACGTTCGTGACGCCAAAGGGGACCCGGAGGAAATGGAAAAGGCGGCCATCTGCCTCAAACGCCGTGTAGTGCCAGTCCTCCGGGCGGATTGGGAGCTGGTAGTATGCAGACTTCAGATCCACCGTGGAGAACACGCGGTAGTGCGCAATCTGATTTACCACGTCTGCAATCCGGGGAAGAGGGTACGCATCGAGTTGCGTAAACCGGTTAATGGTCTGGCTGTAATCAACCACCATCCGGAACTTTTCCCCGGTCTTGACGACCACCACCTGAGCTCTCCAGGGGCTATTGCTGGCCTCTGTGACCCCCTCCCGCAAGAGACGCTGGACCTCGGACCTAATGAACGTCCTGTCCTGCATGCTATACCGCCTGCTTCTGGTGGCTACTGGCTTGCAATCGCCGGTGAGGTTTGCGAAGTGAGGGGGGGGTCAATTTTTAGGGTCGCGAAGCTGCATATGGTGAGCGGGGGAGAGTTAGGCTCCTGAGGTTGCACTGGAAGTCGAGTCCCAAAAGGAGAGGAGCGCAGAGGTCTAGGAGCACATATAGTTGAAAATTAGCGTACTCAGCGCCCTGTATCGCTCGGGTTGCAGTCGTGCACCCTTGGATTTGCATCGAGTGCGACCCAGAGGCGAGGGATATGGTTTGTTGCGTCGGGAATATTGGGAGCGAGCAGAATCTTACCATGTCCGGGTGAATGAAGCTCTCTGTGCTCCCGGAGTCGAAAAGGCAAGGTGTCTCGTACCCCTTAACCCGCACGGCCATCATGGAGCTCCGGAGGTGCTTAGGTCACGACTGGTCCAGGGTGACCGCGCTGAGGTGTGGGTAGCCGGCGGCATGATCGGAGGTGCTGGTGCGGCCCTGCGATGACTGTCTGTGTAGGTCGTACGTGTCGAGCGGCGTAGCAGATGGCGGCCAAGATGGTGGCCCCCATTGGTCGAGCATGGCGGGCGATGAGGAAGGTGGCGTCCAAGATGGTGGCCCCCATGGATCGCACGTGGCCGGCTGCGTGGGGGAGGATGGCCAAGATGGCGGCCCCCACGAGTCGCACATGTTATGCGGAGGCGGAGTCGGCAGACACGCTGCCACCTTGCGGGGTCTGCGGGCCTGTGGATCGGGTCTGTGAGTTTGAGTTCTTAGACCTAGCCAGGCAGACCTTGTCGAAGTGTCCTTTGAGCCTGCAGCTTCTGCAGTTCACGTTGCGGACCGGGCAGTGCAGTCGGGGGTGTTGGGACTGGCTGCAAAAGTAGCAGGGTAGCCCCCCATGATGGGCGGGCGGCCGCGCGGCACAAGCCTGTGGTAGTCTTGGGTCGGGGGCCCACGAGGGGGTCGCGTGATTGGCCGGGAATGCAGTAAGGCTCTGAAAAGCGGCCTCCAGAGAGGTAGCCAGTTTTACCGTGTCGTCCAGGTCCTGTGCCCCTTTTTCGAGCAGGCGCTGTCTCACATAGGTCGATCGGACCACCGCCACGTAAACGTCTCGGACGGCGAGCTCCATGTGCTGAGTGGCCGCAATGGCTTGGTAGTTACAGTGTGCGCGAGGGCTTTGAGGTTGTGTAGGTAATCATCTAGCGACTCCCCGGGTCGCTGGCGGCGCGTGGTCAAGACGTGTCGCGCGTATACCTCGTTCACAGGCCGCACATAGAGGCGTTCGAGTAGTGCAAGGGCCTCTGGATAGGAAGCGGCTTTGTCGAGCTGGACAGAAATGCGATGGCTCACCCGTGCGTGGAGGAGGCTCAGCTTCTGTTCGTCAGTGACGGAGGCCTTGAAGCATCAAAGCCAATGTGAATCCGCGGCCTGGGGATCGAGTACCAGTCTGTCAGGTTTGAGGGCTGATTCCACAGTAGTATTTTAAGCTGATTAAATTGATGTGGCCATCAATTCACTCGAAGACACGTGGAGAAGTAAACTGTGGTTTTAATCAGCTTAGAACTGAGCCTGCCTGTGATCGGTACAACACTGAAGGCGGCCCCGCAGGTCAGCAGCTCTTATACTTCCTGTAAAGGGGGTGGAGCCATGGGCGGAGCCCGTACATGCCCCAACATATCCTCTGTGGGTGAAGCCACACAATGGCCCATAGGTAGAGCCCACAGGGTTAATTACACAACACAGTGCACTGGTGAATTATCAATAATTATACATTCACCACAAACTGTTCCCTGATGCATTCACCATGGCAAGGACTCTACAAGTCCGAGTCCACTTGTCAACCAATCCGCACCCTCCTGGAGTATAAATTGCTGTTATCTTTGAGATTTCGTATTCTTGCAATTCTGTCCTGATAACTTTCGACAGCATGTCTTTTTTTCCAGTAATTCTCAAGTTGTGTTCTACCAAGTGACTATTTAAAATTGAAATATGGAATAATAATGAGACACTCTGCCTTATTATACGTAAGTGCCAACCAGCCTCTTTGAAGCAGGCTGGCGACCCACCCACCCTGCTTCAGTTAAAGCTGGAAGTGGGTGGTTTTGGGTCAGGATTTTTGATTCTGATTACCTAAACCCTCACCCCCTCTCCCGACACAACTGGGCGCAAACGTGTACATGGTTTTTGTTTTTGGTTAAAATTCTCTTTAACATTGCAGGTCGATGATCTTGCAACAATTGGAAAAAGTTAGAAAAGCACGTACAACGGTAGGGAAAGCGCAGATGGAACGGACAAAAGGGATATCTTTCAGGGTGAAAGGTAGAACTCATCAGCGAACTAATCCCTCCCCCCTCACCCAGGCAACATCCCACCCAAATATACACATTGAAGCCATACAGATGACCAAAACCCCCTCCTCCCAACCCCCAACCGCACACAGATGCTTAGCTACTTGAACCAAGTGAAGCTGGTTCAACGGCTACAGCTTCTCCCCCATCTCACTCTCGTTAGCGAGCTGAATTTATTGCTAGCAGGGCAGCTCTCTTACCTCCAGCCACCCCTCCCCAGCCCCCCTCCCAGGATAAAGAAAAAGAAAATGTAATTGCCCATTCCTGGGATAAAACTTACCTCATTAAACAGTGCCCCAACAGAACTGAATTCCCAGGAGCTATATATTTCCAACTATAATACATGAGGCATTACGGGCGGGATTCTCCGACCCGGGCCGGAGAATCGCCAGGGGGCGGCGTGAATCCTGCCCCGCCGCCGGCTGCCGAATTCTCCAGCACCGGCTTTTTGGCGGGGGCGGGAATCACGTTGCGCCAGTCGGAGAGGTTGGCAGCGGCCGCCCCCGGCGATTCACCGCTCCGCGATGGGCCGAGCGGCTGCCCGTTTTCGGCCTGTCCAGCTGGCGTAAATTACACAAGGTTCTTACCAGCGGGACCTGGCTCTGCGGGCGGCCTGTGGAGTCCTCGGGGGGGGGGGGGGGGGGGTTATCTGGCCCCAGGGGGCCCCCCACGGGTCCTGGCCTGCGATCGGGGCCCACCAATCTGCGGGCGGGCCTATGCTGTGGGGGCACTCTTTCCCTCAGGCGCCATGGCCGGCGCGGAGAAGAAACCCACTGCGCATGCGCAGGAATCATGCCAGCGGTTCTGGGAACACGCTGGCGCTCCTGTGCATGCGCCAATTCGCACCAGCCGACGGAGGCCCTTCGGTGCAGGTTGGCGCGGTGCCAATCACTCCAGAGCCAGCCTAGCCCCCGAAGATGCGGAGGATTCCGCACCTTCCGGGCGGCCCGCGCCGGAGTGGTTCACGCCACCCATTGGTGCCGCTACGGCCTGTTTGCCGGATACTGGAGAATCCCGCCCAACTTTTCATAGAACCATAAAATCCCTACAGTGTAGAAGGAGGACATTCGGCCCATTGAATTTGCACCGACCCTCCAAAAAGGACCCTGCCGTGGCCCACGCCCACCCAGTAACCCCACCTACCTTTTTGACATTAAGGAGAAATTTAACATGGCCAATCCACATAGCCCGCACATCTTTGGACTGTGGGAGGAAAGCGGAGCACCCGGAAGAAACCCAAGCAGACACTGGGAGAAAGTACAAACTCTACAGTCACCCAAGGTTGGAATCAAACCCGGGTACCTGGCATTGTAAGGCAGCAGTGCTAGCCACTGTGGTACGTCCCACCCATCTTTTAGCAGTTAGCCATCCACCAATAAACATATTACATGTGAAGCAAAAATGCCCCATCATCACCAAGAACAGAAAAACAAAAATTTACCAACATATATCGACAACTCTGTACAGGATATCCCAATACCCTTCCCAAACCTTGTTAAAGGTTGTCCACACCCTTGCCAGTTCAGCTCCAACATCCTGATAGATCCTTACAAAATTACCTTCCCACTTCGAGTCTTGATGTTTCTAGTCCCACTTCAGGAGCCACATCTTCTCCTGAAAGCCATGAAAGCGATCAATTACTCCATGGTGTTTAGTTTGGCCGAGGCATCTGACAAAGTGTCTGACGGGCCCTGTCCAACTCTGGAGGGAACGTGAGACGTCCGCCATCATTTTTCCAAACATCTGTGAAAAATACAGTGTAGGATTCGGGTCCTCCAGCAACTCCACGACTCTGACGTTCTGCCTCCTCGATCAATTCGCGAGATCGTCGACTTTGGTCTTCAACCTCTTGTTCTCGTTGGCCATATCGTCATCTCAGCTTCCAGTGAAGCAATCGGCTCACCATGCCTCGACAGTGCATTCTCCACACCCTCTAGCACCTTGCCATGTTTCTTCACCGTCTCGGCAGTCTTTTCCAGTCTCAACCGGATGGGCCCCGGGTCTCCTCAATCGACTTTCTCAGGCTCTCCGACATCAATTTCCACTGTTATCAAAGTGCATGTCAAATTATTTTGCCAGCACATGTTGAAATATATCACCAGCATATTAGAGAGCACATCTGTCATTATCGTGAAGACAGCCACCGCAGAAGCAGCCCGGAGCGTTATCTCCTCAGCGGAGCTGCATGATGCCTCAGTCAGTCGACGAATTACCTTCTAACGGCTTCTTACCTCCTTTATTCGGCATCGGTTCGACCTTGTATAATCAAACAAATACGTTTTCAACAAGAATTTCCCCGAAGACCTGGGCAAAAAGATTTAAAAACAAGGAACCTGGTGGGAGCTACCTAGTGAGTGCCCTCTCCTCACATGCTGCCACCATAAATCCCAATTGCAACCAGATTACTGCCTTTGCAGCCACTTCTTTTAACACACCAGGATGAAGTCTTGGGGCTTGTCAGCCTTTAGTCTAATAGTTGTCTCAGTACCATTTCCCTGGTGATTGTAATTGCTTCAAGTTCCTCCCTCCCTTTCACTTGATTCACAAGTATTTCTGGGATGTTATTTGTGGCTTCTACACAAGGGGCATGATCTACTCGAATGGGAACAGAGTTCCATAGCGCGCGGGATTAGCCGGCTGTTTAGAAACACAGAAAATAGGTGCAGCAGTAGGCCTTTAGGGTACCTTCGAGCTTGATCTACAGCATGGGAAAGTGCCAGCTTGGCACTGCCACCCTGGCAGTGCCCCACCTGCTGGCAGTGCCAGGATTACACTCAGGTGGCACTTCCAAGGTGGCACTAGCAGTGTAAGGGTGCCACCCTGCCCAGAGAGCAAGTACCTGGCAGCCTCCGATCTCCTGGGAGACCCCCATGAATACCGTTCTGTCTGGTCCCCCTTTGTGGAGACCAGCACTGAATGGCGCTCGCCCGAGATCTTCAAGGCAAGGGTTAGATCCCACGCCTTGGGTAGACCGTGGGAGTCCATATTAGAATGAGACTTTTGAATGGACCTACCTCGTATTGAATTGATTTTTTTCTCTACACCCTAGTTATGACTGTAATATTACATTGCACTACATGCACAGGTCAAAGAGACACAGCCTGAATGAGACACATCCAGAGTGGGAATTTGGAACTTGGTAATTTGGTGCAGTGAGGCAATTCGGTGCAGAGTGGGAGAAGGTGCTTTTTCCCGACTGTTTTGTTCTCTCTCTTTTTTCTGGCCTGTAACTTTTAATCTGCAGGGAGAGAACCAGAGAGCATCTGAGACCCTCTGAAGGTAAGTAAGTGATTTTTAATCATTTTAACTTTTATTACTTTTTCAAATTGTGTGTGGGGTGGGGGGAAATTGAAGTGACATCACAGAAAAGCTGTGACCTGATTGGCTGGTTGGGAATCTACACCAAATTAAAAAAAATTAAGCATTGGTAAACTAATTAAACATAATTACTTAATTATAATTTAGAGGGGTATCTAAGCCAGAGATCGGAGAGTACTGTATTTAGCTTTCACATTTATAGTAGAAATCTAGTGCTAGGAAACATATAGTTAACAGTAACTTTTCAAAAACTTTTAAATTTAATCTACTAATTAATTGATGCAATGTCAATTAGAGGGGTGCAGTGCTCTGACTGTGAGATGTGGCAGGTCCGGGAGGCTTCCAGCGTCCCGGATGTCTTCATCTGCAGAAAGTGCACCCAACTGGAGCCCCTCACAGACCACATGGTTCGGTTGGAGCAGCAACTGGATGCACTTAGGAGCATGCAGGTGGCGGAAAGCGTCATAGATAGCAGTTATATAAATGTGGTCACACCCAAGGTGCAGGCAGAGAAATGGGTGACCACCAGAAAGGGCAGGCAGTCAGTGCAGGAATCCCCTGTGGTTGTTCGCCTCTCGAACAGGTATACCCCTTTGGATACTGTCGGGGGGGGGGGGGATAGCCTATCAGGGGAAAACAGCAGCAGCCAGAGAAGTGGCACCATGGCTGGCTCTGATGTTCAGAAGGGAGGGTCAAAGCGCAGAAGAGCAATAGTCATAGGGACTCTATAGTCAGGGGCACAGATAGGCGCTTCTGTGGACGTGAAAGAGACTCCAGGATGGCATGTTGCCTCTCTGGTGCTAGGGTCCAGGATGTCTCCGAACGGGTAGAGGGCACCCTGAAGGGGGAGGGCAAACAGGCAGAGGTTGTTGTACATATTGGTACTAACGACATAGGCAGGAAGGGGCATGAGGTCCTGCAGCAGGAGTTCAGGGAGCTAGGCAGAAAGTTAAAAGACGACCTCGAGGGTTGTAATCTTGGGATTACTCCCTGTGCCACGTGCCAGTGAGGCTAGAAATAGGAAGATAGAGCAGCTAAACACCTGACTAAACAGCTGGTGTAGGAGGGAGGGTTTCCATTATCTGGACCACTGGGAGCTCTTCCGGGGCAGCTGTGACCTATATAAGAAGGACGGGATGCATCTAAACTGGAGAGGCATAAATATCCTGGCCGCGAGGTTTGCTAGTGTCACACGGGAGGGTTTAAACTAGTATGGCAGGGGGGTGGGCATGGGAGCAATAGGTCAGAAGGTGAGAGCATTGAGGGAGAACTGGGGAATAGGGCCAGTATGGCTCTGAGGCAGAGCAGACAGGGAGAAGTTGCTGAACATGGCGGGTCTGGTGGCCTGAAGTGTATATGTTTTAATGCAAGAAGTATTACGGGTAAGGTAGATGAGCTTCGAGCTTGGATTAGTACTTGGAACTATGATGTTGTTGCCATTACAGAGACCTGGTTGAGGGAAGGGCAGGATTGGCGGCTAAACGTTCCAGTATTGAGATGTTTCAGGCGGGATAGAGTGGGATGTAAAAGGGGTTGCGGAGTTGCGCTACTGGTGAGGGAGAATATCACAGCTGTACTACGGGAGGACACCTCAGAGGGCAGTGAGGCTATATGGGTAGAGATCAGGAATAAGAAGGGCGCAGTCACAATGTTGGGGGTTTACTACAGGCCTCCCAACAGCCAGCGGGAGATAGAGGAGCAGATAGGTGGACAGATTTTGGAAAAAGAGTAAAAACAACAGAGTTGTTGTGATGGGAGACTTCAACTTCCCCAATATTGACTGGGACTCACTTAGTGCCAGGGGCTTAGACGGGGCAGAGTTTGTAAGGAGCATCCAGGAGGTCTTCTTAAAACAATATGCAGACAGTCCAACTAGGGAAGGGGCTGTACTGGACCTGGTATTGGTGAATGAGCCCGGCCAGGTGGTAGAAGTTTCAGTAGGGGAGCATTTCGGGAACAGTGACCACAATTCAGTAAGTTTTAAAGTGCTGGTGGACAAGGATAAGAATGGTCCTAGGGTGAATGTGCTAAATTGGGGCAAGGCTAATTATAACAATATTAGGTGGGAACTGAAGAACCTAGATTGGGGGCGGATGTTTGAGGTTAAATCAACATCTGACATGTGGGAGGCTTTCAAGTGTCAGTTGAAAGGAATTCAGGACCAGCATGTTCCTGTGAGGAAGAAGGATAAATGCGGCAATTTGTGGGACCCTTGGATAACGAGAGATATTCTAGGCCTCGTCAAAAAGAAAAAGGAGACATTTGTTGGGGCCAAAAGGCTGGGAACAGACAAAGCCTGTGTGGAATATAAGGAAAGTAGGAAGGAACTTAAGCAAGGAGTCAGGAGGGCTGGAAGGGGTCATGAAAAGTCATTGGCAAATAGGGTTAAGGAAAATCCCAAGGCTTTTTACAAGTACGTAAAAAGCAAGAGGGTAGCCAAGGAAAGGGTTGGCCCACTGAAGGATAGGCAAGGGAATCTATGTGTGGAGCCAGAGGAAATGGGTGAGGTACTAAATTAATACTTTCCATCAGTATTCACCAAAGAGAAGGAATTGATAGATGTTGAGTCTGGAGAAGGTGTGTGTAGATAGCCTGGGTCACATTGACATCCAAAAAGACAAGGTGTTGGGCGTCTTGAAAAATATTAAGGTAGATAGGCCCCCAGGGCCTGATGGGATCTACCCCAGAATACTGAAGGAGGCTAGAGAGGAAATTGCTGAGGCCTTGACAGAAATCTTTGGATCCTCACTGTCTTCAGGTGATGTCCTGGAGGACTGGAGAATAGCCAATGTTGTTCCTCTGTTTAAGAAGGGTAGCAAGGATAATCCAGGGAACTACAGGCCGGTGAGCCTTACTTCAGTGGTAGGGAAATTACTGGAGAGAATTCTTCGAGACAGGATCTACTCCCATTTGGAAGCAAATGGACGTATTCGTGAGAGGCAGCATGGTTTTGTGAAGGGGAGGTTGTGTCTCACTAACTTGATAGAGTTTTTCGAAGAGGTCACAAAGATATTTGATGCAGGTAGGGCAGTGGATGTTGTCTATATGTACTTCAGTAAGGCCTTTGACAAGGTCCCCCATGGTAGACTAGTACAAAAGGTGAAGTCACACGGGATCAGGGGTGAGCTGGCAAGGTGGATACAGAACAGGCTAGGTCATAGAAGGCAGAGAGTAGCAATGAAAGGATGCTTTTCTAATTGGAGAGCTGTGACTAGTGGTGTTCCGCAGGGATCAGTGCTGGGATCTTTGCTGTTTGTAGTATATATAAATAATTTGGAGGAAAATGTAACTGGTCTGATTAATAAGTTTGCAGATGACACAAAGGTTGGTGGAATTGTGGATAGCGATGAGGACTGTCAGAGGATGCAGCAGGATTTAGATTGTTTGGAGACTTGGGCGGAGAGATGGCAGATGGAGTTTAATCTGGACAAATGTGAGGTTTAATGCATTTTGGAAGGTCTAATGCAAGGAAGCAATATACAGCGAATGGTAGAACCCTCAAGAGTATTGAAAGTCACTGAAAGGGGCAACACAGGTGAAGAAGGTAGTCAAGAAGCCATACGGCATGCTTGCCTTCATTGGTCGGGGCATTGAGTAGAAGAATTGGCAAGTCATGTTGCAGCTGTATAGAACCTTAGTCAGGCCACACTTGGAATATAGTGCTCAATTCTGGTCGCCACACTACCAGAAGGATGTGGAGGCTTTAAAGAGGGTGCAGAAGAGATTTACCAGAATGTTGCCTGGTATGGAGGGCATTAGCTATGAAGAGCGGTTGAATAAACTCGTTTTTTTCTCACTGGAATGACGGAGGTTGAGGGGTAACCTGATAGAGGTCTACAAAATTTATGAGGGGCATAGACAGAGTGGATAGTCAGAAGCTTTTCCCCAGGGTAGAGGGGTCAATTACTAGAGAGCATAGGTTTAAGGTGAGAGGGGCAAGGTTTAGAGGAGATGTACGAGGCAAGTTTTTTACTCAGAGGGTAGTGGGTGCCTGGAACTCGCTGCTGGAGGAGGTGGTGGAAACAGGGACGATAGTGACAATTAAGGTGCATCTTGACAAATACATTAATAGGATGGGAATAGAGGGAAACGGACCCAGGAAGTGTAGAAGATTGTAGTTTAGTCGGGCAGCATGGTCTGCACGGGCCTGGAGGGCTGAAGGGCCTGTTCCTGTGCTGTACTTTTCTTTGTTCTTTGTACATTCTGTAGTCTCTCCTTTTCCTATGTACGGTATGCATTGTCTTTATAGCATGCAAAATACAATACTTTTCATTGTATATTAATGCATGTGACAACAATAAAATAAATCAAAATTAAAAATTAAAAAAACAGAAAGTAAAGAAGACAAATTGTATGTTGGCCTTCATAGCGAGAGTATTTGATTGTAGGAATAGGGATGTTTTACTGCAATTGTATCGGCAATTGATGAGGCCACACCTGGAGTATTGTGTGCAGTTTTGGTTTCCTTATCTGAGGAAGGATGTTCTTGCTATGGAGGGAGTGCAGCGAAGATTTACCAGGCTGATTCTTGGGATGGCAGGACTGTCATATGAGGAGAGACTAAGTCGGTTCGGATTATATTCATTGGAGTTTAGAAAAGTGAGTGGGGCGTTGGACTGGGGTGAGCACAGTAAGAAGTAAGAACACTAGGTTAAAGTCCAACAGATTTGTTTTAAATCACTAGCTTTCGGAGCACAGCTCCTTCCTCAGGTGATTCAAAATAAACCTGTTGGACTTTAACCTGGTGTTGTAAGACTTCTTACTTTATTTTGGTAATAACAAATAGATGGCCGGTAAGAACTACATGTCCCAGGGCTCTTTGCGGGTAATGTGTACTGGTCCCGTCCACAACCGTTGCCCGAGGCTGAAGCGGATTGGCCGACAGGAGCCACCCGCCACTTCCGGATGGCTGAGGGCGCCTCCGCGACGTGTGGCGTCAGGCCGAGTTACGTTATGACGTCCGGCGTCGTCGGCCGGGGATTCAAGCGTGAGAAGTCGTTCCTGAGTGGGCCGGTGGCATGGAGGAACGAGCCGCCTTGGAGAGGCAGATCCAGCTACTCACCGGTGAGTGTCAGTGAGCCCGGTGCGCCGGGGAGTGGACGCCGCCCACTTGGGTGATGGTGACAATCGACCCTGTGTCTCTTGTATGTAAACAGACCGACCCAGTGGGTAAGCCGAGTGTCCTCTTCACAGGCCCCTAATCCTGGGTTGCTATCTTCTGTATATGTCTCCTGACTACGATGGATGGAATTCTCCATGGTAAAGGTTTTAATCTATTGAAATTCAGTGTTTGTATTGCTGCTGTCTCAGCTGGGGCTGGCACCTCTCTTGCCTCTTTTATATCAGGAGGTCATTGTTGAGCCCCATCCAGTGACCTAGCCCCATAACCCGGGCTGACACTCCAGTGCAGCGCTGGCGGCCAGTCAGTTGCACCGTTAGTCTTTGCAGCTGAGATGTCAAACCGAGTTTGCCTTTTTTTTTTGCCCTCTCGGGCGATTGGTGTGTTTGTTCTCTCGAAAAGATTCCCAAGGCACTCCCCGAGAATAGAGCTTGGGGAGTTCTTCCTGCTTTTCCAGGTCAAAAAAACAACAGCAGCACGGTAGCACAGTGGTTAGCACTGTTGCTTCACAGCTCCAGGGTCCAATTTCGATTCCTGGCTTGGGTCACTGTCTGTGCCCGGTCTGCACGTTCTCCCCGTGTGTGCATGGGTTTCCTCCGGGTCCTCCGGTTTCCTCCCACAGTCCAAAGAAGTGCAGGTTAGGTGGACTGACCATGATAAATTGGCCTTAGTGTCCAAAAAGGTTAGGTGGGATTACAGGGTGGGGTGTTCTTTCCGGGAGCGAGTGCAGGCTCGATGGGCCAAAGGGCCTCCTTCTGCACTCTAAATTCTATGATAGCTTGTTTTATAATTGTTCCTGTAAAGTAATTCAACATCCCAAGGCACTTCGCAGGATTAGTATAAAGCAAAAATAACCAATTTATATTTCTATCAACTTGGTTAAAATATTATTTTGTCAGTTTATTTGATTGCTGTGTGTGGGATGTTGTTTGCAAATTGGCTCTTCCGTTTACCACATTACAATTGTGACTGCATTTCAAAAAATAATCCATTGTGGATGGAACAGGTTAATCAGATTGTTTTAAAACCTAATTATTTTCTCGTAATGTAATAGCTCTTACTTTTCACCTGTTACGAGAATGAAAGAGGAACTTTGAGACAAGTTTGTTTTATTTTGAATAAGTGTTCAGCATACAATTAAGTAGTGATAAATGATGGTCAGTTTCATCAGTAAACTGAATTTAAATCATTCCAGGCAGAAACAGACAGAACATTTTATTTGTAAATAATGCACTGAACAGAGGAACTTTCTTTCCTCAAACCTGTGAGAAAAATCATAGATGTGGAAAAGTTGTGGATCTGTACACTGCAAGAACAGGACAATCAAACCACTATTGAATGCTATCTCTTCAATGTAAGGAGGAAATGTGCAAGTTGCCACATAACAATTTGGGATGGGAATGAAGAGTGGATGTTAGAATTTCTTAAGAGTCTAATCGACCGAAAAAAATTGTTTTAAAGTGTTAACATAGGATCTACAGTGCAGTAGGAGGCCATTCGGCCCATCGAGTCTGCACCGGCCCTTGGAAAGAGCACCCTGCTTAAGCCGACGACTCCACCCTATCCCCGTAACCCAGTAACCCCACCTAACCTTTTGGACACTAAGGGGCAATTTAGCATGCCCAATCCACCTAACCTGCATATCTTTGGACTGGTAGGAAACTGGAGCACCCGGAGGAAACCCACGCAGACATGGTGGGAAAGTGCAAAGTCCTCACAGACAGTCATCTGAGGCCGGAATTGAACCCGGGTCCCTGGAGCTGTGAAGCGGCAGTGCTAACCACTGTGCTATCATGCCGTGTTTTGGAATATCTGATTGTCTCACAAGGTTTTGCTGTAATTGCTGCCGCAAGTGTATCTTTAATTGTCAGTTATTATTGCATGCTTAATGCATCTCAACATCAGAATCAGTGCTGTGAACTCTATTGTATTGAGGAGTAAGAACAAAAGCTATCTGGCTATTTCTGTCTGGAATATATTTCAATTCGGCTTACTGTTTTTAAAAAAAAAAAAAAATTGGTGATGATTGGGAGACAAATGGTAACCTGAACTCGCCTGACTTCGGAAAAGTGCCTTAGCATGTTTATATCCACCTGAGACAGCAAGCAGCATCTTGGTTCAGTGTCTTATCTGAATGGTATCTTTCATATTGTGTTCTTTCAGCACTGCATTGGAGTGTCAGCATAAATGAATGTACACCGGTCTCGGGAGTGGAGTTTGAACTTGCAACCTCTGATTCAGTTGAGAGTGTGACCACTGCGGCAAACTGTCAGTAATTGTCCCTTGAGCCTGGCTCATTTTGTAGTCCTCTCATCTCTTGAGCCACAAGGTTAAGAGTCCAAGGGCTACTTTATGGCGGGAACACAATTTAGGACTCTGCTGTTCTGCAAAGAAAGAACTTGAGAATCCTCGAGATATCTCAAAAGACTTCATCAATGACGTTTGAGTATAGTCATGATATAATTTTGGAAACTTTCAGATGTGCTTGGAACCACTAACATGGTGATTCAGAGATGGGAATGTGATGAATTAACAGAATTAATTCTCTCCGGACTAGTCATTCATTTACTTTCTGTTTAGGGCTGTGCATAATATGGCTGCTGTGTTTGCTTGCAGAATAGACAACAGTCACTTTCATGGATTATCACAGAATCCTGCAGTGCAGAAGAGGCCTGTCGGCCCATCGAGTCTGCACCGACACATGAAAGGCACTGACCTGTCCACTTAATCCCACTTCCCAGCAGTTGTCAATAGCCTTGAATGTTATGGCATGCCAAGTACTCATCCAGGTACTTTCAAAGGATGTGAGGCATCCTGCCTCTACCACTCTCCCAGGCTGTGCATCCCAGTGTCACCACTTTGAGTAAAAAGGTTATTACTCAGGTAGTGCAGCCTAGACAATTACCAAAAAGGTTTTTCCTCTAACCCCCCCCCCCCCCCAAACCTGCCACCCCTCACTTTGAACTTGTGCCCCCCTCGTAACTGACCCTTCAGCTAAGGGAAACAGTTGCTCCCTATCCACCCAGTCCATGCCCCTTATAATCTTGTACACCTCAATCAGGTCAATCCTCAGTCTTCTCTGCTCCAGAGAAAACAACCCAAGCCTATCAACCTCTCCATAACTTAAATAGGTGCAGCGTTTTGAGACACAGGAGAAATGGACAAGACTCCTATAATTGCAAGTCTTTCTATAAGAGCCCCTGCCTCAGTAAAGTATTGGTATAATTATTCAAACTAATGTTTTTTTTCCTTTTCACCCCACAGCTCTTATCAGTAATCACAAGAATGTGCATGGAGATGTACCTGCATGTGCGGAACCTAGTGACTCACATACACAAGGGTCATGGACTAGTAGTAATCCTAAATACGCACCCGTCTGCTCACAACAAGTTCCTGTGCACCATGGACCAGAAACTAGCAGCTCGTGGCGGACAAAGTACTCTCTGGTCAATAAAAAACCCATCAACACCAGTGGCGAGGCACCTGCTAATGTGTCTCTAAGTGAAATGATGCCTGCTAATACACGCAAGTTGAGCAGTGTTGGCAAATGTACCGTGGGGGCTCGCGGACCAGAAGGAGGAAGCTTGAGAGGCAAATCCTGCAGAACAGTTCAAGCAACTCCAAAAACACAGTCTTTATTGGCCCTGAACTCTGAGCTTGCGGTGAAAAACAATAAGCTATTAGCACTGAAGGAGAAGTTGCACAAAGTGAAAATGGCCAGAAGGATGGACAGAATAGGTGCCATGCCATCTCTCCCTGCAGAAAGGTCTCCCCTAGAAAGTGCGAACAAGCAGACTGAAGAGAGACAAGCGCTGAAAATGGCAGAACAAATTACTGTTGAAATAGCAGGGAGAACTGAGGCTAGCATTCCCCCCAGCTGTTGTGGAGTGACACTGCATGGATTGACTAAAATCCAACCTGTTGAGTCGAGTTACTGTGCAAACGCAGGTACCGAGGCATCAAATCACAAGCTTCAAAAAAACCCCATAAAGGGTAAAATTCACTGCATTGTTGGTGCTACAACAGGCGGGGCAGTGGGTAAATTCCAGCAAGCTGTTGAGTCAAGTGATGCTGCCCACATAGGTCCCGTGGCATCAACAGGCAAGTTACAGAAAGCATCCCTAATACGTAAAATTAATCAGTTGGATGAAAAGGCCAAGAAGGATTCTGTAGTGTCAGGAAAACTTCAGAACATTTTGAATTCAGTGGACCCAGTGCCTTGTAGTTCTTCCCCAGTTAAAAGATCCCAATATACATGGCAGAAAAAAAAAGATGTCTTTGTAGATTCTGGATGCCAGAATGAGACTTTGAAGACCGTAAGGGAGTCAGTCTCCATTAATACGTCCCAGGTTCAAACATGTGTGGTTGGAGGCTGTTTGAAATCAAAAGCCCCATTTCCACATAAAGTACTTAAGAAACAAAGGAATAACACTCCTGTTTGCAGCAGAGTGTGCAAGGGAAGGAAAGCAAATTATGTTTGGGTTTCAAACACTGCTAAACCAAGCCAGCCTGTGAAATCCAGTGAGATGGCTCTGAATTCTGTCTCACCAAAGTTGATCAAAAGTGCCACAAAGTATGTTGCTATGGGAGAAGATGGTACAACACTCAATCCAAACCTGGAGCTCAGATCTTCTGGAAAGCAGAAAAAGGCTGGGTGCTATCATAAGAGAGGAGCTTTGTTGAACAAATACCGCTGGAAAGCAGCGGAGATGGATTCCCCTTCAAAGTCTCTCTATCAGTGGGAGTCACGGGACTCTGACCAGACAGGACCTGCAGGGCACCGGATGCGATCTATAGCACTGAAGAAGGCGGAGTCCGCCACTGATGTCCCGAAAAAGACATTCAATGGGTCTGGATTTTCTCATTACAAAGTGAAGAGCAAAACTAAAATAATCCGAAGTGGATGTTTGAGGTGAGTCTGTGCATTTGAACTTCTAACAACTTCTCTGCTGCAATTTTAAATCAATGTATTATAATGTGAAGCATCTCTAGACATTTTAGACATTAATGGCTGCAGCTAAATGCAAGTTTTGCTGTTATTCAGAATAATCAGATGGTTTGTGCAAAATAATAGATAAAAGAAGATTTGGGACAGAAATACTAAAGACATTTTTTTTAAAGAAAAAGGATAAAAGACTGAGATGAGATTATTATAGCTAGCTCAACAATGATCTATTGATTACAATGCTGTGCTATTGTAAATAGCATCTGACCTTGCTATACTGTCTCTGAAAGCTTTTGCTTTTTTTCAAAACATGTTGGTATGGTGACTTTGTGCTTTTAATAAATAGGTAAATTCAAGTTATTGGATATTTATTAATTGGGGAAAAACAGTTTTGATGCATCTAATCAGTAAATTTATAGCAACGCTGGGAAACACATGACTGTGCAATGCGACTCTCATTGAGTAAGGGGCCTGAATGATGAACGTGCGGTCAAGGCCGCACATAGCCTCATTTTGTATAGTGGGGCGCTCCGCTCACTGGAACTTCCCATTGTAGTGAGAGACAGCACGGTAGCACAGTTGGTAGCACAGCCCCAGAAGCAACAGTTGTTGCTTCACAGCCCCAGTGTCCCAGGTTTGATTCCCGGCTTGGGTCACTGTCTGTGCGGAGTCTGCACATTCTCCCTGTGTCTGCGTGGGTTTCCTCCGGATTCTCCGGTTTCCTCCCATAAGTCCAGAAAGACGTGCTGTTAGGTAATTTGAACATTCTGAATTCTCCCTCTGTATACCCGAACAGGCGCCAGAATGTGGCGAGTAAGGGCTTTTCACAGTAACTTCATTGCAGTGTTAATGTAAGCCTACTTGAGACAATAAAAATTATTATTAGATTAGGGCAACATTTTTAAATGGCATCCCGATCTTAGATGCCTCCAAAACAATCCCCAACACCGTTTGTAGTGACCAGTGCTGAACGGCACTCATCTGAGATCTCTGAGGCGAAGGGGTTGAATCCCAAACCTCCGGTACCTCAGGAATCTGCTCGTTAGTGAGGCTTGCTGTCTTGCTCTAATATGCAGATTTGCTTAAAAAGTGATCCCGGCACAGCATGGCCATTGGATTGTGCCCTTCCTCACACACCTGACCTATGCCTTTGTAGGTGGCAGACTTTGGTGGTGGGCTTTGTAGGTGGGCTTTGGGGAGTCAGGAGGTCAGTTATCCACAACTCTTGTAACCACACTATTTATACAGGTAGTCCAGTTCAGTTTCTGATCTATGGCGAATTCGCCAATGATGTTTCCATTGAATGTCAAAGGGAGATGGTGAGAATTTCTCATGTAGGAGATGATCCTTGTTAGATGGTCCATGTCCACTCAATCAAGGTAGATAATGCAGCATTTTCTCACGAAAAGGTGTTTTAGTTATTTTTGTAATGGTTTATTTATAATGGGTTAGTGATGTTGAGAATCTTTATTTTAACCCAGGGATTATGACGCAAAGCCACGTCTCCCTTCCTCTCTGAACTCCAGTATTTGGAGGTGGCTTATATCTGAATGTTGAATGAAATCTTTATCTAGTTACTGTCATTAAACTTTAAAAAAATGTTGCTTATCAAGTTAGATTATTTGGAAGCAATTCAATTTAAAAGTAACATAGAAACATCATTCTATAAATGCACCTTCTCCTACATGGTACCAAAATAATGGTGTTGTTGACTAAACCATGACAACGAATTGACTTTTACTCAAGTTAACTGCTTTTTGAGGATCCACTTCCATTGTGTTTGGAAGCTTAGATGTTGGTATGCAGACATTGCATGAGGCACACCCATCAGTGGTAGAAAGCTTTGAGAATTAGAGGTCCAAACTCATCCGTTCCTCCTAAGCGTTCAATTTACCATATACCATGCCTCACATCAACTAGTATATCAATCATTTATCATTCTTTGGAGGAGGATAAGCTGGGAGAACATGCATTTCATTATTTAGTGATGATGTGATGCACACATGAATCTAGTGATGTGCTTACTCAGAATGTGGAGCTGATCCACCATGGCATTGCTCAAGGACCAAAAGAATTGCCTACATTAGTGTTTTTCAAACTTTTTTCCTGGGACCCACTTTTGCCAACCGGCCGACCATCGTGACCCACATTGGCTGACCTTTGCGACACTTGCCATGTTCGCTGACCTTTAATGCGAAAGGGGAGCCTGCTTGGTCCACACGATCTCAGTCCAATCAGGTTCACAGGAGGAGAGGAAGTGCAGAGTTCAGCTCGTTCCTTTATGCTGTCTTTATCTTTTGGGAGAACAGAAAATCCAACCTCGCACATGTTGGTCGGCATGAAGGGCAATAGCAAAAAAAATGCTTGTTTTACTTAGCACTGGATATTCCTGGGAGATGCTACTCCAGAATCCTGACAGCGTCATGGACGTTCAGCATGTTTTTAATGTGCTGCCACAGGCCAGGTACAGCAGGGTCGGCATTTCATTTGGAGTCAGCTGTAAGTTAATAACTGACATGACTCTGGGGTCTCAACCTCAAAAGGAATTTTTCACCCACCACTTCGCTTTCAAAATCTGAAACTTCTCCCTTAATTTCAGTACTTCCTATATATAACACACATGGGCTTTGCATTGGCATAATTGACAAAACCTTAACTCAAGAAATCATCTTTATACTTTGTTTCCAAGTTAAGTTTCTTCTTTGTAGGCTGTTCACCAGAGGTCCTGGAGCTTTGTACAGAGCTAACATTAACACTGCGCTGTCCTGCCATGGACTCTCCTGCACAACTCTCTCCAGCAGATTCAGATGTGAGATCGTGGCTAGTAGGTCTTTTTATGTCTCTGGCCGGCTCTTCCTTGTAACAAAATCAGTCCTTGTAACTTGCTTGCTAGCAGCTGGAAAATGGAAGAAGCTTTCCTCTGTGGTTTTGTGTGAAAAGCACGTACGTACAGGTTGATTGACATCAATGTATATGCAGGGTATGCTGACCTTCTTAATGCTGCTGCTTATGATCGGAAGACTGCACACAGCCTCATTTTGTTTTCATTTTAAAGCCGGTAGCGGTCACCATTCACAATTTAAATGCTGGTAGTGATTGTTGGGCGCTTACTCCACGATTGAGACCACTGCGGGAACGCTGCGACCGATTGCTCCGCGACCCACCCACGGGCCATGACCCGTACTTTGAAAAACCATGGTCTTCCTATAATTCTCACTCTGCTTTATTCCACGTTTGATTTTTGTACCTGTGTCTCTGGCTTTCTGTTTGTATTCCACTCAATGGCTGTCATGCACTTATTTTGTGTCTGTCCGTCATTCTTTTTATCTCATTTCATCTCGGTTCTCCCACGTGCTCCTCTAATGCAAGGACAATCAAAATCCATTTAATTTCTCTTGTAATTTAAATCTTCGAGTTCAGTTACCATTCAGCATGTTGCATTCCCTACATGTGCTACCATTTGCTACCGTTGAGCCCATTCACTTAATTTATCAAAATACCTTTATAAAGTCATGCTTCCATAAATATAGGTATGTACTTGTGATACAGCAATTTCACAGTTACATGAGTGAAGGCAAGAAGTATTGCATAATTGAACAATGAAATCAAATCACAGGCACAATTTGTGAAATGAGGTGACATCTCAGTCGAGGGGTTGCCCCACAAAGTTGCTGGACAATCTGAAAAGTGGATCATTGGACTTCAGTTAATGTTGGTTACTTTTTTCTTTCCAAGTGCTTTCATCTGGATCAGGAGAGCTGGCCTGGAATAGTTTGGGGGTATGCAGTAAGGGAACACTGAATTAATAATAATAATCTTTATTAGTGTCACAAGTAGGCTTACATGAACACTGCAATGAAGTTACTGTGAAAATCCCCGAGTCGCAACACTCCGGCGCCAGTTCGGGTACACTGACGGAGAGTTCAGAATAAGACCAGAAGACATAGAAGCAGAATTAGGCCACTCGGCCCATCGAGTCCGCTGAATCATGGCTGATATTTTTCTCATCCCCATTCTCCTACCTTCTCCCCATAACCCCTGACCCCCTTATTAATCAAGAACCTATTTATCTCTGTCTTAAAGAGACACTGTGATTTGGCCTCCACAGCCTTCTGCGGCAAAGAGTTCCACAGATTCACCACCCTCTGACTGAAGAAATTCCTCCTCATCTCTGTTTTAAAGGATCGTCAATTTAGTCTGAGATTGTGTTCTCGGGTTCTAGTTTTTCCTATTAGTGGAAACATCCTCTCCACATCCACTCTATCCAGGCCTCGCAGTATCCTGTAAGTTTCAATAAGATCCCCCCTCATCCTTCTAAACTCCAACGAATACAGACCCAGAGTCCTCAACTGCTCCTCATACGACAAGCTCTTCATTCCAGGCATCATTCTTGTGAACCTCCTCTGGACCCTTTCCAAGGCAGCACATCTTTCCATAGATACGGGGGCCCAAAATATCTCACAATACTCCAAATGGGGTCTGACCAGAGCCTTATGCAGCCTCAGAAGTACATCCCTGGTCTTGTATTCTAGCCCTCTTGACGTGAATGCTAATATTGCATTTGTCTTCCTCACTGCTGACTGAACTTGCACGTTAACATGAAGAGAATCGTGAACAAGGCCTCCCAAGACCATAGAAAGCATCCTATCTGGCTGCATCACAGCCTGGTATGGTAACTGCTCGCCAAGACCGCCAGAAACTTCAGAGAGTCGTGAACACAGCCCAGTCCATCACACGAACCTGCCTCCCATCCATTGATTCCATCTACACCTCCCGCTGTCTGGGGAAAGTGGGCAGCATAATCAGAGACCCCTCCCACTCCGCTTACTCACTCTTCCAACTTCTTCCATCGGGCAGGAGATACAAAAGTCTGAGAACACGCACGAACAGACTCAAAAACAGCTTCTTCCCTGCTGTTACCAGACTCCTAAATGACCCTCTTATGGACTGACCTGATTAACACTACACCCCTGTATGCTTCACCCGATGTCGGTGTTTATGTATTACAGTGTGTACCTTGTGTATTTTCTATTTACTATTCTGTATTTTCTTTTCTTTTCATGTACTTAATGATCTGTTGAGCTGCTCGCAGAAAAATACTTTTCACTGTACCTTTGTACATGTGAAAATAAATAAAAATCCAAATTCTAAAATCCAAGTCCCTTTGTGCTTTGATTTCCTAAGTATGTCCCCATTTAGAAAATAGTCTCTGCCTAAATTCCTCCTTCCAAAGTGCATAACCTCACACTTTTCCACATTGTATTTCATCTGCCACTTCATTGCCCATTCTCCTAGCCTGTCCAAATCCTTCTGCAGCCCCCTTGCTTCCTCAATACTACCTGTCCCTCTACAAATCTTTGTATCATCTGCAAACTTAGCAACAGCATGGGGCTGTTTAGCGCAGGGCTAAATCGCTGGCTTTGAAAGCAGACCAAGGCAGGCCAGCAGCACGGTTTGATTCCCGTAACAGCCTCCCCGAACAGGCGCCGGAATGTGGCGACTAGGGGCTTTTCACAGTAACTTCATTTGAAGCCTACTTGTGACAATAAGCGATTTTCATTTTTCATTTTCATTTCAGTTCCTTCTTCCAGATCATTAATGTATATTATGAAAAGTTGTGGTCCCAGCACAGACTCCTGAGGCACACCACTAACCACCAGCTGCCATCCTGAAAAAGACCCCTTTATCTCCACTCTCTGCCTTCTTGCAGTCAGCCAATCCTCTATCCATGCCAGGATCATAACACCATGGGCTCTTAACTTATTTAGCAATCTCCTGTGCGGCACCTTGTCAAAATCTGGAAATCTAAATAAATCACGTCCACTGGTCTCCTTTGTCTAACTTTCTTGTTACCTCCTCAAAGAACTCTAACAGATTTGTCAGACATGCCCTCCCTTTGACAAAGCCGTGCTGACTCGGTCCTATTTTATCATGCACTTCCAAGTACTCCATGATCTCATCTTTAATAACGGACTCTAAAATCTTACCAATGACCGAAGTCAGGCTAACCGGCCTATAATTTCCCGTGTTCTGCCTCCTTCCCTTCTTAAACAGTGGTGTTACATTAGCCACTTTCCAGTCCTCTGGGACCCTTCCTGCCTCCAGTGATTCCTGAAAGATCACCACCAATGCCTCCACAATCTCCTCCGCTATTTCTTTTAGAACCCTGGGGTGTAGTCCATCCGATCCAGGTGATATATCCTCCTTCAGACCTTTCAGTTTCCCCAGAGCCTTCTCCTTAGTGATGGCCACTGCACTCCTCTCTCCCCCCTGATTCTACTGGAGCTCTGGCATCCTACTGGTGTCTTCCACCGTGAAGACTGATGCAAAGTAACTATTCAGTTTGTCTGCCATTTCTTTGTTTTCCTATTATTACTTCTCCAGCCACGTTTCCAGTGGCCCAATGTTTATTTTTGCCTCTCGCTTATCTTTTCATATATTGCAAATCTTAGGTGAATGTCCAGTTCACCTAAGAAGCACGTCTAACTTGTGGGAGGAAACCGGAGCATGGGGAGAATGTGCAGACTCCGCACAGACAGTGACCCAAGCCGGTAATCTAACCTGAGACCTTGGCACTGCGAAGCAACAATGCTAACCACTAAGCTACCGTGCTGTCCACATCATCAAAAGACAAACTGACATCCCCTTGTTCAATGGTCCCCTCTTTCTCATGTCCTCCGCTTGCCCTGATCAACATCTGAGCTTTCTAACACTGATGGAAGAAAGTGGATCCTCACATGCAGTTACTATATGTACTTTTGTAAAAGGCAAATATTTGGATGGTGTCTGATTGTGTTACAACAAAAGATGCATGGAACAAGTTAGAATTAAAACCACTTTGAGCTTCTGGATAACTATTGTGCTGTTCCACCGTGACCCCCATGCGTCTTCCTTCCCTGGACTACTTCCTGCCTAAGAGCCTAGTTTATAACATCATCCTGTTTTTTCTTTACCTAGTGCTCCTCATCTCGAATTCCACAATTCTTTGATTTATTTCTTGCAGCTGCATTTGCTCATTGAGCCTTTTTCATGGGACGATAACACCTTTCTGAAATTTCTCTTTGCGGAGAGTTTTGCACCATCGACTTTTAATTTTGTGCCACCTGCCATTGTTAGGATCCCAAACGAGAACTCATTTTTTGCACTTTGTAAAGCTGAGGTGGAAGGCATTCTACACCACAGGAGCGAGAACACCGACCAATAGATTATATGTTAAAACAAACCTTGATTCAAACACAGAATTAACCACATTAACAACAGGGAAATAGCTTCACAGTTCACAGATACAACAGTTCTGAAGCGAAAGAAGAAGACCGTGACTTACTTCTTAAACGTGCCACCATATTCTAATTAGCAACGCAATATAGTTCAAATACGACTCATCAATAAAGTTAACAACCATGACCAAACCCCATAATACCCTTCATAAATTATCTACATCCCAGTTGTCCTTTAAACATGAGCACAATTCCATTAGCTAGCTAGCTGTAAACCAGTAAATGATTCTCAAATTTATTAGCAGATTACTTCACCTGCAAAATCAATGATTGGCTCACTTTTATCACACCTTAATTTTTATCCTGCCCTATATAGAGTTTGCTGTTAAACATAAAGGCCGCCTTGCCAATTGGCCCACTCGCCATCATATAGACAGATGGACCACGTAAAATCCCAGTCAATTGCTATTTAATTAATTAAATTGGCATCTTGATTGTCAATGGGCGAGCTTCCAACTCGCGCGTGCCTGTTGACCAATTGTGCAAGAGCGCAATTATGTCCGAACACGTGCCTAATGTCGTCTTGCACGATTTTACACACTTCCAGGTCGGGAGCGCAATGTTTTCAGGCATTTTGCAGGAGACTCTTGTCCTGACCAATGATGCTGCTGCATCATATTAAATCACCAGAGGTTAGCAATGAGTTATCGAGGCACCTTAATTTCCTCTGATTCCTTACCATTGCAGCCAAAATGTGGGGCGTGTTATCTTTGAACCTTCAGTATCCCCTTATTCTCCAGTGTAGCATCATTGAACCTTCAGTATCCCCTTATGCTCCAGCGTAGCAAATGTTTCTTAAATGGTCTGAATTCTTTCCCTCATCTGGATCAAGTACATCAATTGCTAATTGCACACCTATGTTTGCTTTGTTTCAATTTCATAGGTGCTTTCGCCCTTTTGTCATTTTAAATTGTTGTATTGATTTGGATTTTTCTTTGATATTGTTCGATACGCTTTCTCCCTTTTCAAAAAAAAGTTTGTTAAAGCTGAAATACTTAGAACTGCCCCGCTTCTTTGTACAAGATAGAATCATGGAAACATAGAGTGCAGAAGTAGGTCATTCAGCTCTTCGTGCCTAGACTCTACTAAAAAGCAGTGCTGAGTATCACGCCCTCACTTTTTCTCCATAACACTAAGCTTGTCATCAAGTTCAACTCCCTTTTAAAATCATGGATGGAATCAGTTTCCACCACCTTTTTCAGCTCGGGTGTTCCAGATCCTGACAACTGAATGGCAGCCACACAGCAAACACTAATTAGAGGGAAGGTGGATTTGTAGTGGAGTCATTGATTTGTAGGGAAGCATACGTCCAAAATTGTACACCGCATGTTCCCAAAAAAAGGAGACAGCACTTGAGCTGTTTTTGCTAGTGTTGTTTGAAAGACAGATGTAGGCCAGGACACTGGGGAGACCTTCCTGCTCAAAAAAAGATAAGGGGTAAACCTTTTAGGACTGACGTAAAGAGAAATTGCTTCCCCCAGAGAGTGGTGAATCTGTGGAAATCAGTACCACAGAAAGTAGTTGATGCCAACACATTGTGTAATTTCAAGAAGGAATTAGATATAGCTCTTAGGACTAAATGGACATCCGGGGGGGTGGGGTGGGGGGGACGCGGCAGCGGGGAGGGGGGGGGGGCGGGGGAGAGAGAAGAGAAGGAAGGGGGCGGGGAAGGGAGAAGAGAAGGAAGGCGGGACCAGGTATTGAATTTGATGACCAGCCATGATGATGAATGGTGGAACAGGCTTGAAGGGCCGAATGGTCTATTCCTGCTATCTTCTATGTATGATTCTATGTAAAAAAGGGTGTTTTAATTACATCTGAATAAGGACACGGCCTCCGTCGAGGGGCTGATTTCCATGACATTGAAGTACTCCCTCTACAGCAATTACTGCTCATCATAGATTATATGTTCAAATTGTGGAGTGTGACTTGACCCTATGTCCTCATTACGCAGAGGTGAGGATATTGCTGTTATGCCAAGTTGGCATTTAAAGTCATGATTATTTGAGCTCAGTTCTTGCAAGCCTCCCATCATTTCTTGATGTCCTACAGCGTAGCTACTGTTAGGGGGGGCCACTAACAAATTTCACCACTGACTTCTTTCCCTTTCTGCATCTTGTCTTTATCTACTGAGCCAAGATAATTTTTCATGACACTGCTGCATTCACCTTTATTATCAAAGCTACCCCACACCCTTATCCTTTCTTCCCGTCCTTCTGAAATGTCAAATATACATAAATATTCAGTTCCCAACTTTGTTCACTTAGCAATGTTGCTATGATGGCTACTATATAACCTGTTTGTGCTATCAATTCATTCATCTTGTTGCAAGTAGTGTTATGCATTCAGATCAAAAGCCTTTAAATCTGTCTAGTTATGATTCCCTACTCTGATCCTATTTGCAGGTGCACCCTCTAATGTTTGTATGCTCTGTCCCATCCTGTCACACTCTAGTTATCTTTACTTGAATTGCAACCCTGCAATATTGCCTTGTCCTTTTTCATTAACTTTCCCAGTCTCTCCTCTTGTAATCCTCTCCCCAGTCCATGCCTTCCATGAAGTGGTTGTCACTGCTGAAGGGCCTTGCATTGGAGCTTGGAGGTTTTCAGTTCAGATTATCCAGGCCACGTTGGAACCTCCTATCCAATGGCAAAGGAATGGTGTTTAATGGATTGTGCTGCTTTCCATCTCTTCAGAGCATTTATCATTCTGGCATTTATTTTGCAAGCTCACCGACTGAGAGGAGGATCAGTCTTAGTGGACCGCTGATGGTAAAAAATCGGTACTTGCTCACCAAGAAGAGCCCTGCGCACGGGAAATCGTCCCCTACTCTGAAAAAGACACCTGGGAAAGGATTTGTGCAAATCAGTAAACACAGACTACGGAGGCTGCCATCGTCAGGACTGCATGGAACTACAAAACCAGGTAGGGAACTGGTACTTGATTGAAGGATGTCTTGATAAATTGTCTGTCATATATATTTTAACATGTGTCTGTGAAACAGTAATGATGAAATGGACAAGTGTCATTTAAAAAAAAAAAAAAAATTCTTGCCAACTCTGACATGATGTGAACCAGAAATATTTCTCAGGCAATGATGGTGCCTTGAAGTGTGCGTGATTTTGCACGTTCTTGGTGTGCTGTTTATTAATTGATGCGAGGAACCAAAGTCAAATCCTCCACAGCAATTGAATTTAAGTTGAAATAAGGTGTGTTGCTTCCTTTACCTGTACTGGGCATACTACAAAAGTATTCCCGTACCAGCCTCCCCGAACAGGCTCCGGAATGTGGCGATTATGGGCTTTTCACAGTAACTTCATTTGAAGCCTACTTGTAACAATAAGCGATTTTCATTTTCATTTTTATGTGCTGAGAGAGTGCTTTGTATTGAGTGGTCGTGGTTTCCAAGTATGGTCTGGTCTGGGTCAGAAACCAATCGGTGGTCTACAATGATTGTTTAACAAGGTCAGAACTCTGTATCTTGAATAAACTTTGATACTATGACTCATTGGGCCTAGGTAGGGTCGGTGCAGACCTGGTGGCCGAATGGCCTCCTTCTGTACTGTAGGGATTCTATGCTGATGTCTATGAATACTAAGTAGAGACCACTGCTGGAGAATCATGTAGATGGACAGAATCAACCATGGTAGGAACATAGTCCCTGTGTGTAAAAGACATTTACTTTGTCCTGCACTATCTTAGTGGTCGCAAAATAAGACCATGATTATTGAGTTGTTGACTAATTATAGCTATCAGTCTCTGTCAATTAGTTTACAATAGATCCAGCCAGAAGGTGAGGAAAACCTCTGTGATGGGTGGCTTTAGGAACGATGAGTCCAAAGGCATTAGTTCCCCTCAAGCTTGTGATATCCAGGCATAGTTAAACTTGTTTTGTTTGTTATGACCTGGTTTTATTTTTAGAAAGGCTTTTTTATGCTCCGAGACTAGGCATTACCCTGGTCTTGTATGTGTGTCTACTTGCAGAGGTTAATTTGAGTGCGTAGGTTAATTTGAGTACGTAGGTTGAAATTTCTTTTCTTGTTGGATATGTACAGCATCTTTTCACAGTGACAGTTGCATTAGCCTTTGCTCCACATTTTTAATCAGTTCTTTCAACGATTAGATTATTTCATTAGACTTGGGGCAAGCTCTGTTACTAAGCAAGGATTTGTATTCATCATTGACCAGTGGTATTGATGTATCTATTTGTTTTCTTCAGTGTGTGTCGATTGTGTTGGCAGTACTGAGTAAACAAGTGAATGTTATTAGCAATAATGTCAGGTGCTTTGAGGTTTTTTCTGTTCTCTGGATGTGAGAGATGTGGGCAATGCCATATTTATTGCCTACCCCTTAATCCCATGTTGCAGGATGAGCTGCCTTTTGTATAGTATCGGTAGTTGTTTTGTAACCCAGAGTTCAGGAGTTAAAATTCCACCATAGGAAGTTGTGAAATTAAATTCAATAAATTTGGGATCTGCGGTTAGCACCAGAAATGACTGTGAAAGGTACTTCAATATCATCAAAAAGGAATGGTATTACGTCCGAAATCTGCCATCACTGCCTGGCCTATGCACAGCTCTCATCCACATAAATACAAAAGCAATATTTCCGCATTTTCTGCTTTTATTTCTCATCCATATTACTTGGTTGACTTTGAAATGACTGAGCAAGCCAGTCAGATATATCAGAAAAATTAAACACAACATCCTAATATTCACAGTTCATACATTAATTTTATGAAGTACAGGGTAAAAAGGGACTTCATTGATAGATAAATGAGTTTTATATTTTCTGAGGTACTTCAATTACAAATAATAGCACATGGCTATCATCTTGTATATTATGCACTTGGAGAGATTTAAACTGGACATTTAGGTAAATATTGCGACAGCGTGTCAAGGAGATTGGAGATGGGTGGTAGTTTGCATGGATGGCATGTTAAGTCTTGGATTTTGGGGGAGAGAAGTGAAACAGAAGATTTTGAAGGAGAGTGGGGACAGTACCTAAAGAGAGAGAGCTGTTAATATTATTGGCTAACATAGAAGCCAGGGCGGGAAGTTGAATGGTCAGCAGTTTAGTGGGATTAGGATCGCGGGAGCAGGACATGATGAGCTCGATGGGGAGATAGGAATATGAATTTTGAGAATAATGCAGCTTGCTTGCACTCTATTGCTCAACAATTGTGCACATGTTTTACTGTGGGTTGCGTAAATATCAGAAAGTGCAACTCAGACCAAACTTCAAACTTGTCAGTTGATACAGCTCTTGTACTGCATTGGGCATGCTATTGGGGCCACTCTGGCCTCACGGTTGAATACCTGAGCTGTCACAGGAAGAGTTTAATAAAACATTATATTAAGATGAGAAAAGGGAGTGAATTTGCTGCATGGATAGTTTGTATTTGAGAAATTTTTCAGGTCTCCTGTTTTCATTTTATCTAATCATTCCATTATTTGGAGGCTGAGGGTGGTTATTTGGATTTGGATTCATTTATTGTCACATGTACCGAGGTACAATGAAAAGTATTTTTCTGCGTGCAGCTCGAACAGATCATTTGTACATGAAAAGAATATAGGGCAACACAAGGTACACAATGTAAATACATAACGCCGGCATCGGGTGAAGCATACAGGGGTGTAGTGTTATCAGGTCAGTCCATTAGAGAGTCGTTTAGGAGTCTGGTAACAGTGG
The DNA here is from genome assembly GCF_047496885.1 of Scyliorhinus torazame. Classification (NCBI taxonomy): domain Eukaryota; kingdom Metazoa; phylum Chordata; class Chondrichthyes; order Carcharhiniformes; family Scyliorhinidae; genus Scyliorhinus; species Scyliorhinus torazame. Next base: position 195,219,857 of record NC_092717.1, read on the forward strand.
GGAAGAAGCTATTTTTGAATCTGTTCGTGCGTGTTCTCAGACTTTTGTATCTCCTTCCCGACGGAAGAAGTTGGACGAGTGAGTAAGCCGGGTGGGAGGGGTCTTTGATTATGCTGCCCGCTTTCCCAAGGCAGCGGGAAGTGTAGACAGAGTCAATGAATGGGAGGCGGGTTCGTGTGATGGACTGGGCAATGTTCACGACTCTCTTGAAGTTTCTTGCGGTCTTGGGTCAAGCAGCTGCCAGGCTGTGATGCAGCCAGATGGGATGCTTTCTATGGTGCACCTGTAAAAGTTGGTAAGAGTCAATGTGGACCTGACGATTTTTCTTAGCTTCCTGAGGAAGTATAGGCACTGTTGTGCTTTCTTGGTTGTAGCGTCGACGTGGGTGGGCCAGGACAGATTGTTGGTGATGTGCACACCTAGGAATTTGAAGCTGTCAACCATCTCCGCCTCGGCTCCATTGATGCAGACAGGAGTGTGTACGATACTTTTCTTCCTGAAGTCAATGATCAGCTCTTTAGTTTTGCTGGCATTGAGGGAGAGATTGTTGTCCTTGCATCACTCCACTTGGTTCTCTATTTCCCTCCTGTACTCTGACTCGTCATTGTTCGAGATCTGACCCACTACGGTCAGGTCATCAGCAAACCTGTAAATGGAGTTGGAGCCAAGTTTTGCCAAGCAGTCGTGTTTGTATTGGGAGTATAGTAGCGGGCTAAGTACGCAGCCTTGTGGGGCCCCGGTATTGAGGACTATTGTGGAGGAGGTGTTGTTGTTTATTCTTACTGATTGTGGTCTATGGGTCAGGAAGTCGAGGATCCAGTTGCAGAGTGAGGAGCCAAATCCTAGGTTTTGGAGTTTTGATATGAGCTTGGCTGGGATTATGGACTTGAAGGCAGAGCTGTAGTCAATAAATAGGAGTCTGATGTAGGAGTCCTTGTTGTCGAGATGCTCCAAGGATGAGCATAGCGACAGGGAGATGGCGTCTGCTGTGGACCCGTTGCGGCGGTATGCGAATTGCAGTGGATCTAGGCATTCTGGGAGTATGGAGTTGATGTGCTTCATGACCAACCTCTCGAAGCACTTCATTACGATTGATGTCGGGGCCACCAGACAGTAGTCATTTGAGGCACATTGAGGTATTGTATTTACATGTGAATGTGACGAGAAACAGGAATTGAGAGAATGCTTGTTGATCCTGCAAAGCTGCTGAACAATAATGAGCAGCAACTACAGACCTCCAGTAGGGGACAGCATCGCTCTCTTATGCTGCAACCCTTCCAATGTCTAATTGATTGCCCAATTTTCTCTTTATGTGGAAGGAGATAGATATCAAGTAATTTGCAGCAATAACGTGCTCGCACTTGGCCTGCTCTATTCCCGTGTTCATTTCCGATTGCAGATGAAACGCTAATATATAATTATCCTTGCAAATTGGATTGCTTTAAATAAAGAGAAGTGTTTGGCCGAGAGGGATGATCCCATTTCCTTGAGTTACTGCGAACTGTAATTGCCGCGTTCAATCAATTTGCAGCATTAGAAATTCCATCACTATCAACATCAAGCCTCATTCCTTTTGATAGCTAAAAGCCAAGCCATTTCTCCACTTCATCCGTCTCTTTTTTTTTTAAACAGCTGAATTAATCAGGCTAGATTTAAACATTTGCTCACATGAAGAGGTCAGGGCTGGTAGTATATTGTCTTATAGATAACGGTTAATGAAAAGGAAATTAAATTACTAATAACCACCTTGCCGTATTAAAATGCTAAAATTGACTATTTCCAGAGAGTTATCTTAGTGGGAAGTGCTCTGTGTTTCTGTTTTATATTAACATCAATATGCTTCATAGCGCATTGACCAATAACACTTGAGAAATATTTGACTATATCTGTCTCTATCTGGCACTGTTCAATACCTCCGTTGCTACTCTTCTGAGTGGCCTACAGGCCAGCGCTCTTTGTCAAGACCTCGATCTTACCTTTGATTCAGGACGATCCTGTGGACCTACTGCACCGTACATATATGCATCTGTGTTTCATCTCTGCATCGCTGACCATTTCTGTAAGCAGACCTTGGATTCCATGCAGTGTGCCTTCTTTTACCCAGTTTTAAATATGAAGTGAACAGAAATTCCTAGCCGCTTTAACGATTTCCTGGACGATGCATAAGACAGTAAACCAAATGGTCTCTCAAGCCTGCTCTGCTATTCACGACGATCATGGCTGACTTTGGGCTTCAACTGCACTTTCCCACCTGCTCCCCAATCGCTTAATCCCTAAATAGAACAAAAATATTTCCTAATCCTAGCCTTAAATGTATTCAACGATGGGTAATCAGCAACCTTCTGAGGTAGACAATTTCAAAGATTCACAACGCTTTTTAAATGAAGAAATTTCTCCTCCTTTTAATCCGAAATGATCCACCTCACATCCTGAGATGGTGTTTATATATTTTCTATACTTCAACCCGTGGAAACAACCCATATGACTACCCTGTCAACCCCCTCAGAATCTTGGAGGTTTCAATCAGATCACCACTCATTCTTCCAAACTCCAGAAAATATAGGCCCAATTTATTCAACCTCTTATCATAGAACAACTCTGTCATCCAAGAGTTCATTCCAGTGAACCTTTCCTGTACCGCCTCCCAATGCAAGTATAGACTTTCTTGAATTTGGAGACTAGAACTGCGCACACTATTCCAAGTATGGTCTCAACAAAACCTTGTACAATTGTATCAAGATTTTATTTTTATACTCCGACCCCCTTGCAATAAAGGCCAACATTCCATTTGGCTTCCCAATTGTTTGCTGCACCTGCATGCTAACTTTGTGATCTTTTTATGAGCACAACAAGTCTCTCTGAACAGCAACATTTAAAAAAAAAACTAGCTTTTACATAGAATTTACAGTGCAGAAGGAGGCCATTCGACCCATCGAGTCTGCACCAGCTCTTGGAAAGAGCATCCTACTTAGGCCCACGCCGCTACCCTATCCCCGTAACCCAGTAAGCCCTCCTGAACCTTTTTTTTTGACACTAAGAGAAATTTATCGTGGCCAATCCACCTAACCTGCACATCTTTGGACTGTGGTAGAAAACTGGAGCACCCGGAGGAAACCCATGCAGCCATGGGGAGAACGTGCAAACTCCGCACAGACAGTGACCCAAGCCGGGAATCGAACCTGGGACCCTGGAGCTGTGAAGCAACTGTGCTAACCACTGCTACCGTGCTGCCCACAATCTATCCTGACAACCAAAGGAATAGCCTCACAATAGCTTAGGTTATATTCCATCTGCCATCTTGTTGCTCATTCAGTAACGCATCAATATCTCTTTGCAGCCTCTGTGTCTTCCTCACTGATTATATTTCCACTTAGCTTTGTATCATAGTCACACTTGGCCCATACCCTTGTTTGCCTTGGGATCACAAGTGCACATCTAAATGTTATGAGGGTCTCTGCCTCCACCACCCTTTGAGTCAGCGAGTTCCAAACTCCCACCACCCTCTGGGTAAAAATATTTTTCATCACATCCCCTCTAAACCTCCTGCCGCTTACCTTACATCTAAGCCCCCTGGCCATTGATCCCTCCACCAAGGGGAAAGGTTTCTTCCTATCTGCTCTATCTATGCTCCTCATATTTTATACATCTCAATCACATTCCCCCCTCCACTTCCTCTGCTCCAAGGAAAACAATCCCAGTTTATCCAATCTCTCTTCATAACTAAAACGCTCCAGCCTAGTCAACATCTTGGTAAATGTCCTCTGCACCCTTTCCAGTGCTATCCCATCCATCCTATAATGTGGGTTCCAGAACTGCACACACTGCTCTAGCTGTGGCCTAACCAACGTTATATACAGTTACTGTGAAAATCTCCTAGTCGCCACACTATGACACCTGTTCGGGTACCCTGACGGAGAATTCAGAATTCACCTAACAAGCAAGTTTTTGGGGACTTGTGGGAGGAAACCGGAGCGCCTGGAGGAAACCCAAGCAGACGCTGGGAGAATGTGCAGACGCAGCACAGACAGTGACCCAAGCAGGAATTGAACCTGGGTCCCTAGAGCGGTGAAGCAATAGTGCTAACCACTGTTCTACCGTACTGCCCTAAAAGAGAGGCTTTTAACAAGTATAAGAGGAGCAAGTCTGCAGAGGCATTAATGGAGTACAGAAAGTGCAAAATGGAGCACAAGAACAAAGAACAATACAGCACAGGAACAGGCTCTTCGGCCCTCCAAGCCTGTACCACCGGTCATGATACCAACCTTTGCCAAAACCCTTAGCACTTCCTTGTGTTGTATCCCTTTATACCCATCCTATCCATGTGTTTATCAACATGCCTTTTGAACGTTGTTAATGTATCTGCTTCCACAACCTTCCCTGGCAACGCATTCCAGGCACTCCCCACCCTCTGCGTAAAACACCTGCCTCGCACATCTCCTCTAAACCTTGCCCCACGGACCTTAAACCGATACACCCTGGTGACTGACCTCTCCACCTTGGGAAAGAGTGCCTGCCCCACCACTCTATCCATGCCCCTCATAATCTTGTAGACCTCTTATCAGGTCCATAAGACCATGAGACATAGGAGCAGAATAAGGCCACTCGGCCCATCGAGTCTGCTCCGCCATTCAGTCATGGCTTCAAGCACTCAGCAGATCAGTCAGCATCCGTGGAAAGAACGTGTGAATTCATGTGGTTCCTTTGTCAGAATTCTAGGGTCTTCAATAGAAGAAAACAGCTGATGATAACCCATTATGTTTTTGTTGTTGTTGGAGATCAAAGAGCACTGAATCCCAGTTTTGTCAATATCCCATAACCATCAGGACCGTGTAAGAGGTATATGGAGCAGCAAGTCTGCCGAGCATCAGGAGTGAAAAGGAAAGCAGACTTGAAATGAGTTGTTACGAATGTTATGGGCGCTGCTGAAATCGGAGATCGATTAGACTGTGCCTTTCCATTTTATCTTCCCATGTGACCTTTATGAAGTTTTCCTTGGAAATGGAATGCAGAGGTTGACTGAGCCATGCACCTGCACATGAGCAGCATCTTTGCTGGCAGGATAAGCTGGAAGATTTCTGTTCTGCTACCATGAATGCATAATATTCCCTCTGCATCCTCGCTGATATTTAGCAGAGGTTGGCCAGCTGAACAGGTTTGATTGATGGGTTTTCTGTTACTTAAACCTTTTAACCTTCTGCTTGAGTCATTAGCATCAAACCACAGCAGCTACCTGAATGCCAGACTGCCAACTTTCTATCATCCTTTGGCATTGCTGTGCATTTTGACCTCAAATTTCTAAGTCCACTCTCCCTGTGCAGTGGTTAAAAGCTCTTTCCCTGTACCCTGAGCTTTGGTTTATTTTCCGTCACCTTTCGAACCTACTTCAAATAGATAGTTTTAATTATTTGTAAACAAATCCTTTGGCAGCTGCTGTGGCTTCTCAGTTCTGACTGCAACCTATGTTGATGATCGGCTGATACACGTCCTATCCACTTATTCAGTCACCCAGTCTATTTTCACTTTGCTGCTTTCTTGGTGCTGTGGTCATACTCCATTCCAATTTATAGCAAATATGTCCTTTTTTCCTCAGAATATGGGTTCAGCTTCTGTATTTGCTATTCAGGTATACTTTGTAAGATAGCCCTTTCTAAGAGTATTCAGTTTAAGGTGATTTTGCTACATTCCCTTATCACAAGCTGTCCCAACTCGGTCCTCTGTGATCTTACAGGAAGTAGGGACATATCTTGTTTTTCTTCTTGGGGCAGTCCCTCAGGGTGGAGGATGGTTTGCTTCTACTCCGGGAGGAGGTGGGTTCTGCAACGGTCGAATAGGCCAATTCTGGATCTGCTGACTCTGCCACAGATCTGGCAGGTGGTGTTTGATGAGGTGGGTGGGACACTCTGGATACTGCGCTCTCTTTCCGCTGTTTATGCTTGGCCTCTGACTGCTCCACCCTGTGACGCTTGAGGTGATTGACACCTTTGTGGATGCTTCTTCCCCAGTTTGTGTGTTCTCAGGCAAAATTCCTGCGTGTCGATGGGGGCGTTGCATTTATTTGCGGAGGCTTTCCGAATGTCCTTGTAGCATTCCCTCTGCCCTCCTCGTGATCGCTTGCCAATGCGAAGCTTGGAGTAGAGCACTTGTTTTGGGAGTCTTATAGAATTTATAGAATTTACAGTGCAGAAGGAGGCCATTCGGCCCATCGAGTCTGCACCGGCTCTTGGAAAGAGCACCCCACCCAAGGTCAACACCGCCACCCCATCCCCGTAACCCCACCCAACACTAAGGGCAATTTTGGACACTAAGGGCAATTTATCATGGCCAAGCCACCTAACCTGCACATCTTTGGACTGTGGGAGGAAACCGGAGCACCCGGAGGAAACCCACGCACACACGGGGAGGATGTGCAGACTCCGCACAGACAGTGACCCAAGCCGGAATCGAACCTGGGACCCTGGAGCTGTGAAGCAATTGTGCTATCCACAAGGCTACCGTGCTGCCCCACAAGGCTACCGTGCTGCCCCACAAGGCTACCGTGCTGCCCCACAGTGAGGCAGTGGGGAAGGGAACACTGACAAAGGAGAGTACTTGCAGGCACGGAGATGGGTTGAAGTGTGTATACTTCAACGCAAGAAGCATCAGGAATAAGGTGGGTGAACCTGAGGCATGGATCGGTACTTGGGACTACGATGTGGTGGCCATCACGGAAACTTGGATAGAAGAGGGGCAGAAATGGTTGTTGGACGTCCCTGGTTATAGATGTTTCAATAAGATTAGGGAGGCATTCTTGTGTCAGGCATTCGGACAATGTGGCTTGCCCATCGCAACTGGCTGAGGGTGACCAATGCCTCGATACTGGGGATATCGCCCTGGGAGAGGACACTCACATTACTCCTAAACTTCCAGTGGATTTTCAGAATTTTGCATAGGCAATATTGGTGATATATCTCCAGAGATTTGAGGTGTCTGCTGTACATTGTCCATGTTTCTGATGCATGCAGGAGGGCGGGGACCATGGCTGCTCTGTAGACCATGAACTTAGTGCTGAATTTTAGGTGTCGGCCTTCGAACTCTCTGTTCCTTAGGCGTCCGAATAGTGCATTGGAGTTGATGCTGTATTTCATCGTCGATGTCTGCTCACGCCGAGAGGAAGCTCCTGAGGGGCAGGAATGTCTCGGATCGTGTCTTCAGGATCCTTAAAGGGGAGGGGGAGCAGCCAGAAGTCGTGGTGCACATTGGTGCCAACGACGTAGGTAGGAAAAGGGGTGTGGAGGTAATAAACTAGTTTAGGGAGTTAGGCTGGAAGTTAAAAGCCAGGATAGACAGAGTTGTCATCTCTGGTTTGTTGCCGGTGCCACATGATAGCGAGGCTAGACTTCCGGGTGCGGTGATGACCAGCTGAGTCGCACGTTTCGGCAGCTCCCGGTGAAACGGACTTTTGGGCTCTTGATAGGAGCCCCAACGGTAATTTTGACGGCTTAAAACACTGTGCGGTAAACCAGAAGGGAATCCCCCCTGGATACGGATGGAAAAAGGAGGAGAAAGTGGCCGGATTGCAGTGGATCCTTTAGAACAGCGGCAAGGAAGGCAAGCAAAAACCAAGATGGCGTCGGAAGGTGGCAGTTTAACATGGGGCCCTGAACAACAAGAGTTCTTGAAATGCTGTGTGGAAGAGATCAAAAAGGAAATGAAGAAAGAGCTGTTGGCCCCGATACTGCAGGCGATCGAAGGGCTAAAGGAGGAACAACAGACCCAGGAGCGGGAGCTTCGGGTCGTGAAGGCAAAGGCAGCCGAGAATGAGGACGACATACAGGGCCTGGTGGTGAAGACTGAGACGCAGGAGGCACATCAGAAACGATGTGTGGAAAGGTTGGAGGCACTGGAAAACAACGCAAGGAGGAACAACCTGAGGATTCTTGGTCTTCCTGAAGGTGTGGAGGGAGCGGACGTCGGGGCATATGTGAGCACGATGCTGCACTCGTTAATGGGAGCGGAGGCCCCGGCGGGTCCGTTGGAGGTGGAGGGAGCATACCGAGTGACGGCGCGAGGACCGAGAGCAGGAGAAATTCCCAGAGCCATAGTGGTGAGATTCCTCCGTTTTAAGGATAGAGAAATGGTCCTTAGATGGGCGAAGAAAACTCGGAGCAGTAAATGGGAGAACGCGGTGATCCGCATTTATCAAGACTGGAGTGCGGAGGTGGCGAGAAGGAGGGCGAGCTTTAATCGGGCCAAGGCGGTGCTTCATAAAAAGAAGATAAAATTTGGAATGCTGCAACCGGCAAGACTGTGGGTCACATATCGAGGGAGGCACCACTACTTTGAGACGGCGGATGAAGCGTGGACTTTTATTGTGGAAGAAAAACTGGAATGAGCGGGTTATTAAAAAGAACGTTTGAACAAAGTGGTGGGGCGATTGTAGGGGGCAAAGAGGGGGGTTAAAAAGGGGGGAAAGAGGAGTTTTATGTACTAATCCTGCGATGTGGTAACTTTTCTCTCTCCCACAGGTGGTGATGGGGGGAGGAGGGGAGGTGGATGAGATGGGGCGTTGGCCATTGGGGGCGGGGCCAAGGGAGAAGCGCGGGCTTGGTTCCCGCGCTATGATAATCATGGCGGGAATAGAGAAGCAGGAAGGAGGGGGCGTCGCACGGTGCGAGCCGAGGTCACGGGGGGAAGCCGAGGTCGGCCAGAGTTTGCTGACTTCTGGGAGCAACATGGGGGGAGTAATTACGCTAGCGGGGGATCTAGCGGGAGGGGGTGGGAGGGGGGAATTACTGGGTTGCTGCTGCTGGGGAGAGGGGGGAGCTGGTATGGGGGAGGATGGGCGGGGGGGCACCGCCTGGGGGAGATACAGCTGCGTGGGAACCGGGTGAGGAGCTGGAAAAAGGTGATGGCTAATCGACAAGGGAAGCCCTTGAGTAGGAAGCCCCCCAACTCGGCTGATCACGTGGAACGTGAGAGGGCTGAACGGGCCGATAAAGAGGGCACGGGTACTCGCACACCTTAAGAAACTTAAGGCAGATGTGGTTATGTTACAGGAAACGCACCTGAAACTGATAGACCAGGTTAGGCTACGCAAAGGATGGGTGGGGCAGGTGTTCCATTCGGGGCTAGATGCGAAAAACAGGGGGGTGGCTATATTAGTGGGGAAGCGGAGTATACGGCTATAGCCATTTCGGATCACGCTCCACACTGGGTGGACTTGGAGATAGGGGAGGAAACAGGAGGGCGCCCACCCTGGAGAATGGACATGGGACTAATGGCAGATGAGGGGGTGTGTCTAAGGGTGAGGGGGTGCATTGAAAAGTACTTGGAACTCAATGATAATGGGGAGGTCCAGGTGGGAGTGGTCTGGGAGGCGTTGAAGGCGGTGGTTAGAGGGGAGCTGATATCAATAAGGGCACATAAAGGGAAGCAGGAGAGTAAGGAACGGGAGCGGTTGCTGCAAGAACTTTTGAGGGTGGACAGACAATATGCGGAAGCACCGGAGGAGGGACTGTACAGGGAAAGGCAAAGGCTACATGTAGAATTTGACTTGCTGACTACGGGCACTGCAGAGGCACAATGGAGGAAGGCACAGGGTGTACAGTACGAATATGGGGAGAAGGCGAGCAGGTTGCTGGCACACCAATTGAGGAAAAGGGGAGCAGCGAGGGAAATAGGGGGAGTGAGGGATGAGGAAGGAGAGATGGAGCGGGGAGCGGAGAGAGTGAATGGGGTGTTCAAGACATTTTATAAAAAATTATATGAAGCTCAACCCCCGGATGGGAGGGAGAGAATGATGGGCTTCTTGGATCGGCTGGAATTTCCCAAGGTGGAAGAGCAGGAAAGGGTGGGACTGGGAGCACAGATCAAGGTAGAAGAACTGGTGAAAGGAATTAGGAGCATGCAGGCGGGAAAGGCCCCGGGACCGGATGGATTCCCAGTCGAATTCTATAGAAAATATGTGGACTTGCTCGCCCCGGTACTGACGAGGACCTTTAATGAGGCAAAGGAAAGGGGACAACTGCCCCCGACTATGTCTGAAGCAACGATATCGCTTCTCTTAAAGAAGGAAAAGGACCCGCTACAATACGTGTGCTATAGACCTATTTCCCTCCTAAATGTAGATGCCAAGATCCTGGCCAAGGTAATGGCAATGAGAATAGAGGAATGTGTCCCGGGGGTGGTCCACGAGGACCAAACTGGGTTTGTGAAGGGGAGACAGCTGAACACGAATATACGGAGGTTGTTAGGGGTAATGATGATGGCCCCACCAGAGGGAGAAACGGAGATAGTAGTGGCGATGGATGCCGAGAAAGCATTTGATAGAGTGGAGTGGGATTATTTGTGGGAGGTGTTGAGGAGATTTGGTTTTGGAGAGGGGTATGTTAGATGGGTGCAGCTGTTGTATAGGGCCCCAGTGGCGAGCGTGGTCACGAATGGACGGGGATCTGCATATTTTCGGCTCCATAGAGGGACAAGGCAGGGATGCCCTCTCCCCATTATTGTTTGCACTGGCGATTGAGCCCCTGGCGATAGCGTTGAGGGGTTCCAAGAAGTGGAGGGGAGTACTTAGGGGAGGAGAAGAACACCGGGTATCTTTGTATGCGGATGATTTGCTACTATACGTGGCGGACCCGGCGGAGGGGATGCCAGAAATAATGCAGAAACCTGGGGAGTTTGGGGATTTTTCAGGGTATAAATTGAACATGGGGAAAAGTGAGTTGTTTGTGGTGCATCCAGGGGAGCAGAGTAGAGAAATAGAGGACCTACCGTTGAGGAAGGTAACAAGGGACTTTCGTTACCTGGGGATCCAGATAGCTAAGAATTGGGGCACATTGCATAGGTTAAATTTAACGCGGTTGGTGGAACAAATGGAGGAGGATTTCAAGAGATGGGATATGGTATCCCTGTCACTGGCAGGGAGGGTGCAGGCGGTTAAGATGGTGGTCCTCCCGAGATTCCTCTTTGTGTTTCAGTGCCTCCCGGTGGTGATCACGAAGGCTTTTTTTAAAAGGATTGAAAACAGCATCATGGGTTTTGTGTGGGCCGGGAAGACCCCGAGAGTGAGGAAGGGATTCTTACAGCGTAGCAGGGATAGGGGGGGGCTGGCACTACCGAGCCTAAGTGAGTATTATTGGGCCGCTAATATTTCAATGGTGAGTAAGTGCATGGGAGAGGAGGAGGGAGCGGCGTGGAAGAGATTAGAGAGGGCGTCCTGTAGGGGGACTAGCCTACAGGCTATGGTGACAGCCCCATTGCCGTTCTCACCGAGGAACTACACCACAAGCCCGGTGGTGGTGGCTACACTGAAGATTTGGGGACAGTGGAGACGGCATGGGGGAAAGACTGGAGCCTTGGGGGGGGTCCCCGATAAGAAACAATCATAGGTTTGCCCCGGGGGGAATGGATGGGGGATATGGAATGTGGCAAAGAGCAGGAATAACGCAACTGAAAGATCTGTTTGTGGATGGGAAGTTCGCGAGTCTGGGAGCGCTGACCGAGAAATATGGGTTGCCCCAAGGGAATGCATTCAGGTATATGCAACTGAGGGCTTTTGCGAGGCAACAGGTGAGGGAATTCCCGCAGCTCCCGACACAAGAGGTGCAGGACAGAGTGATCTCAAAGACATGGGTGGGGGATGGCAAGGTGTCAGATATATATAGGGAAATGAGGGACGAAGGGGAGACTATGGTAGATGAACTAAAAGGGAAATGGGAAGAAGAGCTGGGGGAGGAGATCGAGGAGGGGCTGTGGGCAGATGCCCTAAGCAGGGTAAACTCGTCGCCCTCGTGTGCCAGGCTAAGCCTGATTCAGTTTAAGGTATTACACAGGGCGCATATGACTGGAGCACGGCTCAGTAAATTTTTTGGGGTGGAGGATAGGTGTGCGAGGTGCTCGAGAAGCCCAGCGAATCATACCCATATGTTTTGGTCATGCCCGGCACTACAGGGGTTTTGGATGGGGGTGACAAAGGTGCTTTCAAAAGTAGTAGGAGTCCGGGTCGAACCAAGCTGGGGGTTGGCTATATTTGGGGTTGCACAAGAGCCGGGAGTGCAGGAGGCGAGAGAGGCCGATGTTTTGGCCTTTGCGTCCCTAGTAGCCCGGCGCAGGATATTGCTAATGTGGAAAGAAGCCAAGCCCCCGGGGGTGGAGACCTGGATAAATGACATGGTGGGGTTTATAAAGCTAGAGCGGATTAAGTTCGTCCTAAGGGGGTCGGCTCAAGGGTTCACCAGGCGGTGGCAACCGTTCGTCGAATACCTCGCAGAAAGATAGACGGAATGGAAAAAAGAAAGCAGCAGCAGCAGCCCAGGATCCGGGGCGGGGGGGGGGGGGGTGGGTGGGTGGGGAGGAGGAACCAGAAGGGCTCTCGGGGTTGTTACTATATACTGTATAATATGTATAGGTCGTTGCTACAGATAATTATATATTGGACTGTTAAATTATATTTTTGGAGAGTGTTACTTGTGACAAGGCAGTTGCCAAATAGGGCTAGTTTTCATTTTTGTTATTTATTATTTATTCATTTTTTGTTTATAAAATAGGTCATTGTTATTTGTGTTGTTATAATATTGTGTAAAGGATGCACAATGTACTGTGTTGGTTGACCAAACATTTTCAATAAAATATTTATTAAAAAAAAAAATGATAGCGAGGCTAGGAATAGGGAGAGGGTGCAGTTGAACACGTGGCTGCAGGAATGGTGTAGGAGGGAGGGCTTAAGGTATTTGGATAATTGGAATGCATTCTGGGGAAGGTGGGACCTGTACAAGCAGGACGGGTTGCATCTGAACCAGAGGGGCACCAATATCCTGGGAGGGAGGTTTTCTAGTACTCTTTGGGAGGGTTTAAACTAATTTGGCAGGGGAATGGGAACCGGATTTGTAGTCCAGCAACTAAGGTAGCCGATATTCAGGACGCCAAAGCGTGTTGTGAGGCAGTGGGGAAGGGAACACTGACAAAGGAGAGTACTTGCAGGCACGGAGATGGGTTGAAGTGTGTATACTTCAACGCAAGAAGCATCAGGAATAAGGTGGGTGAACTTAAGGCATGGATCGGTACTTGGGACTACGATGTGGTGGCCATCACGGAAACTTGGATAGAAGAGGGGCAGAAATGGTTGTTGGACGTCCCTGGTTATAGATGTTTCAATAAGATTAGGGAGGGTGGTAAAAGAGGTGGGGGGGTGGCATTGTTAATTAGAGATAGTATAACAGCTGCAGAAAGGCAGTTCGAGGAGTATCTGCCTACTGAGGTAGTATGGGTTGAAGTCAGAAATAAGAAAGGAGCAGTCACCTTGTTAGGAGTTTTCTATAGGCTCCCCCAATAGTAGCAGAGATGTGGAGGAACAGATTGGGAAACAGATTTTGGAAAGGTGCAGAAGTCACAGGGTAGTAGTCATGGGTGACTTCAACTTCCCAAACATTGAGTGGAAACTCTTTTGATCAAATAGTTTGGATGGGGTGGTGTTTGTGCAGTGTGTCCAGGAAGCTTTTCTAACACAGTATGTAGATTGTCCGACCAGAGGGGAGGCCATATTGGATTTGGTACTTGGTAATGAACCAGGGCAAGTGATAGATTTGTTAGTGGGGGAGCATTTTGGAGATAGTGACCACAATTCTGTGACTTTCACTTTAGTAATGGAGAGGTAGGTGTGTGCAACAGGGCAAGGTTTGCAATTGGGGGAAGGGTAAATACGATGTTGTCAGACAAGAATTGAAGTGCATACGTTGGGAACATAGGCTGTCAGGGAAGGACACAAGTGAAAGGTGGAACTTGTTCAAGGAACAGGTACTACGTGTCCTTGATATGTATGTCCCTGTCAGGCAGGGAAGAGATGGTCGAGTGAGGGAACCATGGTTGACAAGAGAGGTTGAATGTCTTGTTAAGAGGAAGAAGGAGACTTATGTAAGGCTGAGGAAACGAGGTTCAGACAGGGCGCTGGAGGGATACAAGATAGCCAGGAGAAAGGGATTAGGAGAGCTAAGAGAGGGCATGAACAATTTTTGGCGGGTAGGATCAAGGAAAACCCCAAGGCCTTTTACACATATGTGAGAAATATGAGAATGACTAGTGCGAGGGTAGATCCGATCAAGGACAGTAGCGGGAGATTGTGTATTGAGTCTGAAGAGATAGGAGAGGTCTTCAACGAGTACTTTTCTTCTGTATTTACAAATGAGAGGGGCCATATTGTTGGAGAGGACAGTGTGAAACAGACTGGTAAGCTCGAGGAAATACTTGTTAGGAAGGAAGATGTGTTGGGCATTTTGGAAAACTTGAGGATAGACAAGTCCCCTGGGCCTGACGGGATATATCCAAGAATTCTATGGGAAGCAAGAGATTAAATTGCAGAGCTGTTGGCAATGATCTTTTCGTCCTCACTGTCAACAGGGGTGGTACCAGGGGATTGGAGAGTGGCGAATGTCTTGCCCCTGTTCAAAAAAGGGACTAGGGATAACCCTGGGAATTACAGGCCAGTTAGTCTTACTTCGGTGGTAGGCAAAGTAATGGAAAGGGTACTGAAGGATAGGATTTCTGAGCATCTGGAAAGACACTGCTTGATTAGGGATAGTCAGCATGGATTTGTGAGCGGTAGGTCTTGCCTTACAAGTCTTATTGAATTCTTTGAGGAGGTGACCAAGCATGTGGATACAGGTAAAGCAGTGGATGTAGTGTACATGGATTTTAGCAAGGCATTTGATAAGATTCCCCATGGTAGGCTTATGCAGAAAGTAAGGAGGCATGGGATAGTGGGAAATTTGGCCAGTTGGATAACGAACTGGCTAACTGACAGAAGTCAGAGAGTGGTGGTGGATGGCAAATATTCAGCCTGGAGCCCAGTTACCAGTGGCGTACCGAAGGGATCAGTTCTGGGTCCTCTGCTGTTTGTGATTTTCATTAATGACTTGGATGAGGGAGTTGAAGGGTGGGTCAGTAAATTTGCAGACGATATGAAAATGAAATGAAATGAAAATCGCTTATTGTCACAAGTAGGCTTCAATGAAGTTACTGTGAAAAGTCCCTAGTCGCCACATTCCGGCGCCTGTTCGGGAAGGCTAGTATGGGAATTGAACCGTGTTGCTGTCCTGCCTTGGTCCTCTTTAAAAGCCAGCGATTTAACCCAGTATGCTAAACCAGCCCCATACGAAGATTGGTGGAGTTGTGGATAGTGAGGAGGGCTGTTGTCTGCTGCAAAGAGACATAGATAGGATGCAGAGCTGGGCTGAGAAGTGGCAGATGGAGTTTAACCCTGAAAAGTGTGAGGTTGTCCATTTTGGAAGGACAAATATGATTGCGGAATACAGGGTTAATGGTAGAGTTCTTGGCAATGTGGAGGAGCAGAGAGATCTTGGGATCTATGTTCATACATCTTTGAAAGTTGCCACTCCAGTGGATAGAGCTGTGAAGAAGGCCTATGGTGTGCTAGCGTTCATTAACAGAGGGATTGAATTTAAGAGCCGTGAGGTGATGATGCGGCTGTACAAAACTTTGGTAAGGCCACATTTGGAGTACTGTGTACAGTTCTGGTCACCTCATTTTAGGAAGGATGTGGAAGCTTTGGAAAAGGGGCAAAGGAGATTTACCAGGATGTTGCCTGGAATGGAGAGTAGGTCTTACGAGGAAAGGTTGAGGGTGCTAGGCCTTTCCTCATTAGAACGGAGAAGGATGAGGGGCGACTTGATAGAGGTTTATAAGATGATCAGGGGAATAGATAGAGTAGACAGTCAGAGACTTTTTCCACGGGTAGAACAAACCATTACAAGGGGACATAAATTTAAGGTGAATGGTGGAATATATAGGGGGGATGTCAGAGGTAGGTTCTTTACCCAGAGAGTAGTGGGGGCATGGAATGCACTGCCTGTGGAAGTAGTTGAGTCGGAAGCATTAGGGACCTTCAAGCAGCTATTGGATAGGTACATGGATTACGGTAGAATGATATAGTGTAGATTAATTTGTTCTTAAGGGCAGCATGGTAGCATTGTGGATAGCACAATTGCTTCACAGCTCCAGGGTCCCAGGTTCGATTCTGGCTTGGGTCACTGTCTGTGCGGAGTCTGCACGTCCTCCCTGTGTGTGCGTGGGTTTCCTCCGGCGCTCCGGTTTCCTCCCACAGTCCAAAGATGTGCAGGTTAGGTGGATTGGTCGTGATAAATTGCCCTTAGTGTCCAAAATTGCCCTTAGTGTTGGGTGAGGTTTCTGGGTTGTGGGGATGGGGTGGAGGTGTTGACCTTGGGTAGGGTGCTCTTTCCAGGAGCTGGTGCAGACTCGATGGGCCAGGTGGCCTCCTTCTGCACTGTAAATTCTATGAATATCTATGATTAATCTCGGACAAAGATTCGGCACAACATCGTGGGTCAAAGGGCCTGTTCTGTGCTGTATTTTTCTATGTTCTATGTATGGGAAATGATCCAGGGGCTCACCGTGGATCTTGATGGATGGGGGGTGGGGGGTGGGTTTTGTGCAGCAGGAGTGGACTCATAGAGGACCTTTTGTTTTCTGGATGTTTAGTCTGAGGCCCAAGCTCTTGTGTGCTCTCGTATGCTTCAGTGAATGCGCCAACAATGGCTTGTAGCTCAACCTTAGTGTGCACACACTAAGGCGTTGTCTGTGCACTGCAGCTCGGTGACAGAAGTTG
The DNA here is from genome assembly GCF_047496885.1 of Scyliorhinus torazame. Taxonomy (NCBI): domain Eukaryota; kingdom Metazoa; phylum Chordata; class Chondrichthyes; order Carcharhiniformes; family Scyliorhinidae; genus Scyliorhinus; species Scyliorhinus torazame. The sequence continues at coordinate 195,236,475 of NC_092717.1, forward strand.
GGGTGGTATTGTTCTGACCTGGAGGTGTCAGCGGTTGAACTGTTTATTCATCCCAGCTGGGAGCTTAATGGTGATGGGGCGGAGTGTTGCTGCGAGGAGATGGAGAAGAGCGTTAGTGCGATGACACAGGCCTGTTTTACCCCAGTTTGCATATGTATTGGGCGTGTGGTGGTTCCGTTGGTGAGGATCATGGCTTGCATGTCATCTTGGAGCAGGTGGAGAATTTGTGCGGACAGCCGGATTTGAGAAGGATGTTCCACAATCCTTCACGGTTGACGGAGTTGAAGACCGTTGCGAGCTTGAAGAAGGTCATATGCAAAGATTGATGCTGCTCTCTACACTTTCCTTGGATTAATCGCACACTGAAGATCATGTCCATTGTGCCTCCTGATGAGCGGAAGCCACACTGAAGCCACTGGGAGGAGGCAGTTGAGGAGGATTCTCGAGATGACCTTTCCTGTGGCAGTGAGTAGGGAAGTCCCTCTGTGATTTCCAGTCAAACTTGTCTCCTTTCTTGAAAATGGTCACAATTAAGGTCTCTGAGATAAGCCGCATGCTCTCTTCCTTTCAGACAAGCGCGATGAATGTGTTGATTCTTGTCAAGAGTGCCTCTCCGCCGCATTTTAATACTTCTGCAAGGATTCCATCTACAACTGGAGCCTTGTTGTTTTTCAGCTATCGGATGGCTTTTTCGGCCTCACGGCGAGCTGGGGTTGCGCAGAGATGGTGGCGAATAGCGTGTTGCAGGATGGTGTCAATGGTTCTTGCGTCAAAGTTTGATTGAGGAGATCCTCAAAAGTGCTCACTCCAGTGGGCGTTGACTGCCCATCAACATTCCTACATTCACATCCAGATCATTAATGTATACTACAAACAACAAGGGACCCAGTGGAACACCACTCGGCACAGACTTCCAGTCACAAAAACAACCCTCATGCCTCCTACCACTAAACCTGTTTTGGATCCAGTTTGCCAAATTGTCTGGATCCCATGGGCTCTTATCTTCTTCATCAGCCTCCCATTTGGGACCTTGTTAAAAGCCTTACTAAAGTCCATGAAGACTATATCAACCATACTGCCCTCATCTACACACCTAGTCACCTCCTCAAAAGGTTCAATCAAATTTGTAAGACACGATCTTCCTTTGACAAAACCATGCTGGCCATCCTTGATTAATCCTTGCCTCTCCAAGTGGAGATTAAATCTGTCCCTCGGACAGTTTCCCTCCAACTGAAGTTAGACTCACTAGCTTGTAATTTCCTGGTTTGTCCCTACTTCCCTTCTTAAATAATGGCACCAAATTAGTTGTCCTCCAGTCCTCTGCCACCTTTCCTCTGGCCAGAGAAGATTCAAAAATTTTTGTCAGCCACTGCAATCTCCTCCCTTGCCTCCCACAGAATCCTGGGATATATCTCATGTGGCCCCGGGCATTTGTCCACTTTCAGGCCTGTTAAAACTGTTAATACCACCTCCCTCTCAAAAGTGTGCACACACTTAGAGAATGTGTAAACACCACACAGATAGACAACCAAGGCCGGAATTGAACCTGTGTCGCTGGCGCTGAGGCAGCAGTGCTAATCACTGTGTCATCGTGGTGCTCCTGCTTGCACTGCTCCCTGCATTCTTTGAACCTATGTACTGCACCCCTCTCGTTCTGCTACTTTTCCTCGTGCTCTTTGACCCCGTGTGCTCCGCCTCCTCGCCCCGCTGCTGCACCTCACACTCTTTGACCCTGCGTGCTCCGCCCCTCTTGCCCTACTGTTGCTCCTCGCGCTCTTTGGGCTTGTGTACTCCACCCCTCTCGCCATCTGTTCCCTGTTCCAAATTGTCCTTTGACACACTGCTTACCCCTGTTCTGCCATTAACACATTCTGATCTCTGAATGTGCCACTGTCACCCTTCTTAGTCAATATCACCACCATTTTGATTTGATTTGGTTTGATTTGATTTATTATTGTCACATGTATTTATGTACAGTGAAAAGTGTTTCTTGCATGCTATACAGCCAACACATACCGTACATAGGGAAGGAAGGAGAGCCTATAGAATGTAATGTTACAGTCATAACTGGGATGTAGAGAAAAGATCAACTTAATTTAAACATTCCCTTTTTGTCCATGACCACTTTGTCAATCTCTACCTATCGCTGGTCCTCTATCCAGCCTCCCGTCTCCCCAACAGTATAAATCGCATCCTGTCTTCAGTTCTCCCTAGCTTTGACAAAGAATCATCTAGACTCACAATGTTAGCTCCATTATCTCTCCACAGATGATGTCAGACCTGCTGAGATTATCCAGTATTTTCTGTTTTTGTTGCAGAGGTACAAACCGTACTCTTGGCATTTAACCAGCTTAGGTGTTTAAACTCTTCCAATCCCTTTACAGTGGCAAACCTTGGGGGTTATTAAAAAAAATAAAAGCTTTATTTTCCTCAAATGAATTTATGTTTAGCTTGCGAATTAAAAGCACACTGAAATGGAATAGGATCCATATAAATCAAGCACAGTGCCATGATTCATCTTGCAATATAGGCAAGCTATTTTATCTCTCTCCAGTTTTCACTCAGGAGATTTTGCAGGTTTTTCAGGGAGTGGGGGAAATCAGTCCATCACTGGGCTAGAGAGCTGACTGTCATTTGGCATCACACACCATGTTCTGAAGCTCAGCAATTGAGACTGGGAAGACATCGAGAACAAGTGAGCCATTCCCCACAAATTCCAGCGCAGAGTTCCAGAGCTTAAATCTAATAATGGGCTGCCATACAACATTTACCCGTCATCTTATTGTAATCGCTTGACACTCAAAACACATTATTCATGCATCACACTATACACTGTGCATGTGATAGTGAGTCAGCCCTACATTGCAGGGCTGTATACTATAGGATGTTTTTGTTGTGCTGCAGTCACACAGAACTACAACAATGTACATTTATACTGCACCTTTAACTCTAGAAAAAACAATACAGAGAATCCCATAGCAAGGCAACCTCAACTCACTTAACATGCAGTTACTATGCCATGAACATGAGCAAGTCAAAATTCTCAAGAAGAACCCTCCAGCTAGCAGGCTGATCAGGGGAGGAGAACAAAATGTGACTGTGATGGGCTTTAAAAGAACGATATCCTGCTGACAATGTAATTTCATAACTCATTCAAAGAAGCAACCAAGGGCAATGGAAATATACTCCAGAGAGAGCCAGAGATTAAAAGAGAGGATGAGAGTATGCTGCATCCAGGTCACCGTGACTCCCATTCACTCTAAAGCTCTCCTTCTTTTCTCACTCCAAACTCAACAATATCATGCTTGCACTCCCTGGTGTACACGTCCTGACATATTTTGAAAGTTACCATAGTTCCAGAGGACCATGGAATGCTCTCCTTTCTTGAGACAGAGCTGACTGGTGGTGATTTAACCTGAGGGCCACCATACCCCAGGCGAGGGGCAAGGTTGAGGGCGTGGCCTTCATGGATAACCTCGCCCGGTATGGGAATTGAATCCGCGCTGTTAGCATCGCTCCGCATCACGAACCGGCCTCCAGCCAGCTGAGCGAAGAATGTGTTCAGGCAGACGGGTAAGCAGTGTGTCAAAGGACAATTTGGAACAGGGAACAGATGGCCCTAGCGGGGTTGGGGGGGGGGGAAGTGGAGACGATGGTGAGGGAAAAACGGATCAATGGAAGAAATGAAAATAAATTAATAGAAATAAAAATGAGGTGAAGGTGGAGGAGAGAGTTCAGTCTGAACTTGTTGAACTTCTGTCCGGAAGGCTGTAACATACCAAATCGAAAGATGAGGTGCTGTTCCTCTAGTTTGCATTGGGCTTCACTGGAATATTGCAGCTGGCAAAGGACGGACATGTGGACATGAGAGCAGGATGGTGAGTTGAAATGGCAAGCGACAGGAAGGTCTGGGTCCCGCTTGCCAAATTCTGCAAAGCGGTCACCCAGTCGGCCTTTAGTCTCTTTAAACTAGCAAGTTGGGGGGAAGGGAAGGGTAAAGCTATGGACAGTATAATGGTCAATGGAGAGCAAGGCAGCAGGTTACGTGACAGGTTAGTATGTAGAGATATGGGTTCAAAGACAAGGAAAATTAGGAGAAAGGATAAGAGGAAAAATAATTTGTGAAAAGTTACTGATCAAGGTGTTAGGATTCATAACAAAGACATAAAAAACAGCATAAGTGTACTTTACCTGAATGCTCGTAGTATACGGAATAAGGTGAATGAGTTGATGGCACAAATCATCGTGAATGACTATGATTTAGTGGCCATTACTGAAACATGGTTAAAAGATGGCCACGACTGGGAGTTAAATATCCAAGGGTATCAGACTATACGAAAGGATAGAATGGACGTTAAGGGCGGTGGTGTAGCTTTGTTGTTTAAGGATGGCATCCGGGCAATAGTAAGGGATGATATTGGTGCTATGGAGGACAAGGTTGAATCAATTTGGGTGGAAATCAGGAATAGTAAGGCGAAAAGGTCACTGATAGGAGTAGTCTATAGGCCACCAAATAGTAACAGGATGGTAGGGCAGGCAATAAGCAAAGAAATAGCGGATGCATGTAGAAATGGTACAGCGGTTATCATGGGGGATTTTAATCGACATGTCGATTGGTTTAACCAGGTTGGTAAAGGCAGCCTTGAGAAGGAGTTTATAGAATGTGTCCGGGATAATTTCCTGGAACAGTATGTAATGGAACCTACAAGGGAACAAGCGGTCCTAGATCTGGTCCTGTGTAATGAGGCAGGATTGATTAATGATCTCATAGTTCGGGATCCTCTTGGAAGGAGCGACCACAATATGATGGAATTTAAAATACAGTTGGAGGATGACAAGGTAAAATCAAACACTAGTGTTTTGTGCTTAAACAAAGGCGATTACAATGGGATGAGAGAAGAACTAGCTAAGGTAGACTGGGAGCAAAGACTTCATGGTGAAGCAGTTGAGGAACAGTGGAGAACCTTCCGAACGATCTTTCACAGTGTTCAGAAAAGGTTCATACCGACAAAAAAGAAAGACGGTAGAAAGGGGAAAAATCGACCGTGGATATCTAAGGAGGTGAGGGAGAGTATCAAATTGAAGGAAAAAACATATCAAGTGGCAAAAATTAGTGGGAGACTAGAGGACTGGGAAGCCTTTAGGGGACAACAGAAAGCTACTAAAAAAGCTATAAAGAAGAGTAAGGTAGACCATGAAAGTAAACTGGCTCAGAACATAAAAGCAGATAGTAAAAGCTTCTACAAATATATAAGACAAAAAAGAGTGGCTAAGGTGAATATTGGTCCTTTGGAAGATGAGAAGGGAGATTTAATAATAGGAGACGGGGAAATGGCTGAGGTGCTGAACAGGTTTTTTGGGTCAGTCTTCACAGTGGAAGACACAAATAACATGCCAGTGACTGATGGAAATAATGATAAGATAGGTGAGGACCTTGAGATGATTGTAATCACTAAGGAGGCAGTATTGGGCAAGCTAATGGGGCTAAAGGTAGACAAGTCTCCTGGCCCTGATGGGATGCATCCCAGAGTGTTAAAGGAGATGGCTAGGGAAATTGTAAACGCACTAGTGATAATTTATCAAAATTCATTAGACTCTGGGGTGGTCCCAGAGGATTGGAAAGTAGCAAACGTGACACCACTGTTTAAAAAAGGAGGTCGGCAGAAAGCGGGTAATTATAGGCCGGTAAGCTTAACTTCGGTTGTAGGGAAAATGCTGGAATCTATCATTAAGGAGGAAATAGCGGGGCACCTGGAGGGAAATTGTCCCATTGGGCAGACGCAGCATGGGTTCATAAAGGGTAGATCGTGTCTGACTAATTTGGTAGAATTTTTTGAGGACATTACCAGTGCAGTAGATAACGGGGAGCCAATGGATGTGGTATATCTGGATTTCCAGAAAGCTTTTGACAAGTTGCCACACAAAAGGTTGCTGCATAAACTAAAGATGCATGGCATTGAGGGTAAAGTGGTAGCATGGGTAGAGGATTGGTTAACTAACAGAAAGCAGAGAGTGGGGATAAATGGGTGTTTCTCTGGTTGGCAACCTGTAACTAGTGGGGTCCCTCAAGGATCAGTGTTGGGCCCGCAGTTGTTCACAATTTACATAGATGATTTGGAGTTGGGGACCAAGTGCAATGTGGCAAAGTTTGCAGATGACACTAAGATGAGTGGTAAAGCAAAAAGTGCAGAGGATACCGGAAGCCTGCAGAAGGATTTGGATAGGTTAGGTGAATGGGCTAGGGTCTGGCAGATGGAATTCAATGTTGCCAAGTGTGAGGCTATCCATTTTGGGAGGAATAACAGCAGAATGGATTATTATTTAAACGGTAAGATGTTAAAACATGCTGCTGTGCAGAGGGACCTGGGTGTGCTGGTGCACGAGTCGCAAAAAGTTGGTGTGCAGGTGCAACAGGTGATTTAAGAAGGCTAATCGAGTTTTGTCTTTCATTGCTAGAGGGATGGAGTTCAAGAATAGGGAGGTTATGCTGCAATTGTATAAGGTGTTGGTGAGGCCACACCTGGAGTATTGTGTTCAGTTTTGGTCTCCTTACCTGAGAAAGGACATATTGGCATTGGAGGAAGTGCAGAGGAGATTCACTAAGTTGATCCCAGAGTTGAGGGGATTAGATTATGATGAGAGGTTGAGTAGACTGGGACTGTACTCATTGGAGTTTAGAAGGATGCGGGGGGATCTTATTGAAACATATAAAATTATGAAGGGAATAGATAGGATAGATGCGGGCAGGTTGTTTCCACTGGTCGGGGAAAGCAGAACTAGGGGGCATAGCCTCAAAATAAGGGGAAGTAGATTTAGGACCGAGTTTAGGAGGAACTTCTTCACCCAAAGGGTTGTGAATCTCTGGAATTCCTTGCCCAGTGAAGCAGTTGAGGCTCCTTCTTTAAACGTTTTTAAGAAAAAGATAGATACCTTTCTAAAGAATAGAGGGATTTGGGGATATGGTGTACGGGCCGGAGAGTGGAGCTGAGTCCACAAAGATCAGCCATGATCTCATTGAATGGCGGAGCAGGCTCGAGGGGCCAGATGGCCTACTCCTGTTCCTAGTTCTTATGTTCTTATGATATAGAGTAGACCGCATTGGGCAGAGCGAATGCAATCAACCGACCAGATTGAAGGAAGTGCACGTGAGGCACTGCCTCACCTGAAAAGAGTGTTTAGGACCTGGAAGGTGAGCAACTAAAGAGATAAAGGGGCAGGTGTTGTATCTTCTACGATTGAATGGGAAGGTGTTGGGGGTGATGGTGATGGAGGAATGGGCCAGGTTATCCCAGAGGGAATGGTCCCTGTGGAATGCTGACAGGAAACGTGAGGGGAAGATGTGTTTTGTGGTGGGATCATGGTGGAGTTGGTGGAAATGGCTGGGGATGATTCTTTGAATGCAGAGGCTGGTGGGGTGAAAAGTAAGGACAAGAGGGACCCTATCTTGATTCTGGCAGGGAGGGGAAGGGTGAACACAGAGGTGTGGGAGATTAGCTGGACAGGGTTGAGGAAAGAGAAATGTCTTCAATCAGAAGATTGTGAATTTTTGAAAAGGCTGTGAATGCATTGTTATTGACTATGTACAAGGCTGAGATTGATTAGTTTTTGAATTCTGAGGGACACAGGCAGAGCAAAAAACTGGAGTTGAGGTCGACTATCAGCTTTGGACTTATTGCAAAGTGGACCAAGCTTGAAAGGCCATATGGGCGACACCTGGGGCGGGATTCTCCGCTATCGGCGCGATGTCTGCCGACCGGCGCCAAAAACGGTGCGAATCAGTCCGGCATCGCGCCGCCCTAAAGGTGCGGAATTCTCTGCATCTTGAGAGGCCGAGCCCTCACCTTGAGGGGCTAGGCCCGCGCCGGACTGATTTCCGCCCCCCCGCCAGCTGGCGGGAAAGGCCTTTGGTGCCCTGCCAGCTGGCGCGGAAATGACTTTGCCGTGCGGCGCATGCGCGGGAGCGTCAGCAGCCGCTCACTGCATCCCCGCGCATGCGCAGTGGAGGGGGTCTCTTCCGCCTCCGCCATAGTGGAGGCCATGGCGAAGGCGGAAGGAAAAGAGTGCCCCCACGGCACAGGCCCGCCCGCGGATCGGTGGGCCCCGATTGCGGGCCAGGCCACCGTGGGGGCACCCCCCGGGGCCAGAACGCCCCGCCAGGACCCCGGAGCCCGCCCGCGCCACCTTGTCCCGCCGGTAAGAGAGATGGTTTGATTCTCGCCAGCGGGACAGGCATTCCAGCAGCGGGACTTCGGCCCATCGCGGGCCGGAGAATCGCCGGGTGGGGGCCCGCCAACCGGCGCGATTCCCACCCCCGCCGAATATCCGGTGCCGGAGAATTCTGCAACCGGCGGGGGCGGGATTCACGACAGCCCCCGGCGATTCTCCGACCTGGCGGGGGGTCGGAGAATACCGCCCCGATCTTATTTCTTATATTCTTTACCACAGAAAGTAATTGATGCTAAAACTTTGAATATATTCAAGAGGCGGCTAGATATAGCACTTGGGGAGAATGGGTTCAAAGGCTTTGGGGAGAATGCAGGATTAGGCTATTGAGTTGGATGACCAGCCATGATTGAGATGAATGGCGGAGCAGGCTCGAAGGGCCAAAAGGCCTCCTCCTGCTCCTATCTTCTATGTATCTATGTATTTTATGTGCATACATTTGGACTGGATACGAAGTCCCGCTGCTGGAATGCCTGTCCCGCCGGCGAGAATCAAACCATCTCTCTTACCGGCGGGACAAGGTGGCGCGGGCGGGCGGGCTCCGGGGTCCTGGGGGGGGGGGGGATCTGGCCCCGGGGGGTGCCCCAACGGTGGACTGGCCTGCAATCTTAGAAATTTGCCATTTCAGTTAGACCCTTTTTTAAAAAAAAAAACAATGCTTGTGCATGGGATGTGAATGACCCTGTCAAGACCACATTAAGAGTTAATCGTGTAGCATAGGATGGAGTCTCATTCAAGTCAAAGCAGGTACTGTTGGCTAGTTCCCTTCCCTGAAGGATATTTGTGAACTGTGACATCAGTTACAACAGACTTCATGATAATTAACAAATTTACATAATTTTCCTGCCTTGAATTCATTGCTTTTGGATTACTAGTCAAGACCATGGGCTGCCATACCCTAATTTGCGTAAACCAAAACTGTGGCTTATGAGTTGTTGGAAGTGCCATTGTCCTATTTGTGTCAGATGGTGCAGTGAGCCCAGGAACAGAATTACACAGGACCCTTGAAGTGCACATAGCAGATTTTTAGAAAAAAGAAAGAAAATTCAGTCCTGTAGTCATAAGAGAGAAGTGGGGAAAACAGTGAGAAATCCTATAAGGTGGCTAGCAGAACCACAATCAGGGAACATAAAATATTGATGAGCTAAAATATTATTTCCTCAGAAGTTTCATCAGGGAAGATTCAAACAGCATGTGCGATATAATCAGTGATGGGGCCAATTACTACCACATGTGAAGTTGGTTGAAAGGGCTCAAAACATATAAATCTCAAGAGATTGACTGTATTTATCACCTTACGATACCCAAGTTAGAAGAAGACCAGGTTGTGCACGCTGCTATGTTCAGAACAGACCTCGAGAATGATGTTTAGATTTGGTACAGGAGAATATTCGAACACTGAATGAAATCTGAGAAGAGCTGCTTCAAAGGCTGCCTGTAACTAAGGAGTAGAGTGTGAGAAAATGCTGGTGAAATTGGGAATATTCAATCTTGAAAGCAAACAGCTAAGTGTGCATGCTTGACAGAGGCATTGTAAATGGCAAACAACATGGGAGAGGTAAATTCTGAACTGAACCAAGGTAATGGTGGAAGGCAAATTTAAATTTGGCACTAATCACAAAATGACTGATGCAGGGAAGGGACCTCATAGAATCATAGAATTTACAGTGCAGAAGGAGGTCATTCGGCCCATCGAGTCTGCACCGGCCCTTACAAAGAGCACCCTACTGAAGCCCACGTATCTACCCTATCCCCGTAACCCAGTTACCCCCACTTAACATTTTTTGGACACTGAGGGCAATTTATCATGGCCAATCCACCTAACCTGCACATCTTTGGACTGTGGGAGGAAACTGGAGCACCCGGAGGAAACCCACGCAGACACTGGGAGGACGTGCAGACTCCGCACAGACAGTGACCCAGCCGGGAATCGAACCTGGGACCCTAGAGCTGTGAAGCAACTGTGCTAACCACTATGCTACCGTGCTGCCCCTCTCCTACATTGGTAAGAGGAGGCAATAATTGTGAAATATGTAAAGCTAGTAATTAGATGTAGAGATGTGTGGGCGTGAACATCCTCAAATGTTATGATAATTACAGTGTATCCTTAATAATTCTAAGGGTCTTTTGGACTTTACAATCTGGTGTTTCTTATGGGCCAGATTTTGCAATGTTAGTAATGGCGATATATTCTTCGTTCAGAGGCTCTACAACCTCTGGAGTGTGCACGTGCATGCTATAGTGTGCTATAGCATCAAAGTTGTGGTGGGCTAGCTAACTCGATTGTCAAGGTTTGTGACTTAAAACAGAAGTTTGGAACAGCATGAATTTGGGGCCAGTTGTCTACTAATGGACTAATTACATTTCAAAATTTTACCCCTGCATTTCCAGCTGTAAGGCCCTACCCCCAAATTATGAATATTTAATAAAACCATTTTAAAAGTTAAAATGCATTGATTTTTCTTCACATGAAACCTTTTAAAAGTTAACATTGTGCCTGAAAAGTAAAATCTAACTTTTTAGCATGATTTGTCACACTTTTTATATATCACCTTTTTAAGATCACCTCAAAATGATTGTACTCAATATAAAAAGTTGTAAAGTTATACTTTTGTAAAATTCCCATGTCTATTAAATGTGATTTTCCAATGCTGCTTTTGTGGTGCACTGACTATACACCAGGTTGTTAAATGCCTGTCGTTTTCACCTGCATAAGACAGCACTGCTGGAATTTGTTGCAACCACCATTGGGAGAGAACCAAATTTCTTGCTTGAGGATCACGAGAAGCTTGTGGGAGGATTTATTTGATTTCAGTAGTGAGTGCTGTCGTGGTGACCACAAAATCCGTGATCCTTAATTCAATGCTAACTTCTTGAGGTGGAATTTTTATACTGCAGCAGTCGTAGGGACCATGAATGTATTGGATGATACAGCGCAGAATGAGGCCATTTAGCTCATCGCGCCTAACCTGGTTCTTGGTAGAGATACCACTGCACTTTTCTTTTCTCCCATAGCCCTCCATCAGGACTTGCCTTGAACAGAGGCCCAACAAGTCTCCATTCACCATATTGCTTCTCAGCTTGGTTATTCTCACATTGAGTGGAGTTGTAGGTGACGTTGTTCACCTACTCCAAATAAAAGGTGCTGCTATGGATACCTGCATGGGCCCTAGCTATGACCACCTTTGTATGGGATATGCGGAAAACTCCAAATTCCAACCCTACTCCATACCTGAGTTCTTCTCCAGTATATTTTGATTCCATTGACATCACACCCTGCTCTCGCCATGAACTGGAAATTTTAATTGGCTTTGTTTCCAATTTCCACCCTTCTGTCTTCTTTACCTGATGCATCTTTGACTCTTGCCTTCCCTTCCTGGATTTCTGTCCCAAGTTCTGGGGGTAGGCTATCAACTAATATTCTCTACAAACCCACGGATTCACACAGTGATCTTTTTTTTAAATTAAATATTTTATTGAAAATTTTTGGTCAACCAACACAGTACATTGTGCATCCTTTACACAATATTATAACAACACAAATAACAATGACCTATTTTATAAACAAAAAATGAATAAATAATAAATAACAAAAATGAAAACTAGCCCTAATTGGCAACTGCCTTGTCACAAGTAACACTCTCCAAGAATATAATTTAACAGTCCAATATATAATTATCTGTAGCAACGACCTATACATACTATACAGTATATATTAACAACCCCCCCCCCCCCCCCCCCCCCCCCCCCCCGATCCTGGGCTGCTGCTGCTGCTGCCTTTTTCCCATTCCGTCTATCTTTCTGCGAGGTATTCGACGAACGGTTGCCACCGCCTGGTGAACCCTTGAGCCGACCCCCTTAGGACGAACTTAATCCGCTCTAGCTTTATAAACCCCACCATGTCATTTATCCAGGTCTCCACCCCCGGGGGCTTGGCTTCTTTCCACATTAGCAATATCCTGCGCCGGGCTACTAGGGACGCAAAGGCCAAAACATCGGCCTCTCTCGCCTCCTGCACTCCCGGCTCTTGTGCAACCCCAAATATAGCCAACCCCCAGCTTGGTTCGACCCGGACTCCTACTACTTTTGAAAGCACCTTTGTCACCCCCATCCAAAACCCCTGTAGTGCCGGGCATGACCAAAACATATGGGTATGATTCGCTGGGCTTCTCGAGCACCTCGCACACCTATCCTCCACCCCAAAAAATTTACTGAGCCGTGCTCCAGTCATATGCGCCCTGTGTAATACCTTAAACTGAATCAGGCTTAGCCTGGCACACGAGGGCGACGAGTTTACCCTGCTTAGGGCATCTGCCCACAGCCCCTCCTCGATCTCCTCCCCCAGCTCTTCTTCCCATTTCCCTTTTAGTTCATCTACCATAGTCTCCCCTTCGTCCCTCATTTCCCTATATATATCTGACACCTTACCATCCCCCACCCATGTCTTTGAGATCACTCTGTCCTGCACCTCTTGTGTCGGGAGCTGCGGGAATTCCCTCACCTGTTGCCTCGCAAAAGCCCTCAGTTGCATATACCTGAATGCATTCCCTTGGGGCAACCCATATTTCTCGGTCAGCGCTCCCAGACTCGCGAACTTCCCATCCACAAACAGATCTTTCAGTTGCGTTATTCCTGCTCTTTGCCACATTCCATATCCCCCATCCATTCCCCCCGGGGCAAACCTATGGTTGTTTCTTATCGGGGACCCCCCCAAGGCTCCAGTCTTTCCCCTATGCCGTCTCCACTGTCCCCAAATCTTCAGTGTAGCCACCACCACCGGGCTTGTGGTGTAGTTCCTCGGTGAGAACGGCAATGGGGCTGTCACCATAGCCTGTAGGCTAGTCCCCCTACAGGACGCCCTCTCTAATCTCTTCCACGCCGCTCCCTCCTCCTCTCCCATGCACTTACTCACCATTGAAATATTAGCGGCCCAATAATACTCACTTAGGCTCGGTAGTGCCAGCCCCCCCCTATCCCTGCTACGCTGTAAGAATCCCTTCCTCACTCTCGGGGTCTTCCCGGCCCACACAAAACCCATGATGCTGTTTTCAATCCTTTTAAAAAAAGCCTTCGTGATCACCACCGGGAGGCACTGAAACACAAAGAGGAATCTCGGGAGGACCACCATCTTAACCGCCTGCACCCTCCCTGCCATTGACAGGGATACCATATCCCATCTCTTGAAATCCTCCTCCATCTGTTCTACCAACCGCGTTAAATTTAACCTATGCAATGTGCCCCAATTCTTAGCTATCTGGATCCCCAGGTGACGAAAGTCCCTTGTTACCGTCCTCAACAGTAGGTCCTCTATTTCTCTACTCTGCTCCCCTGGATGCACCACAAACAACTCACTTTTCCCCATGTTCAATTTATACCCTGAAAAATCCCCAAACTCCCCAAGTATCCGCATTATTTCTGGCATCCCCTCCGCCGGGTCCGCCACGTATAGTAGCAAATCGTCCGCATACAAAGATACCCGGTGCTCTTCTCCTCCCCTAAGTACTCCCCTCCACTTCTTGGAACCCCTCAACGCTATTGCCAGGGGCTCAATCGCCAGTGCAAACAATAATGGGGACAGAGGGCATCCCTGCCTTGTCCCTCTATGGAGCTGAAAATATGCAGATCCCCGTCCATTCATGACCACGCTCGCCACTGGGGCCCTATACAACAGCTGCACCCATCTAACATACCCCTCTCCAAAACCAAATCTCCTCAACACCTCCCACAAATAATCCCACTCCACTCTATCAAATGCTTTCTCGGCATCCATCGCCACTACTATCTCCGTTTCTCCCTCTGGTGGGGCCATCATCATTACCCCTAACAACCTCCGTATATTCGTGTTCAGCTGTCTCCCCTTCACAAACCCAGTTTGGTCCTCGTGGACCACCCCCGGGACACATTCCTCTATTCTCTTTGCCATTACCTTGGCCAGGACCTTGGCATCTACATTTAGGAGGGAAATAGGTCTATAGGACCCGCATTGTAGCGGGTCCTTTTCCTTCTTTAAGAGAAGCGATATCGTTGCTTCAGACATAGTCGGGGGCAGTTGTCCCCTTTCCTTTGCCTCAATAAAGGTCCTCGTCAGTACCGGGGCGAGCAAGTCCACATATTTTCTATAGAATTCGACTGGGAATCCATCCGGTCCCGGGGCCTTTCCCGCCTGCATGCTCCTAATTCCTTTCACCACTTCTTCTACCTCGATCTGTGCTCCCAGTCCCACCCTTTCCTGCTCTTCCACCTTGGGAAATTCCAGCCGATCCAAGAAACCCATCATTCTCTCCCCCCCATCCGGGGGTTGAGCTTCATATAATTTTTTATAAAATGTCTTGAACACTCCATTCACTCTCTCCGCTCCCCGCTCCATCTCTCCTTCCTCATCCCTCACTCCCCCTATTTCCCTCGCTGCTCCCCTTTTCCTCAATTGGTGTGCCAGCAACCTGCTCGCCTTCTTCCCATATTCGTACTGTACACCCTGTGCCTTCCTCCATTGTGCCTCTGCAGTGCCTGTAGTCAGCAAGTCAAATTCTACATGTAGCCTTTGCCTTTCCCTGTACAGTCCCTCCTCCGGTGCTTCCGCATATTGTCTGTCCACCCTCAAAAGTTCTTGCAGCAACCGCTCCCGTTCCTTACTCTCCTGCTTCCCTTTATGTGCCCTTATTGATATCAGCTCCCCTCTAACCACCGCCTTCAACGCCTCCCAGACCACTCCCACCTGGACCTCCCCATTATCATTGAGTTCCAAGTACTTTTCAATGCACCCCCTCACCCTTAGACACACCCCCTCATCTGCCATTAGTCCCATGTCCATTCTCCAGGGTGGGCGCCCTCCTGTTTCCTCCCCTATCTCCAAGTCCACCCAGTGTGGAGCGTGATCCGAAATGGCTATAGCCGTATACTCCGTTCCCCTCACCTTCGGGATCAATGCCCTACCCAGCACAAAAAAGTCTATTCGCGAGTAGACTTTATGGACATAGGAGAAAAACGAGAACTCCTTACTCCTAGGTCTGCTAAATCTCCACGGGTCTACACCTCCCATCTGCTCCATAAAATCTTTAAGTACCTTGGCTGCTGCCGGCCTCCTTCCAGTCCTGGACTTCGACCTATCCAGCCCTGGTTCCAACACCGTATTAAAATCTCCCCCCATTATCAGCTTTCCCATCTCTCGGTCCGGAATGCGTCCTAGCATCCGCCTCATAAAATTGGCATCATCCCAGTTCGGGGCATATACGTTTACCAAAACCACCGTCTCCCCCTGTAGTTTGCCACTCACCATCACGTATCTGCCCCCGTTATCCGCCACTATAGTCTTGGCCTCGAACATTACCCGCTTCCCCACTAATATAGCCACCCCCCTGTTTTTTGCATCTAGCCCCGAATGGAACACCTGCCCCACCCATCCTTTGCGTAGCCTAACCTGGTCTATCAGTTTCAGGTGCGTTTCCTGTAACATAACCACATCTGCCTTAAGTTTCTTAAGGTGTGCGAGTACCCGTGCCCTCTTTATCGGCCCGTTCAGCCCTCTCACATTCCACGTGATCAGCCGAGTTGGGGGGCTTCCTACCCCCCCCTTGTCGATTAGCCATCACCTTTTTCCTGCTCCTCACCCGGTTCCCACGCAGCTGTATCTCCCCCAGGCGGTGCCCCCCCGCCCATCCTCTCCCATACCAGCTCCCCCCTCTCCCCAGCAGCAGCAACCCAGTAATTCCCCCCTCCCACCCCCCCCGCTAGATCCCCCGCTAGCGTAATTACTCCCCCCATGTTGCTCCCAGAAGTCAGCAAACTCTGGCTGACCTCGGCTTCCCCCCGTGACCTCGGCTCGCACCGTGCGACGCCCCCTCCTTCCTGCTTCTCTATTCCCGCCATGATTATCATAGCGCGGGAACCAAGCCCGCGCTTCTCCCATGGCCCCGCCCCCAATGGCCAACGCCCCATCTCCTCCACCTCCCCTCCTCCCCCCATCACCACCTGTGGGAGAGAGAAAAGTTACCACATCGCAGGATTAGTACATAAAACCCCTCTTTGCCCCCCACATTCGCCCCACCACTTTGTTCGAACGTTCTTTTTAATAACCCGCTCATTCCAGTTTTTCTTCCACAATAAAAGTCCACGCTTCATCCGCCGTCTCAAAGTAGTGGTGCCTCCCTCGATATGTGACCCACAGTCTTGCCGGTTGCAGCATTCCAAATTTTATCTTTTTATGAAGCACCGCCTTGGCCCGATTAAAGCTCGCCCTGCTTCTCGCCACCTCCGCACTCCAGTCTTGATAAACGCGGATCACCGCGTTCTCCCATTTACTGCTCCGAGTTTTCTTCGCCCATCTAAGGACCATTTCTCTATCCTTAAAACGGAGGAATCTCACCACTATGGCTCTGGGAATTTCTCCTGCTCTCGGTCCTCGCGCCATCACTCGGTATGCTCCCTCCACCTCCAACGGACCCGCCGGGGCCTCCGCTCCCATTAACGAGTGCAGCATCGTGCTCACATATGCCCCGACGTCCGCTCCCTCCACACCTTCAGGAAGACCAAGAATCCTCAGGTTGTTCCTCCTTGCGTTGTTTTCCAGTGCCTCCAACCTTTCCACACATCGTTTCTGATGTGCCTCCTGCGTCTCCGTCTTCACCACCAGGCCCTGTATATCGTCCTCATTCTCGGCTGCCTTTGCCTTCACGACCCGAAGCTCCCGCTCCTGGGTCTTTTGTTCCTGCTTTAGCCCTTCGATCGCCTGTAGTATCGGGGCCAACAGCTCTTTCTTCATTTCCTTTTTGATCTCTTCCACACAGCATTTCAAGAACTCTTGTTGTTCAGGGCCCCATGTTAAACTGCCACCTTCCGACGCCATCTTGGTTTTTGCTTGCCTTCCTTGCCGCTGTTCTAAAGGATCCACTGCAATCCGGCCACTTTCTCCTTTTTCCATCCGTATCCAGGGGGGATTCCCTTCTGGTTTACTGCACAGTGTTTTTAGCCGTCAAAATTGCCGTTGGGGCTCCTATCAAGAGCCCAAAAGTCCGTTTCACAGGGAGCTGCCGAAACGTGCGACTCAGCTGGTCATCGCCGCACCCGGAAGTCCACACAGTGATCTTGACTGCACTTCTGCACCCCTTGCTTCTTGATTTCTCGATTCCATTTTCCCAGTTTCTCTGTCTTCATCCAGATGTTGCAATCGCTTTACTATCGCTTTGTATATATCTTCCTTTTTCATGAATGGTTTCCCCAGACAACAGAACAGAACCCTCCGTTGTGTCTAATCTATTTCTCACACTTTTGCTCTTACCCCTTCCCCTCTTCAGAATTATAATAGGATTTCCCTGGTCCTTCCATTGTTGGGAAAATAATAATAGTTTTAAGGCAGAGGTTTTCAAACTCGGGGACGCAACATGCGGGTGGGTCGTGGGCAGGTTTCGGAAGAGTCGTGGCTCTTGGTGCCCGTGTTCCCGATCGCGGGAGAAAGGCAACAGTCACGATGGGTTTTAAAAATGCCATCTGTAACTGACTTTTGAGATTGCAGGAAATCCTGCGCATGCGTGCCGGATCAAGCAGCGCGCAGGCCCGGAGCCCAGCGGGATGGACTACCTCCTTTTGACATCAGCACGCTGTCTAGGGTCAGTCTTTTTTCAGCAAACAACTGAGTTCTCCCACCGGAGACGGCAGCAGAGAGCAGGTCACGCACCCCTTACGCTAATGTCATGTGTTCTGGGCGCTAGATAGTTTCCTCCATTTTGCAGCTGCCAGCAGTGCTGGTGTGAACTCCAGGGCCTCTGATGAACAACCCATGAAGAAGCTGAAAACAGGAACAAAGCAGCATAAAGATGACTACTTGAGATGTAGGCTTATTAATTGTGCCATTGCAAATCAGGTTTCATGTGTGTTATATGCAGGGAAGCACTGGCAAATGAAAGTTTAAATCCCTCAAAACTTCAAAGACATTTGAAGACTAAATATGGCAAGTTCGTGGACAAACCTCTTTTATTTTTTCAACGGATGCCATGAGATCGTAAATCATCAGCTGAAGTCATTATCAGAAATGTAACATTGAATAACAAAGCAAGTGAGATCATGAGGACCAAGCAGGCTCACCTGTCATATTAAAGGTAATGGTGGGTCGCAAAGGTCGGCCGGTGCGGGTCCTGAAGGATGGCTGGTTGGTAAAAATGAGTCCTGGGCAAAAAAGTTAGAAAAACATTGTTTTAAGGGATTTATATTTGTAGGGTAAACATTTGAAATAAGGTATAATTTTAAGTGGGTTTAATTTAATGTTTCTGTGCCTGGAAGGCTAAAACCTATAATTTTCTGGACAAACATGTTTGTATGCGTGGGTGTTGGTTTCAATTCTAACTGTGATCCTATTGGGCTTAGACAGTGCTACGACATGAAGAGTAAATAATCCAGAAGTGATTGCTTAGCAACTGGGGCCTTGTAAGGTAGAGAAGCTTTGAAAACTTGAAGAATTCCTTTTAAATTAAATAGCATTTACTTCTATATCTTTCAATTTAGTATGCTGTATTTGCTGCTCACGATGTGCATTCCACTACACTGGGAGGCTAACATAGATTGGGTGACTGCTTTGCAAAACATCTACATTCAGCCCACAAGCACTCACTTGTGATTTCAGTTCTTCATCTTGCTCCCACTTTGACCATTCTGTCTTTGGTCTCCTACAGTATCTCATTGAAACTCAAGGAACGGCACCTCATCTTTTGCTGCAGCACTCTACGGCCTTCTGGACTCGATATAGAGTTCAACAGTTTTTGATCATAATCTCTGCCTCCATTTTGTTCTACGATTTGTTTTTCTGTTTGACTCTTTATCACTTGTCACATTCGGATGGTTCACATTTTATCTGGAAACATGCTTTATTTCTTTACTTTCTTCATTAACATGCTCTTCAGGTTTGGATTTGAATTTATTTCCACGTGTACCAAGGTACAGTGAAAAGTATTCTGCGTAAGGTCCAGACAGATTTTTCCATGCATGAAAAAACATAAATACACAATGTATGTAAACACCGACATCGGGTGAAGCATACAGAGTATAGTACTCCTCAGTTAGGAAGATGCGTGAAGAGATCAGTTCAGTTCATAAGAGGATTTTGTACCGAGTCCCTTT
This sequence comes from Scyliorhinus torazame, assembly GCF_047496885.1. Taxonomy (NCBI): domain Eukaryota; kingdom Metazoa; phylum Chordata; class Chondrichthyes; order Carcharhiniformes; family Scyliorhinidae; genus Scyliorhinus; species Scyliorhinus torazame. The sequence goes on from NC_092717.1 coordinate 195,255,804, forward strand.
TTTAAAAGAAAAAATACAGTTTGTCTTTTTGTCTTGCACTCATCGGGACAATTGGTAAGAATACACCAAATTACAGTTCTTTCCATCTTAAGTTCTGATGAAAGGTCATTAACCTGAAATGTTAACTCTGCTTCTCCCCACAGATGCTGCTAGATCTGCTGAGTGTTTCCAACATTTTCTGCTTTTATTTCAAATTTCCAACATTCGCAGTATTTGGCTTTTGTAAAAGTGTTTCCATGGCTCATTGCTAACCTCTCGTGGCAATAATGTGGTATTGCAGCAATATTATGTAGTATCAGAGATTATCTGTGGTTGACTCATTTATACAGTCATGATACAACGATTTTTGCCCTTTTTACTGAAAACAAACTTTTTTCAATCTTTTCAAACTTCGTCCCTGTGTCAACTTATATGCTGCTAAAACACTCTGGTTCATGTTTTTGTTATCTCATGACTTCATGATTCAAACACTCTTACTGGCTGATCCTCCCCCCCACATTTGCTTCTGTGAACTTGGGGGTCATCCGAAGTTCTGTTGCTAGTGGCTTAACTCACCAGATTCTGTTCACTTATCACCCCTATGATCACTGACCTGCACTGGTTCAAAGTCAAGCAATGCCTCCATGATCATCACTCCCTATCACTGTGATCTCCTTGAGACCCACAACTCTTCAAGATACCGGCATTCCACTAATTCTGGCCTCTTTAACAATCCCAATTTTAATCGCTCTGCCATTGGTGGCCTTGGCCCCAAGTTCTGGAATATCCTCCCTACACCTGGAAGCCTCTCTACCTCACTATCCTACATTACGACATTCCTTAAAACCTACCTCTGACCAAGCTTTTGGTCATCTGATCTAATGCGCTTATTGACTCAGAGCCATATTTTGTTTAATAAATGCCCCCTTGAAACTCTCAGGGTGTTTTGTTACGATAAAGATACTATCGAAGTACAAGTTGTTGTAATTGTGACTTTTTTCAAATTCCACCTTCCTGTTTGGATTTGTTTGAAATATTATTGGATTAACTTCCTTCGAGGATCTACTGGCCTCCACCATGTGAGTGAGCTCAGTCATCATCAGAGGCAGGGTGGCAGTGCATCAAACCAGGGACTGTAGGATTGCTTTTTTAATGCAGTCTTAAATCAGTTCCCATTTGACTACCCCAAATCTGTTTCTGATCATCCCCCCCCCCCCCCCCCCCCCCAATCCAAATCAGAATATTTGTTTAAAAAAAGTGTAATCATCATCATTACCTATTCTGCTTATTATCAAGTATATTTTCCTGGGACAAAGCCATGAGTAATGGTGCCTCATTTTGTAGTTGGATGTACCGCTTCTGTTTCTTTTGGTAATCTCTTTTTACAGTGAATCAAATTATAGTTCTTGACTTCATTTCCGTGCCTCAGATATTACTTTACAATAGGTTCAGGAACTATGGGTTACCCACCAATTTCACTGAGACAGGAGGAGGAGTGAAGAAATTCTATTTGTTATTGTCAAAGGTTGTCTTAGTGATTTTTCTCCCCCTTGGATTGTGATATATTGCCAATATCTCCTCCCCACCCCATCCCTACTCTTTCCCACAGTGGAAGAGTGAGCAATAAATAGGGGTTGGTTACCCATGTGCTGAGTGAAGTCTTTATTTGGTTACTGTCATTGGACTCTTGAGTTGGTCGATGTGGAGGCAATCCAAAGCCTTCAGATGTAAATCATTAAATTCTCATGTCTCCTGTCTCGCTTTCCATGTCACATTCATAATGTTGAATGTTTAGCCACCACACAGTACACGCTCAAAGTTCACGTACCTGGCACAAGGCAGGTCTGGTTTCACTGAAGGCTACTGGTAATGGTGTCTTCTTTCCTGTCAAGAACGTGCTGCCGCATAGCCAAGGATTGCAGGGAGATCTGACAACTCAGTAACTTTAGACTCTGCTTTGAGTGGTTAATGCCTGGCAGGCATTCCATGATTGGCACCTACACATCTCATTTACTAAGAGGTTTTGTTTAAAAAATTTGACTTCAACTCCCATCACAGTTTATCACTGGCTACCCGTGTGAAACATTTGCTTGTACCCGTGTGAAGTATTTGCTTGTAAACGTATGCTGTTTAAATCGGTATGATCTCTACATCATGTCTCAATGGCCTGCTTTACGACTAAATGATATCGCTTACACTGGAGATTTTTCTTTTCTGATCTTTGAAATTTTAATTTTCCACTTTATTGTTTCTCCTGTTTTGTGAATTCCGAAAGGAAGTTATAGTATATAATAAGTTAGTCAAGTTCCACACAGGTTGACATATGCAGACAAGTGCAAGGTTGTGATGCCAGCTATATCCTTGTCTAAACATGCCAGCAGAGGGAGAATTAAAAATAGAACCAGTATCTCCCTTTCCAATCCCTGTCATACACCTCTGGCTTTGATTGCTGTCTTTCAACGTAATTCCTTGTCAGGCTATCATGTCTTTTCACCTTCTTTCTGCCCCTGACCTATCCATCCTCAGCAAGGGCCTCAGTTTCACCTCCCTATACCTCAAGTCAACAATAACTGGCTTGTATGTTTTTATTAACTAAGGTCTTCATTTTCCACCCGTATTTCCAGCCTTGCTTATCATTTATTTTTAATTTCTGAGGAAGGGTCTGGACCAGAAACATAATGTCTTTTTTCTCCTCCTAACATGTTCTCTTTTTAGGTCATACATCCAGCATTTTCAGTTTTTCATAGATTATCATAGAATTTACAGTGCAGAAGGAGGCCATTCGACCCATCGAGTCTGCACCGGCTCTTGGAAAGAGCACCCTACCCAAGGTCAACACCTCCACCCTATCCCCATAACCCAGTAACCCACCCAACACTAAGGGCAATTTTGGACACTAAGGGCAATTTATCATGGCCAATCCACCTAACCTGCACATCTTTGGACTGTGGGAGGAAACCGGAGCACCCGGAGGAAACCCACGCACACACGGGGAGGATGTGCAGACTCCGCACAGACAGTGACCCAAGCCGGAATCGAACCTGGGACCCTGGAGCTGTGAAGCAATTGTGCTATCCACAAGGCTACCGTGCTGCCCACTTTCTTGCCTTTTTCTTACCTTTTATTGCACAAATATGATTACACAATACGAGGACAAATCACCTAACCAGGCATTTGAAGCACAATGAAGAAACTTTACAAAATCTTTTTAAGCACTAGTTTTTCGGAGTTTCAGGGTTGGGGTACTGGGACCTTGGATGTAACCATGTGCACTGTCTGGCCATATCTCAGCATAGCCTTTACAACTCAGAATGGCATAGTTAAACAGATAAAATGCAGTTAAAGACTAGTGTGCTATTGTTTCTGGTAGGTTCTTATCCAAACTGAATCCTTTTACTCGAGCCTTCTAACAGTTGATTTCCAATATTGCTTGATAAAATTTTGTCTCTCATTCAATATCGGTATTATATGCTTCAAGGTTATGTTTTATCCGGAACTTGATGATTCTGGAGTTTTCACATTTTTCCTGTGTCTGCTTGGGGTTTCTCTGGATTCTCCAGTTTCCTCTCACAGTCCAAAGATGTGCAGGTTAGATGGATTGGTCGTGCTAAGTTGCCTTTTAATGTCCAAACGTTAGGTGGGATTACAGGGATAGGGCAGGGGAGTAGGCCTTGTTATGAAAAAAATGAAAATCGCTTATTGTCCCGAGTAGGCTTCAATGAAGTTACTGTGAAAAGCCCCTAGTCGCCACATTCCGGCGCCTGTCGGGGAGGCTGGTTAGGGCACTCTTTTGGAGGGTCGGTGCAGATTCGATGGATCAAATGGTCTCCTTCTGCACTGTAAGAGTGGTACAGCTTATCCTGTACGTGCATGAAGTCAGGAATGATGTGACATGTCCTGTATATGGATAAAGCTAGGAATGGTAAAGTAAATGTTCACCAACCATATACTGAATCACCATTCAAATATACTCTTACCACTACTGGGAAAGTTATTTGAGGGGGTGGGCCATTTTACTCACTATTTGTGTAATGTGACTGTAAGCCATTCGCTTTGGCACATATTCCTTTAATATTTCAGATGTTACTTCTATTTGATGATCTGCAAAATGGGATTGGCATTCAGAAAGCAATCACGTTAATGAAAGATCATGAGTAAAATACTTCAATTTGTCTTCTCTGGCAGAGCAGCATGGTGAAGTGTGCAAAATGAAATCCTGTGCTGTTAGCAAAAACTGAATGAAGAATCCAGTCATGCATCGCCAAATAATCAGAAATATTATATGCCAACTCAAGGAGGTCAGTGCATACAAAATGAGAAGGCAAACTGGCTATTTTGTTCCCTTGCAGTTGTTGAAAGTGGACAACTATGCATATCAGATTCTGCTCGTTCCAGGGCACCTTCTGGTGATCAGATATGAACAGGTGCACAACAGATGAGGCCGGATTACTCCATATCCCTCAGTACATTCCAGCTCCATTAACACTTCAACTCTTCATCTGAGGCCTAAACCATATCCTAATGCACCAACCGAAGAGAGGGAAATTTCTAATTAATTGCTTTAGGTCTTTTAGCTGTCTAGCCACAACCTCCTCTAAAAAAGAACCTAGTAATTCTTTGGAGCTTTATGAATCTCTGATATGTCGTTGGGTGTTTTGAAATGCATTCATAGAATCCCCATAATGCAGAAGGAGGCCATTCGGCCCATCATATCTACCGACCCTCCGAAAGAGCGCACTACCCAGGGTCAGGCCCCTGTAACACTGTATCCTTCCTGACGTTTTAGATACTAAGGGGCAATTTAACATGGCCAATCCACCTAACCTGCACAAATTTGCACTGTGCAAGGAAACCGGAACACCCAGAGGAAACCCTGGAGACATGGGGAGAAAGTGCTAACTTCACACAGACGGTCACCCAAGGCCGGAAGTGAACCTGGGTCCCTGGTGTTGTGAGGCGACAGTGCTAACCACTGTGCCACCATGTTGTTATGCAGTTAAACATGCTGACTAGTTTTCACTGAAAGTTGGGTGAATGCAACCATTGTTTTTTTGGTAACCTTTGAGCTAGCTTATAGGGAACACTTTTTATCGGCTGCAGTAATTAAGGCTAATGGTGGAGTGGTGTAAATCGTCCACCAGTTTGCAGCGAATCAAAACTCATATGTCTTTTATTCTGCAAATATCTGTGCTCTTAAAAATTAATAGTAGCATGTGACATTAATGTGCCATTATAATGGGGTCCCCAGGATATTTCCGATCCATGCTGTAACTTCAGTCGTAATGAAGTGCTTCCAGAGGTTGGTCATGAAGTGCATCAACTCCATACTCCCAGAACGCCTTGATCCACTGCAATTCGCATACCGCCGCAAACTGTCGACAGCAGACACCATCTCCCTGGCCCTATACTCATCCCTAGTGCATCTCGACAACAAGGACTCCTACATCAGACTCCTATTTATTGACTAGAGCTCCACTTCAACACCATAATCCCAGCCAAGCTCATATCAAAGCTCCAAAACCTAGAACTTGGCTCCTCACTCTGCAACGGGATCTTCGACTTTCTGACCCACAAACAACAACACCTCCTCCACAATAGTCCAAAATACGGGGCCCCGCAGGGGTGCATACTTAGCCCCCTACTATACTCCCTGTACACACACGACTGCGTGGGAAAATTTGATTCCAACTCCATCTACAAGTTTGCTGACAATACGACCATAGTGGGCCGGACCTTAAATAACGACGAGGCAGAATACAGGAGGGAGATAGAGAACCTAGTTGAGTGGTGCAGTGACAACAATCTATCCCTCAATGCCAGCAAAACTAAAGAGCTGGTCATTGACTTCAGGAAGCAAAGTACTGTACACACCACTGTCAGCATCAACGGGGCCGAGGTGGAGATGGTTAGCAGCTTCAAATTCCTAGGGGTATACATCATCAAAAATCTGTCCTGGTCCACCCCACGTCAACGCTACCACCAAGAAAGCACAACAGCGCCTATGCTTCCTCAGGAAAATAAGGAAATTCAGCATGTCCACATTAACTCTAACCAACGTTTACAGATGACCCATAGTAAGCATCCTATCTAGCTGCATCACAGCCTGGTATGGCAACTGCTCGGCCCAGGACCGCAAGGAACTTCAGAGAGTCGTGAACACAGCCCAGTCCATCACACAAACCTGCCTCCCATGCATTGACTCCACCTACACCACCCGCTGCTTGGGGAAAGCGGGCAGCATAATCAAAGATCCCTCCCACCCAGCTTACACTCACTTCCAACTTTTCCCATCGGGCAGGAGAAACAAAAGTCTGAGAACACGCACAAACAGACTCAAAAACAGCTTCTTCCCCACTGTTACTAGACTCCTAAATGACCCTCTTATGGACCGACCTCATTAACACTACACCCCTGTATGCTTCACCCAATGCCGGTGTTTATGTAGTTACATTGTGTGCCTTGTGTTGCCCTATTATGTATTTTCTTTTTCTTTTCATGTACTTAATGATCTGTTCAGCTGCTCGCAGAAAAATACTTTTCACTGTACCTCGGTACATGTGATAATAAACCAATCCAATCCAAATAAATCAGGGTCTCGTTGGCTTTTAAAACTCGAGTATGAAATATCCTTGCCACTGCGTGATTTAGTTGGATTTCCACCCTTGATGGTATTTTGGACTACTGCCCTTTGCGCATAAGTCAGGAAACCGTATACTACAGACTGCAGTTGCTGGAAAGATGGTGGGATGTATCCCTATAAGAGCATTTTAAAAAAAATCAATTGATGTCTTTTGGAAACTATCTATTCATTAATAAATGCTTGTAACATTAAAATCACCAAAGGGGATTATTTAAGCCCTCGGGTTGATTTATTTAATTTAATATTGGCTGTATGGCTACATTAAATTTCAATTCAATTATTTTAATTTTTTATCCAAGTGTTTTCAGTTTTCTGAAAATCCCTGTTTAACAGCTTTAATGCTCCTGCAGGCCTTAGTAATTAAGTGTGGTTCAGGGGAAAGGGTAGTAATCAGAAAATTAATTACTGGTTTACAAATTACAGTAATTGCCTGCAGCCTGAGGCTTGATTTGTGCAACTGGTAATGTTTTTTTTTAACCCATTAGTAATGAATGGATACATCACAATGTCCTAAACTCGATTCCTGCTCACTGCTGAGTTGGCTAATCTCGGTCAACATGGCAGCAAAAGGCTGCAGTGTCTGCAGCGGGGTTTCTCAGTCCCGATTTGTTTAGTAATCTATGCTGGCAAGTGTATACAAGTCGATGGTTTGGTTATTCAGGGAGGAAGCAGGGGTGGGCTTTATATTATTTCCATATGCATTTTGGTTGGGAAGGAGATTAAATTCAGCCCTCTGTGTTTGAATAGCTTGCCAGTTAACTAACCACCATGTGACGAATGGCCACTTGAGCTCGGTACTGACCACTCGCAACTGTTTGAGACTGTCTCCCAGTGCCCTCATGGAAGAAGATCAGGCTGGTCAAGCATTATAAAAAGGGAGAGAAAGTAACTGAAAGACACCTGCGTTGAGATCCTAATCATTCCATCTTCTCCTTCCCTCCTGTCAAAGATTGACTAATTTACATGCTATCAGACTGCTGGCCCACTCGTAGCCCGTAAGTGGAATTCCATAGCGAATGCCTGAGAGTGGTAACTGCTGTAGGCTGAAAATATAACTGTTCCTAAGCAGCTCGAGTAGCAAATTTAGATATACATGAGATCCCGTTTCAGTAGTGCCTCAAAATGAAAAGTTTTCAAATGGAAGATTGGTGGGGCAAGAGTTGAGTGAGAGGCAAGGTAACCTGATTGAAACTGATATACTCTTTCAGATGGTTAATTAGGATTTTTATCATTTTGAGCTTTTGAATATTTTGTGTTATATGATGTGTGCGCGCATGTGCTACTTTAGTCTTTGCTACATGAGCACTCTCTGCCCAGTGTTGCAGTCCTTGAGTTGCGTTCATCTCACTTCACATTTTAAATTCACATTTCTAAGATTTACACCTGGATTTACTGCTAAAACTTGATTTTTTTTCCCCCCATTTGGACTTATTTGTTTTAAACCTGTTTTTGTTCTACTGATGAAGCCTGATCTGTCCAGTTTGGAACAAGCCTGAACTCTGTGTTCAATTTACTTGATGACTGATGTGATTTGTGAAACCCAATACTCAAGCCCTCTCCTCCATGAGGTCTAATGCATTTCGATCATCTTCAATATTGAGATTACTGCAAACAACTTTCAATTCAATCTATTATACTGAAATTTCTTCCTGAAAAGGCAAATAAACTTTTTTTAATGTGGCTTTATTTTAAACATTGGTCCCAATTAGGACTCCCAGTAAAATCATTTGCAAACAACCAAATATCAGTGTCTTGCACCAGAGGCCATGGCGTTTGCGGATTAGTTCTCACTGGAACGAAGGAGGTTGAGGGGCGACCTGATAGAGGTATACAAAATTATGAGGGGCATAGACAGAGTGGATAGTCAGAGGCTTTTCCCCAGGGTAGAGGGGTCAATTACTAGGGGGCATAGGTTTAAGGTGAGAGGGGCAAAGTTTAGAGTAGATGTACGAGGCAAGTTTTTTACGCAGAGGGTAGTGGGTGCCTGGAACTCACTACCGGAGGAGGTAGTGGAAGCAGGGACGATAGGGACATTTAAGGGGCATCTTGACAAATATATGAATAGGATGGGAATCGAAGGATACGGACCCAGGAAGTGTAGAAGATTGTAGTTTAGTAGGGCAGTATGGTCGGCACGGGCTTGGAGGGCCGAAGGGCCTGTTCCTGTGCTGTACATTTCTTTGTTCTTTGTTCTTTGTTTGCATACCAGATTTTAGCTGTAAATTATCATTCTGAATGTAAAAGCCTGCACATGAAGTCATACACGGCAAGGCAAAAATGTCAACTTTTATTAATATAACAGTAATGTGAAAAATATCTCCAAACACTTCACAGATCCCACTAAAACATAGATTAAGAACTTTACCAAAGAGGTGGGTTTTAAGGAGGTCTCAAAGGAGGAGAGGGAAGTAGTGGGGTAGAGGGTGTAGACACACAATGTGGGACACTTCCAATGGTGGGATGGTCGGCTGTGAAATATACAAGAGACCATTGTCAGTTGAGTAATGGAGCAGTGTGATGGGCAAGTGTGGGATCAAGGAGTTAGAAGGACAGAGTCCGTGTCAGACAGGGAGGACACCCTAAAGCTAATTAAATACAATAATAAGAATTCAGAATTTGCATCTTTTCGGTGTTGGGTGATTTGATGTAGGATATGATGCAGGCATTAATTTGGAAGTTGGACTATTGAAATAGTCGAGTCTTAAAGTGATAAATATATGCCTGAGGACTTCAATGATAGATGGCGGAGATGGGTGATGTTACAGAATTAGCTATTTTCTGAGTTGGAGACTTACTGGGTTAATAGTTTAGGTCAGAGTTGAGTAGGATGCTAAGGTTGAGAACAGTCTGTTGAAGCTAATAAACTGGCCGGAAAGTTGGAATAGAATCATTGGCAGAGGCTGAAGCCAAGTGACATTGGTATATTCCCAGTCTTTAGCTGAGAGAAATTATTGCTCATCCAAGGTTGTTGAAAAAGTCTATGGAACTGGAATACTCAAGTGAAATAATTGTTAAGTAATGGGTTAAGAGACATTGCAATTAGTTGTCTCATTTATGTTAAGTATCCATTAATTGACACTGATATGTAAAGGGGCTTCAGGTGGCCCCTGTCAGGTGATGTGTAGTGAGAGTTTTGTGCAAAGGCTGTTGGAATGAAATAAATGTGTGTTTGTGAAGAAGGAACAGAACTTTAGACTCTTCATACCACAGCAACTAAAACTTCTAACAATTGGTAGCAGAGGATGGTTGCTGTGTAAATGTGAAGGATTGAAAGATACAACTTTTCCGGATCAAACCAAGGAGTGAGTGAGAAAAAAAAAAAAAAGGGATATATGGCTGAACCGAGGAAAAAGATGGCTGAATATGCCTATCCTCCCTTATTTTCTGAAAGGGAATCGTACGACCAATGGAGAAGTGCAGTAGTTATGTGGACCTAAGGTAACTGCTTCGGGAAAGAGAAAACAAGGTATGGCATTGGCTCTTTCTCTACCATATGGCAATAAAATCCAAAATAAAGTGTTTTCTGAGCTGGAATTGGAAGAGTTAGACTCAGAAGAAGGTCTGGAGACTTTATTACATTATATGGATAAGAATTATAAAAAAAGATGACTTGTTAAGTGCGTATGAAGCATGGTCAGTTTTTGATAAGTTCCGGAAAATGGAGGATATCTCCATGGCAGACTATATAATGGAATTTGGCAGACTATATAAAAGGCTGCAGAAACACAACCTGGAATTTCCACAGTCTGTGTTGGCCTTTAAATTACTTGACTGTGCTAGAGTGAGCAACATGGATAGGCTCCTGGTTTTGACAGGAGTTCAGTTTATTGATAAGGATACCTTATTCGAACAGATGACAAAAGCTTTACAAAGGTTTCTGGGGAAACATTCGATTCCGATGGCTCTGATAACCCAAATAGGTCAGCCTGCAATAAGGCAGAATATGGAAGATACACTAGTAACAGGATGGCGAAATCGTATGGCTACGAACAGGGCTCAAGACTATAGAAGGAGACCAAGACAAGGAAATTATGAAGACAGAAACCCAGTTAGAACCTACAATAGGAAGATTAACCCCAGAAATGCACGGGGCATGATAAATCGATGTTTTTGATGTGACTCTCAATACCATTATGCTTTAAAGTGTCCAACACGTTATGATAGAGTGTTTGAAGCGACACATGACACGGAAGAGTCAGAAGAGGAAAAAGATAGTGACCAGAAAGAAGGCATTGTCCTATTGACAAGCAGTTTAACGCCGGTAATGAGGGTGTTGGTTGCAGAATCCTTCAACTGCTGTATTGGACAGTGGCTGCACATCTACTGTGCGTGAAATTGACTGGTTAAAATGTTACCTGGACTCCTTGAATGCTGAAAATCGTAACAAGGTTAAGGAATTTGAAAGTTCCACAAGTTTCAGGTTTGGGGATGATAATACTCTGAAGTCGCTGAAAGGAGTGGTGATCCTTTGCAATATTGCCGGAGTGAATCATTTGATTAGCACGGATGTTGTATCAAGTGAGATACCTTTGCTTCTGAGCAGACTGTCGATGAAGAAAGCACACATGAAACTGGATATGGAACAGGATAAGGCAACAGTTTTTGGGAAGACTGTGGACTTACAATTTACACAGTCGGGGCACTATTGTATTCCATTACTGACAAATAATTTTTCAAGTAGAGTGGTTAAGGATGTGTTAATGGCAGTTGAAAATGGGACGTTAGCTGATAAAAAGCTTGTCGTATTAAAACTGCATAGGCAATTTGCACATCCGTCTCCTCGGAGGCTGAAAAGTGTATTAAAGGGTGCAGGGGTAAGGGATGACGACTATACTAAACTGATAGAACAGGTTAGAGACCGCTGTGAAGTTTGTAGGAAGTACAGAAGGACACCAGCACGACCGAGAGTAACCCTACCTTTGGCCAGTGATTTTAACAACATTGTGGCCATGGACCTTAAGATCTGGGATAAAGCAAATAATATATTTATTTTGCATTTTGTAGATTTAGCAACCAGATTTAGTCAATCAACGATTGTACGAAGTAAAGAAAAGAGAGTAATTCTGGATCAAATCGTGGAAAAATGGATAGGGACAGGAATGAGGTCACCGGCAAAATTCCTTACGGACAATGGGGGAGAATGTGCTAATGATGAGTTTAGGGATATGTGTGAAAACATGAATATCAGAGTTATGAATACGGCTGCAGAAAGCCTATTTAGTAATGGTGCCTGTGAAAGAAATCATGCTGTCATCGATGACATGCTTCGGAAAATGTTGGCAGATCGACCAAATTGCAGGCTAAATTTAGCTTTAGCATGGGCAGTACGTGCAAAGAATTCATTGCAGATGGTTGGGGGCTATAGTCCTTATCAATTAGTGTTTGGTAGAAATCCTAAAACTCCGTCCATTTTGGATGACCAGCCTCCAGCTTGGGAGGGGACTACAATTAGCTCTGGTTTTACTGAACATTTGAATGCATTATATAGCAGTAGAAAAGCTTTTTTGGAAGCAGAAGTCTCTGAAAGAATTTGCAGAGCTTTAAGACAAAACGTACGGCCATTAGATTCCGTTTTTCATCAAGGAGGCATGGTATACTATAAGAGAGACAATTCTAATGAATGGAAAGGCCCAGGGAAGATCATGGGCATGGATGGCAAAACAATTATTTTGCAACATGTTAATCAAACTGTTAGGGTACATTCATCAAGGATAATGGGTACAGATTACAAATTTTCAAATTTAGACAGAGCAGACAGACATGACGAGGAACCAGAGTCATCTGGTACGCATGTGTTACAGAACTATGAGGACCAATTAACTGATATAGACAGGGTTTCTGTGGAGGAACACAACACTTCTGATGAATTAGAACTGATGAATTTTTCCGAAAGGGCAACTGCCAAAAGTTGGTACAAAAGTGACATACTTGCCTGAAGGGTCTAGTCAATGGAAGGATGCAACTGTTATTAGTTGAGCAGGGAAGGCCATTGGAAAGTATAAACATTGGTTGAATGTACAGCATTCAGGGGAAGGAGTCAAGACAATGGATTGGGAAAACGAAGTTCAAAAATGGAGGGCACAGAAACGCAGTGCCAGTTCAGATAGTACATCGGATAGTAAACAGGTCCGCAGGAAAAGGTCGAGAACTATTGAAAGGACATCCCACAGCAGAAGGGAAAAATCAAGCAGTAGCAGTACAGAACGAGATACCAGGCGGGAGAGGGGACGTAGTTTATTAAGGTCTCGGAACATGAGTAAGACTAAGAATACTAATAGGAGTAGAAGCTAGACTTCCGGTTGCGGCGATGCATCACGAAGCCGCACCTTTCGGCACCTCCCGTTTCAACGGACTTTTGGGCTCTTATCGGGAGTCCCAACGGGAACTTTCTTCGGCCAAACCCACTGTGAGGTGACAAAGGAAGGAGTCCCCCCCGGGGGTGGATGGAAAGGAGCGGCAGTAGCGGCCAGATTACGGAGGATCCTTTGGAGCAGCGGCAGAGAAGAGAAGGGAGAAGCAAGATGACGGCCAAGGGAGCCCAGATGGTATGGGGCCCGGAACAGCAGGAGTTCCTCCGCCGATGTGTGGAGGAGCTCAAGAAAGAGGTGCTGGCGCCGATGTTACTGGCAATCGAGGGACTAAAGGAAACACAATAGGTCCAGGCGCTGGAGCTCCGTGGAGTGAAGACAAAGGCAGCCGAGAACGAAGATGAGATACAGGACCTGGTGGTAAAAACGGAGACGCACGAGGCACTACATAAGAGGTGCATAGAAAGGCTGGAAGCCCTGGAGAACAGCTCGAGGAGGAAGAACTTACGGATTTTAGGCCTCCCCGAAGTAACAGAGGGAGCTGATGCTGGGGCATATGTGAGTACGATGCTCCATACTCTAATGGGAGCTGAGGCCCCAACGAGCCCCCTGGAAGTGGAGGGAGCGTACCGGGTCCTCGTGAGAAGACCAAAGGCAGGGGAAACGCCAAGAGCAATGGTGGTGAAGTTCCATCGCTACAGGGACAGAGAGATGGTCCTGAGCTGGGCTAAGAAGACACGGAGTAGCAAATGGGAGAACGCGGTGATACGCGTGTATCAAGACTGGAGTGCGGAGGTGGCGAGAAGGAGGGCGAGTTTCAACCGGGCTAAGGCGGTGCTCCATAGGAAGAAAGTCAAATTTGGGATGCTGCAGCCGGTGAGACTGTGGGTCACTCATCAGGGCAAACACCACTACTTCGAGATGGCGGAGGAGGCATGGACATTTATTCGGGATGAGAAATTGGATTAGACTTGAGAAATTGATGTCCGGAGGGAGGTAGCGAGGTGGTGGCACAGAAATGTAAAGTGGGGAGAGGGGAGGGCTACTGTATAATAATGTTGGACGAAGAATTGTGGGCGCCGGTGGAAAAGGGGACAGGGAAGGGGAATGAGGGAACTGCGCCATTAGGGGCGGGGCCGAGAGGAAAGCGCGGGTATTTTCCCGCGCTATGGAAATTATAGCGAGAAAAGGGGCGCAGGAAGGAAGGGAGCCTCACACGCAGGGAGGTCAAAGAATGAACGGGGGAAGCCGAGGTGAGCCAGAGTTAGCTGACTTCCGGAAGCAATATGGGGGCAGTAATCAAGCTAGAGGGGGATCTAGCGGGGGGGGGGGGGGATTAACTGGGTTGCTGCTGCTGAGGGTAAGGGGGAGCTGATACGAGACGAGGTGGTCGGGACGGGAGGGCGCCGTCTGGGGTGCGTGAGACCTGGGTGAGGAGATGGCTTAAAAAAGGGGATGGCTAGTCGACGAGGGGGGGGGGGGGGTAAATGGCCCCCCAATTTGGCTGATCACGTGGAATGTGAGAGGTTTAAATGGGTCGATTAAGAGGGCAAGGGTGTTTGCGCACTTAACTACGTCCGCCTTCAGTCTCTTTATGCTCCAGGAGACGCACCTGAAGTTGGCGGATCAGGTTAGACTAAGGAAAGGATGGGTGGGACAGGTATTCCACTCAGGGTTGGAAGCGAAAAACAGAGGGGTGGCAATACTGGTGGGGAAACGTGTATCGTTCGAAGCTAAGACCATAGTGGTGGATAGTGGGGGCAGATATGTGATGGTGAGTGGCAGATTGCAGGGTGAGGCGGTTGTGCTGGTGAACGTATATGCCTCGAACTGGGATGATGCGGGATTCATGAAGCGAATGCTGGGACGTATCCCGGACCTGGAAGTGGGAAACTTATTAATGAGGGGGGGACTTCAACACAGTGCTGGACCCAGGGCTGGACCGGTCCAGATCCAGGACCGGGAGAAGGCCGGCAGCGGCCAAGGTGCTTAAGGGATTTATGGAACAAATGGGGGGAGTAGATCCATGGAGATTCGCCAGACCGATGGGTAAAGAGTTTTCCTTTTTCTCCCACGTCCATAAGGTATACTCCCGGATAGACTTTTTTGTTTTGGGAAGGGCACTGATCCTGAAGGTGGCAGGAACGGAGTACTCGGCTATAGCCGTGTCCGATCACGCCCCGCATTGCATGGATCTGGAACTGGGAGAGGAAAGGGAGCAGCGCCCACTCTGGCGATTAGACATGGGACTACTGGCGGACGAGGGGGTATGCAGAAGGGTGAGGGGATGTATCGAAAGATACTTGGAGGTCAATGACGATGGGGAGGTCCAGGTGGGGGTAGTATGGGAAGCGCTGAAGGCGGTGGTTAGAGGAGAGCTGATTTCCATCAGAGCCCACAAGGGGAAACAAGAGGGTAAAGAAAGAGATTAGTGGGGGAAACTTTGAGGGTGGATAAGAAGTATGCGGAGGCCCCAGACGAAGGGCTATACAGGGAGAGACGAAGATTACAGACTGAGTTTGACCTGCTGACCACGGGAAAGGCAGAGACACAGTGGAGGAAGGCACAGGGGATACAGTATGAATATGGGGAAAAGGCGAGGCGGCTGCTAGCCCAACAACTTTGGAAGAGGGGAGCGGCGAGAGAGATCGGAGGAGTTAAGGACGAAACGGGAAAGATGGAGCAGAGAGCAGGGAAAGTGAACGAGGTGTTCAAGACATTTTATGAGAGGCTGTACAAGTCCCAACCCCCGGAGGGGAAAGAAGGAATGATACACTTTTTGGATCAGCTAGAGTTCCCGAGGGTGGAGGGGCAGGAGGTGGCAGGTCTGGGGGCGCAGGTTGAGGTGATCAAAGGAATAGGGAACATGCAAGCAGGGAAGGCCCCGGGACCAGACGGGTTCCCGGTGGAATTCTATAGGAAGTATATGGACCTGCTGGCCCCGCTCTTGGCGAGAACCTTTAATGAGGCTAAGGAAAGGGGGATATTACCCCCGACAATGTCGGAGGCGACGATATTGCTAATTCTGAAACGAGACAAAGACCCGCTGCAGTGCGGGTCATACAGGCCCATCTCCCTCCTAAACGTAGATGCCAAACTACTGGCCAAAGTGATGGCGACAAGGATAGAGGATTGTGTCCCAGGGGTGGTACATGACGACCAGACAGGGTTTGTAAAGGGGAGACAATTGAATGCCAATGTACGAAGGCTGCTGGGGGTGATGATGATGCCCCCACCGGAGGGGGAGGCAGAGATAGTGGTGGCGATGGATGCAGAGAAGGCATTCGATAGGGTGGAGTGGGACTATCTGTGGGAGGTGCTGAAGAGATTTGGGTTCGGGGAGGGGTTCGTTAGATGGGTTAGACTCTTGTACGGGGACCCAGTGGCAAGCGTCGTTACAAACAGGCAAAGATCGGGATACTTTCGATTACATAGGGGTACAAGACAAGGGTGCCCCCTGTCCCCGTTACTGTTCGCGTTGGCAATTGAACCATTGGCCATAGCGCTGAGGGACTCTTAAGAGGTGGAGGGGGGTGCTTAGAGGGGGAGAGGAACATCGAGTGTCACTATATGCAGATGATTTACTGCTATATGTGGCGGATCCGGTAGAGGGGATGCCAGAGGTAATGCAGATACTCCGGGAGTTTGGAGAGTTCTCGGGATACAAATTAAATATGGGAAAGAGTGAGCTTTTTGTGATGCACCCCGGGGAACAGGGCAGGGGGATAGATGCTCTGCCGCTGAGGAGAGTGGCAAGGAACTTTCGATACCTAGGGATTCAGGTGGCCAGGAACTGGGGAACCCTACATAAACTTAACCTGACGCGACAGGTAGAGCAGATGGAGAAGGACTTTAAGAGGTGGGATATGGTGCCCCTGTCATTGGCGGGCAGAGTACAGGCGGTTAAAATGGTGGTCCTCCCGACGTTTCTTTTCGTGTTTCAGTGCCTCCCCATCCTGATTACAAAGGCCTTTTTCAAAAAAATAGACAGGAGTATTATGGGCTTTGTGTGGGCGGGAAAGACCCCGAGGGTAAAGAGGGGGTTCCTGCAGCGCAGTAGGAACAGAGGGGGATTGGCACTGCCGTGTCTGAGTGACTACTATTGGGCCGCTAATGTGTCGATGGTCTGTAAGTGGATGAGGGAAGAAGAAGGTGCGGCATGGAAAAAGTTGGAGATGGCGTCCTGTAAGGGAACGAGTCTAAAAGCGCTGGTGATGGCGCCGCTACCGTTCTCCCCGAAAAGGTACACCACAAACCCAGTGGTGGTGACGACCTTGAAGATCTAGGGGCAGTGGAGACGACACGGGCGTGACGGGTGCCTCGTTGTGGTCCCCGATAAGGAATAACCACAGGTTTGTCCCGGGTAGGATAGATGGGGGATTTCAATGTTGGCAGCGAGCAGGAATTAGGAAGCTGAAGGACCTGTTTGTGGACGGGACGTTTGCGAGTTTGGGAGCATTGGAAGAAAAATATAAGTTGCCACCAGGGAATGCTTTCCGATACATGCAAGTGAGGGCATTTACGAGGCAACAGGTGAGGGAATTTCCACAGCTCCCGACGCAAGGGATCCAGGATAGAGTGATTTCGGGGGCATGGGTTGGAGGAGGTAAAGTGTCCAAAATATACAGGGAAATGAGAGACGAGGGGGAGGCGATGGTAGAGGAGCTGAAGGGAAAATGGGAAGAGGAGCTGGGGGAAGAGATCGAGGAGGGGCTGTGGGCAGATGCCCTAAGTAGGGTAAATTCTTCGTCCTCGCGTGCCAGGCTTAGTCTGATTCAATTTAAGGTTCGACACGGAGCGCATATGACGGGAGCAAGACTGAGCAGGTTTTTCGGGGTGGAGGATAGATGTGGAAGGTGCTCAGGAAGCCTGGCGAACCACACTCACATGTTCTGGTCGTGTCCGACACTGCATGAGTTCTGGGGGTGTGTGGCAAGAGCGATTTCAAAGGTGGTGGGGGTCCGGGTCAAACCAGGCTGGGGGGTTAGCTATATTTGGGGTTGCAGAAGAACCGGGAGTGCAGGAGGCGAAAGAGGCCGACGTCTTGGCCTTTGCGTCCCTAGTAGCCCGGCGAAGGATTCTACTTATGTGGAAGGAAGCAAAGCCCCCGGGCGTGGAGGCCTGGATAAACTACATGGCAGGGTTCATAAGACTGGAACGAATAAAATATACGTTAAGAGGATCGGCTCAGGGGTTCATCAGGCGGTGGCAACCGTTCCTTGACTATCTCGCGGAACGATGATGGAAGAACAGAAAAGACAGCAGCAGCAACCTGGGCGGGGGGGGGGGGCGGGCGGGGGGGAAAGAGTATTATCCCGTGTTTTTGTTTTTTGCCAGTTGTTGATATTTGCTTTTTGGTTTATCTCTTTTTTCATTTGTTTAATATATTATTTAAATAACGTTTAATGTATATTCATTTATTAAGTTGTAAAAACGGAAAATTTCTGTTTGAAAAATTTCAATAAAATATATTTCAAAAAAACAAAATAGGAGTAGAAGCTCACATGCACGTGAGATTTTGGTGGCTTCAAATAAATTTGATGAAAAAGTTATCAAAGAAGCTAAACAGCAAGAATTGCATAGTTGGAGTGAATTTGGGGTGTACCGGATAGGGGACAAAGAGCTCTATCCCACAGGTGGATTTGCACGGAAAAGGCTCTTCCGGATGGAACTTATAAGGCAAAGGCCAGGCTTGTGGCAAGGGGATTTGAACTTAGAAGATCAGGATTTAAGGTAGATTCACCTACCCTTAAAGGTTATTTTAAAGATCTTCTTGGCTCTATTAGCCACAAAGGTATGGGAATGCAAATCTATAGATCTAAAAGCTGCCTTTTTGCAGGGGCATCGGCTCCAGAGAGACATTTTTCTCCGTCCTCCGAAAGAAGCAGCTAACACAGAAGGGGTACTCTGGAAGTTGAACAAATGTGTGTATATGGATTAAATGATGCATCTAGAATCTGGCATTTTCGGTAAGGTCAGTTTTGTTAAAGTTAGGCTGTTGCCAGTTGAAAGCAGATCCTGCAATGTTTTACTTGCACTATAAAGGAAATCTTTCTGGCATTTTTATGATGCATGTCGATGATTTTTTGTGGGGTGGGACTAGTGATTTTGAAGTTATTGTAATCTCTGGTTTGAGGAAAGAATTCAGGGTTGGAAGTCAGGCTTCCGGTGCATTTAAATATATTGGACTGGAAATTGGACAGACTAAGTTAGGGGCAACTTTACGTCAGCAATCTTATTTGGAAAGCACCACCCCAATAGCAATTAGTTGTGGCCGAGTTTCACAAAAAGACGCAATGGTTTCAAAGATAGAAAAAGAGCAACTGTGAAGTTTAATTGGGCAACTGGACTGGTTAGGTCGACAGACTAGACCGGACGTGCGTTTTGATGTCTTAAGAGTTGAGTACAAAAATGAATGATCTCCAATTGGAAGACATAATAAGAGCAAATAAAGCGTTGGCCAAACTAAAAATGCAGGAGTGTGTTTTGAAGTTCTCGGTTTTAGGTGACCGTAGGCACTTGAAACTCATAGTTTATAGTGATGCATCGTACGCAAATTTATGTGATGGTGTTTCAAGCGCAGGAGGTTTTATAATTTTCCTTTTGGGGAACAATGGTAAATGTTGCCCGCTTGTGTGGGAAACGAAGAAAATAAGGAGAGTCGTAAAAAGCACTTTGGCTGCTGAGACATTAAACCTTGTAGAGGCGGTGGATATGGCCTTTTATATAAGTATGATATTGACAGAAATTTTGGGATTAGGGGATTTCGGTAATATACCTATTGACTGTCACATTGACAATAAATTGCTGTGGGAAAATGTGCACTCTACAAAAAGTGTCAATGAAAAGAGGTTACGGATAGACATCGCAAGTTTGAAGCAGATGTTGGACAGAGGGGAAATAACAAAAATTAAATGGGTCGACAGGAGCTATCAACTGTAGGACTGTTTTACGAAAAGAGGGGTGAGTTCACAGAAACTTTTGGATATTGTTAATGAAGGGCGCTTGTTTCTGTGACTTTTTTTTTCTTTCTCGTCCAAACAAAAAAAAGGGGGGGAAATCATGTGTGTTTTTGAGTTTCTTGAAATTTTGTTTTCACCTAATTATTTTTTTTCTCCAAGGAAGGGGAGACTGTTAACTAATGGGTTAAGAGACATTGCAATTAGTTGTCTCATTTATGTTAAGTATCCATTAATTGACACTGATATGTAAAGGGGCTTCAGGTGGCCTCTGTCAGGTGATGTACAGTGAGAGTTTTGTGCAAAGGCTGTTGGAATGAAATAAATGTGTGTTTGTGAAGAAGGAACAGAACTTTAGACTCTTCATATCACAGCAACTAAAACGTCTAACAATAATGTGGTAGAGTTGATTGTCATCAGTATTATTGTGGAAACTAACCCGTTTATCTATAGATGGTGTTCCCCAGGGAAAGTACATGGCTGAGGAAAGGGAGAGCATTTGAGATTGATCCTTGGGAGACAACCTTTTAGAATGTCAGCTGGCATGAGCATTAGGAAGGCAAGTTGTGTGAGACTGGGGTCGAGGGAGCAAGAGTTGAGTAATGGAAGAACTGAGTTCAGAGAAGACAGATGGTTGCGAAGCTAGAGCAAGGCCGAGGGCAGGGATAGTAGTAGCAAGAGTGTGCATTTAGAAAGTGCTTTACCACATCCTCCAGGCATCTTGTATGTTACTTTTTTGAAGTGTAGTCACTTCCAACAAAGATGGCAACCAGTTTGCATGAAGCAAGATACTGCAAACAGCTTAAATTGATTTTCTTGTATTATTTGAGAAAGGATTGTTGTCTGGAGCATTGAGAGCTTCCTAGTCCGTGAGTTGTTAATTGAATAATTAATCAGGGCTCGGCTGACTTTAATCCCTCCCCTTACCCAAACTCCCTGATGTATGGCTTTCTACAGCTTGTCCCAATGTGCTGATGAGTAGCAGTTTTAGATTAAAGCAGCAATTTAACATAGTTTAGCATTCTTACAGTTATCATTTTGTGCTCTAGAATTTGTGGTGTTATTTTTAGTCATTTTTAAAATGGAATATTTGCCTGAATAAAATTGGGTCTCCATGCTTGGCAGTACGTTAGCTTCAGGCACTGGAACTGCACTGCATTGCACTGTGGAGTGGAAATGAAAGAGCACTCTGCCCAGGTGCACTCCCCAGTCCACCCCACCCTATCCCTGTAACCGAACCAGCACATCCCTGGGCACTAAGGGGAAATTTAGCATGACCAATCCACCTAACCTGCACATCTTTGGAGTGTGGGAGGAAACCAGAGCACCCGGAGGAAACAGGCACCGGGAGAAAGTGCAAATTCCACACACACAGTAACCCAAGGCCGGAATTGAAACCGGGTCCTTGGTGCTGTAATGCAGCAGTGCTAACCACCGCCATCCCTTTAATGTGTGTTGTAAAGCACTTTTGTCAAATGCCTTTTAAAAACCCATGCATAGAATATCCACTCTTATTTCATCAACCCTCTAATGCCTCAACAAAATAGGGTCAGATATCAGTTGGGCATTAAAATGAAAACAAAATACAGCAGATACTGGAGAATTGAAATAAAAACAAAGTGCTGAAAAGACTCCGGTCTGGCAGCGTCTGTGAAGATAGAAACTAAAGTTAATGTTTATGTCAACATTGGGGTAGCACGGTGGCGCAGTAGTTAGCACTGCTGCCCCACAGCGCCGGGGACCTGGGTTCAATTCGAGCCTCAGGTGACCGTCTATGTAGAGTTTGCACTTTCTCCCCGTGTCTGCATGGGTTTCCTCCAGGTGCTCCGGTTTCACCCCACAGTCCAAAGATGTGCAGGTTAGGTGGTTTGGCCATGCAAAATTGCCCCGATGGTCCAAAAGATTAGGTGGGGTTACTGGGTTACAGGGATAGGGTGGGCCAAGGTAGGGTCCTCTTTCCGAGTGTTCGTGCAGGCTCGATGGGTCGAATTGCCTCGTTCTGCACTGTAGGGATTCTATGATTCTTTTAGCGTACAATATGAATACTCTTTGGAACTAGAGAGGTAGAAATGTGATGGATTTACTGACATACTCACATGCTGCCCTGGGGCTAGTGACAGTACTCAGGACTGGAAAGTCTGATCAGTTTATTTTGTTTTCATCCGTCATGGTTTGCAGATGTCAGTTCAAAAGATGGTACCTCCAAGTGTAGATCTCTGACCTGGAGGCAAGAATGAGCCATTGAACCAAGGGTGTCAGCTTGAAAGTAGCACTGGGCCTTCTCTTTGAACTGCTGAACTCCCTGTGCTGATGCTCCCACTGTGGTGTTTAGGCATCAAATTTAAAGATTATGGGGCGGGATTCTCTAATAATGGGGCTATGTCCCCACGCCGGCGTGAAAACCAACACCAAAGACTCCGGCGTCAACGGCCCCCGAAAGTGATGAATTCTCACCTTCCTAGGGGGCGAGGCTGGCGCTGGAGTGGTCCCAGCAGCTCCAGCCGGCGCGGAACAGCTGGCGCGATGCACGGAACGGCCGGCGTATTTTCGCGCATGCGCGGGGGTTCCCTTCTCCGCACCGGCTCCTGGGCAATATGGCGGAGCCCTATAGGGCCCGGCGCGGAGTGAAGTAGGCCCCACGAAACCAGCCCGCCCGCTGATCGGTAGGCCCTGATCGTGGGCCAGGCCACTGTGGGGCCTCCCCGGAGTGGGATCCTCCCCCCCCCCCCCCCCCCTTCTCCAGGATGGCCCCTGCGCACACCTTCCAGGTCCCGCCATGTGGGAGGTGAGTAATTTACGCCAGCGGGACTCGGCTAAACTTCTCGGCCAATCGGGGCCCGGAGAATCGGTGGGGGCCGCTGTCAACGGTCCCCGACTGACGTGGCGGGAATCCCGCGGGTGCCCGAAAAATGGCGCCGGTGAATGGGGAACCCCCCCCCGGCGTCAGGTCGGAGAATCCCGGCCAAGAAGTCTGGAGTGGTGTGCCAACAGTGAAGTATGTCCAGCTTGAGGTGGTGATGCCATGATTATGCTGCTTTGCCCTTGGTATTCAGTATTGGAGAGCTGGGATCTGCAGTCGATGTAAGCTAGGCTGCATAATTTCTGTGCGTACTTCTAAAGTGTTTTATTTAGACTTCCGGTTGCGGCAGGGATGAGCTAACCGCACGTTTCGGCGGCTCCAGCTCCGACGGAACTTCGGGCTCTTTTAAGAGCCCCAACGGGGACTTTGCCGGCCGAAAAACCCGGTGCGAGGCGCGAGGGAAGGGAGTCCCCCCCGAACGACGGAGGGAAAAACCGGCGGCGGCGGCTGCAGCCCGAAGAATCTGCAATCAGAAGGTCAGAGGGAGTGGAACAAAATGGCGGCGGAGGGATCGCAGGTGACATGGGGGCCTGAGCAGGACGAGGTTCTGAGACGGTGCGTGGACCTGCTGAAGAAGGAGGTAATGACCCCGTTGTTACAGGCAATTGAGGGGCTTAAGGAGACTTTAAAGACCCAGGAGACTGAACTTCGCGTGGTGGAGCAGAAGGTGTCAGGTATTGAGGATGAGGTCCTGGGCCTGACGGTCAAGACTCAGACGCACGAGGCACTTCATAAAAAGTGTGCTGACAGGATTGAGGCCCTTGAAAATGGAGCGCGAAGGAAGAACCTTAGGATACTAGGTCTCCCGGAGGGTGTGGAAGGAGTGGACTGTGGAGCGTACGCAAGTAAGATGCTGAGCTCACTGATGGGTGCTGAGGCCCCTGCGGGCCCCATGGAGGTGGTGTGGGCAAATCGGATCCCGGCGAGAAGACCAAAAGCGGGAGAACCACCGAGGGCGATAATCGTGCGATTCTACCGCCTTAAGGACAGAGAAGAGGTCCTGAGATGGGCTAAAAAAGTGCGGAGTAGCAGATGGGAGAATGCTGTGGTAAGGATCTACCAGGATTGGAGTGCGGAGGTGGCGAGAAGGAGGGCGAGCTTCAACCGAGCCAAAGAGGTTTTGCACAAAAGGAAGGTGAAGTTTGGGATGCTGCAGCCGGCAAGACTATGGGTCACACATCAGGAGAGACACTATTATTTCGAGACGGCGGAGGAAGCATGGTCCTTCATCAATGAAGAGAAACTGGACCGGAACTGAGGGACTGATGCTGCAGGGAACTGTTATTGTTGTTATTATTATTTTTGTTAATGGGATGGTGAAAGTTAATCGAGAAGTAAACCGGGAAGGGAGGGGACACTGGGGAAATGTGGGCGCCGGTGAGGGGGGAGAGGCGGGACATAGTCGGAGAATGGGGAAGGAGAGGGGGAGGGGAAAGGGAGCTGCGCCATAAGAGGCGGGTCAGGTAAAGGGATGTTCCCGCGCCAGAAAGAATAAGGCGGGAAAATAGGCGCAAGGCGGATGGGAGTTCCCTCACACCGGGGGGGTCAAGGAGCGAGCAGGAGTAGCCGGGGTCAGTTGAAGTCAGCTGACTTACGGAAGTGATATGGGGGGAGCAATCAAGCTAGATAGGGATCTAGCAGTGGGGGTGGGGGGGGGGGGGGGGGAGGAGAGAGAGAGAGAGAGAGAGAGAAGGGGACAACTGGGGTGCTGCTGCGGAAATCCAAAAGGAAATGGCTAAAGAGAGGGTGGTCGGGGGCGGAATGCGACGCTGGGGGAGAGAGCGGGAGTGCGGAGGCGGGATATGGGACTGGCCTAGAGAAGGTAATGGCTAGTCGACACTGGAGGAGGGCAGGTAGCCCCCCAGTGAGGCTGATCACGTGGAACGTGAGAGGCCTGAATGGACCGATAAAAGGGCCCGAGCGCTCGCGCATTTGAAAGGACTAAGGGCAGACGTGGTTATGCTCCAAGAGACGCACCTAAAGGTGGCGGACCAAGTTAGGCTAAGGAAAGGACGGGTGGGACAGGTGTTCCACTCAGGACTGGACGCAAAGAACAGAGGGGTGGCCATTTTGGTGGGGAAACAGGTAGCATTTGAAGCAAAGACCATCGTAGCAGATAGTGGAGGTAGACATGTAATGGTGAGTGGTAGGCTGGAGGGAATGGAGGTCGTGTTGGCTAATGTGTATGCCCCCAAATTGGGACGATGCGGGGTTCATGAGACGGATGCTGGGGCGTATTCCGGACCTGGAGGCAGGAAATTTGATTTTAGGAGGGGACTTCAATACGGTGCTGGACCCGGGGCTAGATAGATCCAGCTCAAGGACTGGAAGAAGGCCGGCAGCGGCCAAGGTACTTAAGGGGTTTATGGACCAAATGGGGGGAGTGGATCCATGGCGATTTCTTAGACCCAGGGCTAGGGAGTATTCCTTCTTCTCCCACGTCCATAAAGTGTACTCCCGGATAGATTTTTTTGTTTTAGGAAGGTCGTTGATCTCTAGGGTGGAAGAAGCTGAATACTCAGCCATAGCGGTTTCGGATCATGCCCCACATTGGGTGGACCTGGAAGTAGGAGAGGACATGGAGCAGAGAACACTCTGGCGATTAGATGTGGGACTGATGGCGGATGAGGGAGTGTGTGCAAGAGTGAAGGGGTGTATCGAGAGATACCTGGAGGTCAATGACGACGGCGAGGTCCCTGTGGGAGTGGTCTGGGAAGCACTAAAAGCGGTGGTCAGAGGAGAGCTGATTTCTATTGGGGCCCACAAAAGGAAAACGGAGGCCAAGGAAAGGGATAGATTACTGGGGGAGATTTTAAGGGTGGACAGGGAATTTGCAGAGACCCCGGAGGAGGAGCTGTACAGGGAGAGGAGACGACTCCAGACCGAGTTTGACCTTCTGACTACCAGAAAGGCGGAGGTACTGTGGAGGAAGGCACAGGGGAGGAGGTATGAATATGGGGAAAAGGCTAGTCCCCTGTTGGCGCACCAACTGCGAAAGAGGGCAGCAGCGAGGGAGATAGGAGGAATTAGGGATGAAAGGGGAGACACTGCGAAGGGCAGGAAAGATAAATGAGGTGTTTAAGACCTTTTATGAAGAACTGTATAGGTCTCAGCCCCCAGAGGGAGAGGAGGGGATGCGGCAGTTCCTGGACCAATTGAGGTTCCCGAAAGTGGAGGAGCAGGCGGTGGCAGGCCTGGGGGCGCCGATTGAGGTGGACGAGGTTATTAAGGGACTGGGAAGCATGCAAGCAGGGGAGGCCCCGGGGCCGGACGGGTTCCCGGTGGAATTCTACAGAAAATGTGGACTTGTTGGCCCCGTTGTTGGCGAGGATGTTCAATGAGGCCAGGGAAGGGGGGACACTACCCCTGACAATGTCGGAGGCGACGATATCGCTAATTTTGAAGAGGGACAAAGATCCGATGCAGTGTGGGTCTTATAGACCTATTTCACTATTGAACGTGGACGCCAAACTGCTAGCAAAGGTGCTGGCATCGAGGATAGAGGACTGTGTCCCAGGGGTGGTGCACGAAAACCAGACAGGATTCGTAAAAGGGAGACAATTGAATGTTAACATGTGACGGCTATTAGGGGTGATAATGATGCCCTCAGTGGAGGGGGAGGCAGAGATAGTGGCGGCAATGGACGCAGAGAAGGCATTTGATAGGGTGGAGTGGGAGTATTTATGGGAAGTGTTAAGGAGGTTTGGGTTTGGGAACGGGTTTATTCGCTGGGTTAGACTACTTTATGGGGCACCAACGGCAAGCGTAGTTACAGGTCGACATAGATCGGAGTATTTCCGATTATATAGGGGAACAAGACAGGGATGCCCGCTGTCTCCATTGTTGTTTGCGTTGGCAATTGAACCTCTGGCCATGGCGTTGAGAGACTCCAGGAAATGGAGAGGGGTGACTAGAGGGGGAGAAGAACACCGAGTCTCGTTATACGCGGATGACCTATTGCTATACGGGTCGGACCCAGCGGGGGGGATGATAGAGGTTATGCGAATCTTGAGGAGGTTCGGGGAATTTTCGGGGTATAGGTTAAACATGGGGAAGAGTGAATTATATGTGATACATCCAGGGGACCAGAGTAGAGAGATAGAAGGCTTACCGCTAAGGAAAGTGGAAAGAAACTTCCGATACTTGGGGATTCAGATCGCTAGGAGCTGGGGAACCTTGCACAGACTTAATCTGACACGGCTGGCAGAACAAATGGAGGAGGACTTTAAGAGGTGGGACATGCAGCCTTTATCGCTGGCGGGCAGGGTGCAGGCAATTAAGATGATGGTCCTCCCGAGGTTCTTATTTGTATTTCAATGTCTCCCTATTTTAATCACCAGGACCTTTTTAAATAAAATAGATAGGAGCATTACGAGCTTTGTGTGGGCAGGGAAAGTTCCGAGAGTAAGGAGGGGGTTCCTGCAGCGCAGTAGGGACAGAGGAGGACTGGCACTACCGAATTTGGGAGATTATTATTGGGCCGCCAATGTGGCAATGATACGTAGATGGATGATGGAGGGTGAGGGAGCAGCGTGGAAAAGGCTGGAGAGAAGGTCCTGTAAAGGGACGAGTCTAGAGGCGCTGGTGACGGCGCCGCTACTGTTCTCACCGAAAAAGTACACCACGAACCCGGTGGTGGCGGCAACACTGAACATATGGGGACAGTGGAGGCGACAGAGAGGGGTGCGGGGAGCCCTGGTGGGGTCCCCTATCAGGAACAACCATAGGTTCGCCCCAGGAAGAATGGATGGAGGATTTCAGAGCTGGTACCAGTTGGGAATTAGGAAGGTGGGAGATTTATTCATAGATGGGACTTTTGCGAGCTTGGGAGCACTGGAGGAAAAGTATAAGTTACCCCGGGGGAATTTCTTGAGATATTTGCAGGTGAGGGCGTTTACTAGACAACAGGTGAGGGAATTTCCGCGGCTCCCGACACAGGGGATACAGGACAGGGTGCTTTCAGGGGTGTGGGTCGGAAGGGCAAGGTGTCAGAGATTTATAGAGAGATGAGGGAAGAGGAGGAGTCGGTGGGCGAACTAAAAAGAAAGTGGGAAGAAGAATTAGGGGAGGAGATAGAGGAGGGTATGTGGGCTGATGCCCTAAGCAGGGTAAATTCCTCTTCCTCATGCGCCAGGCTTAGCCTGATTCAATTTAAGGTGCTACATAGAGCACACATAACGGGGGCAAGACTGAGCAGGTTCTTTGGAGTGGCGGACAAATGTGGGAGGTGTGGCGGGAGCCCGGCAAACCACGCACATATGTTTTGGGCGTGCCCGGCACTGGAAGGGTATTGGAAGGGAGTGACGGGAGTGATTTTGCAGGTGGTGAAGGCCCGGGTCAAACCAGGCTGGGGGTTAGCTCTATTTGGAGTTGCGGAAGAGCCGGGAGTGCAGGAGGCGAAAGAGGCCGATGTCGTGGCCTTTGCGTCCCTCGTAGCCCGGCGCAGGATCCTACTCATATGGAAGGAGGCGAAACCCCCCGGACTGGAGGCCTGGGTAAACGATATGGCGGGGTTTATTAAACTGGAGCAGATAAAGTTTGCCCTGAGAGGATCGGCTCAAGGGTTCACCAGGCGGTGGCAGCCATTTCTCGACTACCTAGGGGAACGTTAGAGGAAAGACAGATGACCAGCAGCAGCAACCCAGGGGGGAGGGGGGGGAGGGGGGGGAGGAGGCTTAGCTGAGTATAGGTCAATAGAGTACGAGGTTTTGTTACTTGTATATTATTATTATTGTTTAAAAAGTTAAAAAATTTCTGTTTTGTTTGCTTTGCTTTGTAAGCGGGAAAAATGTTGCTCAGGGGAAAAAAATTTCAATAAAATATATTTTTTAAAAAAAAATAAAGTTTTATTTAAGTCATTAGATCGCACCTGATTGAAAGGAGCAGCACCAGGCGATTTAATATTGTGGGCCTTTGAGGTGAACAGCTAGAAGCTACTTGAAAAGCACAATGAAGTGGTAACTTGAAAGTGTAAATTGATTTCCAGCTCCAAAACAATTAAGTAAGAGATCAGTTTTTAATATAGCATGCATGGAATATCGCATAAGCAACAGTGGTAGAAGCTAAATTTATAACTGTCTTTAACAGTAGGTAAATGTTTGGAGGAAAAAGGACAGAGGAATGTATCCAAGCAGATACGTTTTACAGTATGGACGTGATAAACCAAATAATTTGTGCTATAAAAGGTTATAATTTTATTATTATTGTTACCAATAATATATGTGCCTAGTGACAGCATTGTTCTTATTCAACCACTGACATTTAAACTTACCTCAAATGGTTGTTCAGTTTCTATCATTTTATAAAGTTTATGTATTGATGAACAAGTCACAAAATTACAGAATTGTTAGAGCGGACACGAGGCTGTTATGACAACTGCAAAGGCCACGGGCGATCATCAAATATCTCCCTGTGGGGTTTGTGGAATATGAAATTGAGTGGACAGAGGCTTGCCCAATAGAAATATTCAACAGGAAATGGTGAGGATAAAGGAGAAATGGGAGGAGGAGTTGGGGGACAAGATAGGATGGGAGGGTGGAGTGAGGCGCTGCGCAGGGTGAATGCGACCTCGTGTGAGAGGATGAGTTTGATACAGTTTAAGGTGGTATACGGGGTGCAAATGACTCGGGCGAGGGTGGGTGGGTTCTTCCAGGGGTGGCAGAGTAAGTGAAGGCGAGGACCAACGAACCACGTACATATGATCTGGGATTGTGAAAAGTTGGAGAGGTACTGGGAGGGGATGTTCGGGACGCTAGCAAGGATTGTGGGGGTAGACGCTGGGCTCCTATGGTGTCGATTTTTGGGGTATCGGAAATGCCGGAGCTGATGGAGGGGACGAAGGCCCCTCACTAGTTGTCCAGCGAAGTATTTTATTGGAATGGTGGTCGACAACGCCACCTGGGTTGGCTGTCTGGCTAGGGGAACTGTAAGACTTCCTCCAGTTGGAAAAGATTAAGTTTGAATTGAGGGGATCAGCGGAGGGCTTTGAGACACGATGGAGACTGTTTATAACCATGTTTGAGGAATTGTTTGTCATGGGGTGGGGGGGAGGGAAAGGAGGTTAAAAAGGGTGAAAAACTTGTATAAACTGTAAATCGTGAGATGTGGAGAATGTTCTCCGATTTCTTTATGTTTTTGTACTTTTGAATATGTTTGGAATAAAATACATATTAACAAAGGAACTATTAGCCGGGAGTTTAAAACCTGTAGCCCAGACCCGGATCAGGATTCCCGATGGTCGCCAGGCTGGGTGCAAGCATTGTACGCTGCAGCTATTTTCCTTCTCCAAATAACTAGAATTTGTATGAAGCCTGGCCTCGACAAACATAGAACATAGAACATTACAGCGCAATACAGGCCCTTCGGCCCTCGATGTTGCGCTGACCTGTGAAACCACTCTAAAGCCCATCTACACTATTCCCTTATCGTCTATATGTCTATCCAATGACGATTTGAATGCCCTTAGTGTTGGCGAGTCCACTACTGTTGCAGGCAGGGCATTCCATGCCCTTACTACTCTCTGAGTAAAGAACATACCTCTGTCATCTGTCTTATATCTATCTCCCCTCAATTTAAAGCTATGTCCCCTCGTGCTAGACATCACTATCCGAGGAAAAAGGCTCTCACTGTCCACCCTATCCAATCCTCAGATCATCTTGTATGCCTCAATTAAGTCACCTCTTAACCTTCTTCTCTCTAACGAAAGCAAAGTTATTAGAGAGGCTATTCGTCCAATCGTGTCTGCATCGGCACTCCGAATGAGCATTTCATCTAGCGCCATTCTCCTGCCATATCCCTGGAGCCCTACACATGTTCATTTCAATAGTAATATAATAGTAATCCTTACATTGCAATGAAGTTACTGTGAAAAGCCCCTAGTCGCCACATTCCGGCGCCTGTTTGGGTACAGAGAGGGAGAATTCAACGTCCAAATTACCTAACAGTACGTCTTTCGGGACTAGTGCGAGGAAACCGGAGCACCCGGAGGAAAGCCACGGAGACGCGAGGAGAACGTGCAGACTCCACACAGACAGTGACCCAGCCGGGAATCGAACCTGGAACCCTGGTGCTGTGAAGCCACAGTGCTGACCACTGTGCTACCATGCTGCCCAGTTAATCATCTAATTCCCTCTTGAAAGCCTCAATTGAACCTGCCTCAACTGCACTCTCGGAAATGCATTCCAAATCCTAATCATTCGCCGTGTGAATAAAGAAAATTCTCATATCGCTTTAGCTCTTTTACAAATTACTTTAAATCTGTGCCCTCTGGTTCCCAATCCTTCCACCAATGGGAACAGTTTCCACCTATTTATTCTGTCTGGGCCCCTCATGGTTTTATCGAATCGCCTCTCAGCCTTGCCTCCAAGAAAAAGATTCCCAACTTCTCCAATCCATCTTCATAATCTTCTCCAATCCATCTTTTATGTCATCATTGGATACAGGAATAGTGCCAGAGGACTGGAGGATAGCAAATGTGGTCCCTTTGTTCAAAAAGGGGAGCAGAGACAACCCCGGCAACTATAGACCGGTGAGCCTCACGTCTGTAGTGGGTAAAGTCTTGGAGGGGATTATAAGAGACAAGATTTATAATCATCTAGATAGGAATAATATGATCAGGGATAGTCAGCATGGCTTTGTGAAGGGTAGGTCATGCCTCACAAACCTTATCGAGTTCTTTGAGAAGGTGACTGAACAGGTAGACGAGGGTAGAGCAGTTGATGTGGTGTATATGGATTTCAGCAAAGCGTTTGATAAGGTTCCCCACGGTAGGCTATTGCAGAAAATACGGAGGCTGGGGATTGAGGGTGATTTAGAGATGTGGATCAGAAATTGGCTAGCTGAAAGAAGACAGAGGGTGGTGGTTGATGGGAAATGTTCAGAATGGAGTTCTGTCACAAGTGGAGTACCACAAGGATCTGTTCTGGGGCCGTTGCTGTTTGTCATTTTTATCAATGACCTAGAGGAAGGCGCAGAAGGGTGGGTGAGTAAATTTGCAGACGATACTAAAGTTGGTGGTATTGTCGATAGTGTTGAAGGAAGTAGAAGGTTACAGAGGGATATAGATAAGCTGCAGTGCTGGGCTGAGAGGTGGCAAATGGAGTTTAATGTAGAGAAGTGTGAGGTGATTCACTTTGGAAGGAAAAACAGGAATGTGGAATATTTGGCTAATGGAAAAGTTCTTGAAAGTGTGGATGAGCAGAGGGATCTAGGTGTTCATGTACATAGATCCCTGAAAGTTGCCACCCAGGTTGATAGGGTGGTGAAGAAGGCCTATGGAGTGTTGGCCTTTATTGGTAGAGGGATTGAGTTCCGGAGTCAGGAGGTCATGTTGCAGCTGTACAGAACTCTGGTACGGCCGCATTTGGAGTATTGCGTACAGTTCTGGTCACCGCATTATAGGAAGGACGTGGAGGCTTTGGAACGGGTGCAGAGGAGATTTACCAGGATGTTGCCTGGTATGGAGGGAAAATCTTATGAGGAAAGGCTGATGGACTTGAGGTTGTTTTCGTTAGAGAGAAGAAGGTTTAGAGGAGACTTAATAGAGGCATACAAAATGATCAGAGGGTTAGATAGGGTGGACAGTGAGAGCCTTCTCCCGCGGATGGAAATGGCTAGCACGAGGGGACATAGCCTTAAACTGAGGGGTAATAGATATAGGACAGAGGTCAGGGGTAGGTTCTTTACGCAAAGAGTAGTGAGGCCGTGGAATGCCCTACCTGCTACAGTAGTGAACTCGCCAACATTGAGGGCATTTAAAAGTTTATTGGATAAACATATGGATGATAATGGTGTAGTGTAGGTTAGATGGCTTTTGTTTCGGTGCAACATCGTGGGCCGAAGGGCCTGTACTGCGCTGTATTGTTCTATGTTCTATGTTCTATAACTGAAGTTTCTCATTCCTGGAATCAGTCTTGTAAACCTCTTCTGCATTCTCTTGAATGCCTTCACTTCCTTCCTCAAATTCAGCAGCCAGAACTGTAAGCAGTACACCAACTGCGGTCTAATAGTGTTTTACACATGCTCAACAAGCTCTTGTACTCTATGCTCCTATTAATAAATCCTAAGATTATGTATGCTGCTTTAACTGCTCTCTCAACCTGTCCTGCCCCCTTTAATAACTTATGCACATTTATACCCAGGTCCCTCTGCTGCTCCACCCCCTTTTGAGTAGTACCCTTTATTTTATACTGTTTCTCGATGTCCTTCTTATCCCAAAGTGTATCAGCTTGCATTTCTCCACATTGAACATTTGCCATTTATCTGTCCATTCCACCAGCTTGTCTGTCCTTGTGAAATTCTGCGCTGTCTGCTTCACTGTTTACAATGCTTCCAAGTTTTTTATCGTCCACAAATTCTGAAATTATTTCCTGTATGCCACGATGTTGATCATTAATATATTAACGGGAAAAGAAAGAGTCCTAATTCTAAAAAAAATAATAAAATTGATTGACGAGGGAAGGGCTGTGGATGTTGTCTATCTGTACTTCAGTAAAGCATTTGGTAAGGTCCCTGATGGCAAGCTGGTGAAAAAGATTAGATCACATGGGGTCAGAGGTGAACTAGCTGGATGGATCCAGAACTGGCTTGGCCATGGAAGACAGAGGGTAGCAGTGGAAAGGTGTTTTTCCGAATGGAGGTCTGTAACTAGTAGTGTTCCACAGGGATCAGTACTGGGACCTCTGCTCTTTGTAATATATATAAATGACTTGGAAGAAAATGTAGCAGGTCTGATTAGCAAGTTTGCAGATGATACCAAGATTGCAGGAATTGCGGATAGTGATGAAGATTGTCAGAGAATACAACAGGATATAGGCAGGTTGCAAAATATATAGATGGGCAGAGAAATGGCAGATGGAATTTAACCCGGACAAATGCGAGGTGATGCATTTTGGTAGACCCAATTTAGGTGGGAGCGATAAAATAAATGGCAGAACCACCAAATGTGCAGGTCCACAGATCCTTAAAAGTGGCAGCACAGGTGGAAATGGTGAAGAAAGCACATGGCATGCTTGTCTTCATAGGACCGGATTTTGAGTATAAAAACTCAAAAATTGTTACAATTATATAGAACTTTGGTTAGGCCACATTTGGAATTCTGTGTCCAATTCTGGTCACCGCACTACCAGAAGGATGTGGAGGCTTTGGAGAGAGGCTTTGGACGTTTTTTTACACCGAGGGTGGTTGTGGCCTGGAATGCACTACCAAGTGAGGTGGTTGAGGCAGATACGGCAGCGACCTATAAGGCTTACCTGGATAGGCACATGAACAGACGGGGTATAGAAGGATACAGGCGATTAGTCTAGATAGGACACATGATCGGTGCAGGCTTGGAGGGCCTGTATTCTTTGTTCTTTTAATATCAGCCCCATGGGAACTCCACTAGAATCCTTCCTCCAGCCCAAAAAACATCCATCCAATTCTGTACCTATGTTGTTACTGTCCCTTTTATTCCATTAGCTATAACTTTTCTCAAGTCTACTATGTGGCACCATGTCAAATGTTTCATTTGGAACTCCATATACACCAAATCAACAGCATTGGCCTCATTATCCCTCTCTGTCACCTCTTCAAAAAACTCTTAACACATTAGTTCAACATGATTTTCCCTTAAGACATCTGGAAAGACACTGCTTGATTCGGGATAGTCAGCACGGATTTGTGAGGGGTAGGTCTTGCCTTACAAATCCTATTGAATTCTTTGAGGAGGTGACCAAGCATGTGGATGAAGGTAAAGCAGTGGATGTAGTGTACATGGATTTTAGTAAGGCATTTGATAAAGTTCCCCATGGTAGCCTTCTGCACAAAGTAAGGAGGCATGGGATAGTGGGAAATTTGGCCAGTTGGATAACGAACTGGCTAACCGATAGAAGTCAGAGAGTGGTGGTGGATGGCAAATATTCAGCCTGGATCCCCGTTACCAGTGGTGTACCACAGGGATCAGTTCTGGGTCCTCTGCTGTTTGTGATTTTCATTAATGACTTGGATGAGGGAGTTGAAGGGTGGGTCAGTAAATTTGCAGACGATACGAAGATTGGTGGAGTTGTGGATAGTAAGGAGGGCTGTTGTCGGCTGCAAAGAGACATAGATAGGATGCAGAGCTGGGCTGAGAAGTGGCAGATGGAGTTTAACCCTGAAAAGTGTGAGGTTGTCCATTTTGGAAGGACAAATATGAATGCGGAATACAGGGTTAACGGTAGAGTTCTTGGCATTGTGGAGGAGCAGAGAGACCTTGGGGTCTATGTTCATACATCTTTGAAAGTTGCCACTTAAGTGGATAGAGCTGTGAAGAAGGCCTATGGTGTGCTCGCGTTCATTAACAGAGGGATTGAATTTAAGAGCCGTGAGGTGATGATGCAGCTGTACAAAACTTTGGTAAGGCCACATTTGGAGTACTGTGTACAGTTCTGGTCGCCTCATTTTAGGAAGGATGTGGAAGCTCTGGAAAAGGTGCAAAGAAGATTTACCAGGATGTTGCCTGGAATGGAGAGTAGGTCTTACGAGGAAAGGTTGAGGGTGCTAGGCCTTTTCTCATTAGAGCGGAGAAGGATGAGGGGCGACTTGTTAGAGGTTTATAAGATGATCAGGGGAATAGATAGAGTAGACAGTCAGAGACTTTTTCCCCAGGTGGAACACACCATTACAAGGGGACATAAATTTAAGGTGAAAGGTGGAAGATATAGGAGGGATATCAGAGGTAGGTTCTTTACCCAGAGAGTAGTGGGGGCATGGAATGCACTGCCTGTGGAAATAGTTGAGTCGGAAACATTAGGGACCTTCAAGCAGCTGTTGGATAGGTACATGGATTACGGGAAAATGATATAGTGTAGATTTATTTGTTCTTAAGGGCAGCACGGTAGCATTGTGGATAGCACAATTGCTTCACAGATCCATGGTCCCAGGTTCGATTCCGGCTTGGGTCATTGTCTGTGCGGAGTCTGCACGTCCTCCCCGTGTCTGCGTGGGTTTCCTCCGGGTGCTCCGGTTTCCTCCCACAGTCCAAAGATGTGCGGGTTAGGTGAATTGGCCAATGATAAATTGCCCTTAATGTCCAAATTGCCCTTGGTGTTGGGTGGAGGTGTTGAGTTTGGGTAGGGTGCTCTTTCCAAGAGCTGGTGCAGACTCAAAGGGCCGAATGGCCTCCTTCTGCACTGTAAATTCAATGATAATCTATGATTAATCTAGGACAAAGGTTCGGCACAACATCGTGGGCCGAAGGGCCTGTTCTGTGCTGTATTTTCTATGTTTTTCTATGTTCTATGCTGGCTCTCCTTAATTAGCCCGCATTTGTCCATGTCACTATTCAATCTGTCCCCAATTATAGATTCCAGAGGTTTTCTCACCACCAAAGTTAAACTGATGACTGATCTGTAGTTGCTGGGCTTGCCCTTGGCCTCTTCTTTTTCAACAAGGGCATAATCTTTGCAATTTGCTGTTCCCTGGCACCACTCCTGAGAATTATAGCCCATGCCTCTGCAATTTCAACTCTCACTTCTCTCAGTATATCATCCGGTGTCAGTGCGTCGTCAACAGCCTATCCAGTACCACCATCATATCCATTTTAAATCCTTCTAGTGACTGAATTTCCTTCTCTTTCATCTCTGGGTAACATCTTCTTCCTTGGTAAAGACATGCCTCATGCCACCACATGTAAATCCACTTTTTGGTCCCTAATCAGCCATGCTACTCCTTTTACTGCCCTTTTACTATTTATATGTCTGTAGAAGACTTTGGGATTCAGAGTTACACAGTACAGAAGAGGCCCTTTGGCCTTCACTGACAAAAGTACACTAATCCTATTTTCCAGCATTTTGGCCCACAGCCTTGAATGTTGTGACATTTCAGGTGCTTATCCACGTACTTTTTAAAGGTTGTGATGTTTCCCACCTCTACTACCCTCCCAGGCAGTGTATTCCAGACTCCCACAAAACTGTGGGTAAAAAAGCTTTTCCTCAAATCGCCTCTAAACCTCCTGTCCCTCACCTTAAAATTATGCTTCCTCAATATTGACTCTTCAACTAAGGGGAACAGCTGTTAAGTATCCACCCTGTCCATAGCCCTCATAGTCTTGTACACTTCCATCAGGTCTCCCTCAGCCTTTAAAGAAAACAACCTGAGCCTATCCAGCCTCTTTTCATAGCTCAAATGCTCCATCCCAGGCAACATCCTGGTGAATCTCCTCTGCACTCTCTCCAGTACAATCACATCTTTCCTTTAGTGGGGAGACCAGAACTGCAAACAGTACTGCAGTTGTGGCCTAAGCAAAACTTTGTACAGCTCGAATATAACTTCCCTGCTTTTATAATCTGTGCCACAACTGATAAACGCAAGTGTCCCGTATACTTTCTTAACAACTCTATTATTCTGTCATGCCGCCTTCAGGGATCTGTGGACCAGCACTCCAAGATCCCTGTTCCTCTGAGCTTCCTAGTGTCCTGCCATTCATTGTGTAATCTCTTGTCTTGTTACTCCTTCCAAACCTTGCAGTTTCCAGAGTAAAATTCCATCTGACCAACCCGTCTATAGCTTCCTATAACCGAAGAGCTTCTTCTTACTATCAACCACGCTGCCAATGTGTCATTCTCAATATTGTTTATATATATTACGAGTAATAAGGGACCTAGCACTGAACCCTGTGATATGCCACTGAACAGTGGCCTCCAGTTTCATAAACAGCCTCCTACCTGAACCCTTGTACCACTAAGCCAGTTTTGGATCCAACACGCCAAGCTATCCTGGATCCCATCTGCTTTTACCTTCTTTAACGGTCTCCCATATGGGATCTTATCAAAGGCTTTGCTGCAATCCATGTAAACTACATCAACTGCACTGGAAAAATTCAATCAAATTTGTTAGGCGTGACCTCCTTCTGACAAAGCCATGCTGACTAGCCCTGATCAAACCTTGCCTCTCCCAAGTCAAGTTTAATTCTCTCCTCTCCTCCTGCAGAATTTTCTCCAGTAGTTTCCCTACCACTGATGAGACTCACTGGTCGGTAATTCCCTGGTTTATCTCTACTGCCCCTCTGCCAGCCTCTCGTGTTGCACCTTGTTAAATGCCTTTTGGAAATATCTACAGGTTCCCCTCTAGCTACTCTCCCTTTTACATCCTCAAAGAATTCAAGCAAATTTGTCAAACATGATTTACCTTTTGTAAAACTGTTAACTAGGTTTGATTAAATTCAGTTTACCTAAATGATTAGCTATTTCCTCTTTGATTATTAATTCCAGCGTCTTGCCAAAATTAGATGTTAAACTAACTGATCTATAGTTCCCTGCCTTCTGCCTTTCTCCCTTTTTGAACAAGGGAGTCACGTTGACTGTTTTCCAGTCTTCCGGTACCCTCCCGGAATTTAGCAAGTTAAGGCTGCTGAAGCCTCCAATATCTCTTCAATCCCTGGGCTGGGTTCTTCCATTCAGCCCGCTGCAAGATCGCCACGGGTGGGACGCGGACCATGTAAAGGTCCATTGATCTCGGGCGGGAATTGTGGTTGCCCATCTATGGAGGCGTGGGCTGAAGTAGAGCCGGTGCAAACTCGATGGACCAAATGGCCTTCTGCACTGTAAATTCTATGATTTTATTATTCCTTGTAATGTTTATTATAATTACTTGTCACTATTGTGCTGGCTCTGACTTAGCCCTAGTGCTTCTCACTTAATCCCTTAATATTACAATTTTGTAATTTACAACTATTTAGGGTCAGTCCCTCAAGGTAGTTTCTTACTAGCCAACTCCGAGTCACCCAATCAGCTGCTTCCTCTTGCCCTGCGTCACTTTCTAAATCCTGACGTTACCTCAGGAGCTCTACCTCTGCATTCAGTGATGGTTCGCTATGCTGCTCTTTTTCTCCCCTCCAGATTCTCTCACACCTCAGCCTCCAGTTCTGTGTCTCTGACCCTCCCTTTTATGTTAGCTGCCAGTCTCTTATCATGCTCCCTCTTGCTTCTCATTTGCTTTTTTAACTTTGAACCTTTCTGAACCTTCTCCATTCAGCTTGGTTCTCAATTTTGAGTTCTAGCTGATGCCTGTCGGGTAATCCTTAGAAGCATCTTCGGTGTCAACTGGGACCCAGTGGACAATGTGTTAATGGTGTCAAAACTATGGAATGGTGGTACTTAACCATATTGTGCTGATAGTCGTCAGCTGTATTAATATAAAGAACACTGGTATCCTAGCGTGTTTGAAATTGTTAATTTGATGGTGAATGGAGCGGTGAAGAACTAGTTGGCTGTACCCAAGATTGTTTTACTGCAAAAGCAAGGTACTGATGCTGAGTTCTGCAATCGAACCTTTACTCATTTCTTAACAAGACTACTCCGATAAAACACAACTGTTAAACACTCCAATGTTAGCCATGTTATAAAAAGCTTTGGCTTTTGTATATTTTTATATATTTTGAGTGAATATATATACATATATTTCCAGAAGAAAACCAGAGAACTGAATGGAGTAGAAAATTGAAGTTCATGTATTTTATGCAATAACTCAGTTTTTAGTAATTCTAATGTCCAGTGAAACATTCTCTCACTGGAGATACCATTGCTTTCTCTTTCTCTGGTACTCTATACGCTGTACCTACATTGTCCTTTAGGGGGAGCTCTCAGTACACAGATAGCTATGAAAAACAGTTGATCGCAAAACTTAAATGAAATTTTGTTTATTTATTTGAAAAAATTTCTTGACAATCTTCTTGCTTTAAACTCCTCCCCTGAAGTTGTTAGGGTAATGTTCTACATACGCTTGGCTACCTTCAGGTTCTTGCCCGACTGACTATTAGTCGCACATGGCACTGAACACTGCATGTTGGCTAGCTGTAACATTGTGGTTGACTACCCTTAATTTATGTCCAAACCTGTGCACTTCAAGAATGAGATTGCTAATTGGTAAACAGAAGTCCTGGACGCTTATTTTCCCTCTCCTACTTAACACAGAGAATTGCAGAGACTATTCATACATTGCTAATCTAGATTTATACTTGTGTGTAGTTTTATTCTCTTGTAGCTTTAATTTGCGTGCTCATTAAATATTAGATTTTATGGCAAGTGGCACAAAATATAAAGCCGAGATGTAACAGAGACTGCATAAAACTTTGTAAGGCCACAGTTTTGCACTCTTACTAGAGGGAGGATCTTGAGTCAATAGAGATTGCAGCATGCATGTTCACTAGGATGCAGAAACAAAAGGACCATACAAAGAAAGACTTAAATCACTTGAAATATTTCTTAAAACTGAGGAGATTGAGGTATGATTTGAGTGGTGTTTAATATAATTGGGACAAAACTGATGGGGAGAGACTAATTTCCATGATATGATAGGTCTAGAATGAGGGCCCATATGTGTATAGTGAGTTATAGGACAGAAATTGGGGAAATAATTTTTTTTACATGTTGAGGCTACAGATTGTATGTACAGAATGACCATGTTGAGCTTTAAGAACAGTTTAGAAATGTTGAAGGAAAGGGATGTTTGGGCATGGGGTTTGGACTGAGATGTGTGTGACTTAAAAGCATAAGTGTTACAAATATTAAGTTTACAGTGTTGTTATACTTTGGGACTGTCTCTTTTAGTATAAGGTAAAATAGTAGAATGAAGGGTGTTAGACGTTTTAGTTGCTGTGATATGAAGAGTCTAAGGTTCTGTTCCTTTTTCACAAACACCCATTTATTTCATTCCAACAGCCTTTGCACAAAACTCTCACTGTACATCACCTGACAGAGGCCACCTGAAGCCCCTTTACATATCAGTGTCAATTAATGGATACTTAACATAAATGAGACAACTAATTGCAATGTCTCTTAACCCATTAGTTAACAGTCTCCCCTTCCTTGGAGAAAAAAAAATTAGGCGAAAACAAAATTTCAAGCAACTTAAAAACACACACGTGATTTCCCCCCCTTGTTTTTTTGTGTTTGGACGAGAAAGAAAAAAAAACAGTCACAGAAACAAGCCCCCTTCATTAACAATATCCAAAAGTTTCTGTGAACTCGCCCCTCTTTTCGTAAAACAGTCTGACAGTTGATAGCTCCTGTCGACCCATTTAATTTTTGTTATTTCCCCTCTGTCCAACATCTGCTTCAAATTTGCGATGTCTATCCGTAACCTCTTTTCATTGACACTTTTTGTAGAGTGCACATTTTCCCACAGCAATTTATTGTCAATGTGACAGTCAATAGGTATATTACCGAAATCCCCTAATCCCAAAATTTCTGTCAATATCATACTTTGAGAAAAGGCCATATCCACCGCCTCTACAAGGCTTAACGTCTCAGTAGCCAAAGTGCTTTTTACCACTCTCCTTATTTTCTTTGTTTCCCAGACAAGCGGGCAACATTTACCATTGTTCCCCAAAAGGAAAATTAAAAAACCTCCTGCGCTTGAAACCCTATCACATAAATTTGCATAGGACGCATGACTATAAACTATGAGTTTCAAGTACCTACGGTCACCTAAAACCGGGAACTTCAAACATACTCCTGCATTTTTAGTTTGGCCAACGATTTATTTGCTCTTATTATGTCTTCCACTTTGGGATCAAAACTCACATCCGGCCTAGTCTGTCTACCTAGCCAGTTCAGTTGCCCAATTAAACTTCGCAGTTGCTCTTTTTCTATCTTTGAAACCATTGCGTCTTTTTGTGAAACTCGGCCACAACTAATTGCTGTTGGGCTGATGCTTTCCAAATAAGATTGCTGACGTAAAGTTGCCCCGAACTTAGTCTGTCCAATTTCCAGTCCAATATATTTAAATGCACCCCTGACTTCCAACCCTGAATTCTTTCCTCAAACCAGAGATTACAATAACTTCAAAATCACTAGTCCCACCCCACAAAAAATCATCGACATGCATCATAAAAATGCCAGAAAGATTTCCTTTATTGTGCCAGTAAAACATTGCAGGATCTGCTTTCAACTGGCAACAGCCTAACTTTAACAAAACTGACCTTACCGAAAAATACCGGACTCTAGATGCATCATTTAATCCATATACACATTTGTTCAAATTCCAGAGTACCTCTTCTGTGTTAGCTGCTTCTTTCGGAGGTCGGAGAAAAATGTCTCTCTGGAGCTGATGCCCCTGCAAAAAGGCAGCTTTTAGATCTATAGATTTGCATTCCCATACCTTTGTGGCTAATAGAGCCAAGAAGATCTTTAAAATAACCTTTAAGGGTAGGTGAATCTACCTTAAATCCTGATCTTCTAATTTCAAATCCCCTTGCCACAAGCCTGGCCTTTGCCTTATAAGTTCCATCCGGAAGAGCCTTTTCCGTGCAAATCCACCTGTGGGATAGAGCTCTTTGTCCCCTATCCGGTACACCCCAAATTCACTCCAACTATGCAATTCTTGCTGTTTAGCTTCTTTGATAACTTTTTCATCTAATTTATTTGAAGCCACCAAAGTCTCACGTGCATGTGGGCTTCTACCCCTATTAGTATTCGTAGTCTTACTCATGTTCTGAGATTTTGGTAAACTACGTCCCCTCTCCCGCCTGGTATCTCGTTCTGTACTGCTACTGCTTGATTTGCTGAAAAACGGAATCTGATGGCCGTATGTTATGTCTTAAAGCTCTGCGAATTCTTTCCGAGACTTCTGCTTCCAAGAAAGCTTTTCTACTGCTATGTAATGCATTTAAATGTTCAGCAAAACCAGAGCTTAATTGTAGTCCCCTCCCAAGCTGGAGGCTGGTCATCCAAAATGGATGGAATTTTAGGATTTCTACCAAACACTAATTGATGAGGGCTATAGCCCCCAACGATCTGCAATGAATTCTTTGCATGTACTGCCCATGCTAAAGCTAAATTTAGCCTGCAATTTGGTCTATCTGCCAAAATATTCCGAAGCATGTCATCGATGACAGCATGATTTCTTTCACAGGCACCATTACTAAATGGGCTTTCTGCAGCCGTATTCATAACTCTGATATTCATGTTTTCACACATATCCCTAAAGTCATCATTAGCAAATTCTCCCCCATTGTCCGTAAGGAATTTTGCCGGTGGACCCATTCCTGTCCCTATCCATTTTTCCACGATTTGATCCAGAATTACTCTCTTTTCTTTACTTCGTACAATCATTGATTGACTAAATCTGGTTGCTAAATCTACAAAATGCAAAATAAATATATTATTTGCTTTATCCCAGATCTTAAGGTCCATGGCCACAATGTCGTTAAAATCCCTGGCCAAAGGTAGGGTTACTATCGGTAGTGCTGGTGTCCTTCTGTACTTCCTGCGAACTTCACAGCGGTCACTAACCTGTTCTATCAGTTTAGTATAGCCGTCATCCCTTACCCCTGCATCCTTTAATACATTTTTCAGCTTCCGAGGTGACGGATGTGCAAATTGCCTATGCAGTTTTAATACGACAAGCTTTTTATCAGCTAACATCCCATCTGCAACTGCCATTAACACATCTTTAACCACTCTACTTGAAAATGTATTTGTCAGTAATGGAATACAATAGTGTCCCGACTGTGTAAATTGTAAGTCCACCGTTTAGCACACTAGGCTAAATTGCTGGCTTTGAAATTCCCGTACCAGCCTCCCCGAACAGGCGCCGGAATATGGCGACTAGGGA
This sequence comes from Scyliorhinus torazame, assembly GCF_047496885.1. NCBI lineage: Eukaryota > Metazoa > Chordata > Chondrichthyes > Carcharhiniformes > Scyliorhinidae > Scyliorhinus > Scyliorhinus torazame. The sequence continues at coordinate 195,299,121 of NC_092717.1, forward strand.
TTTTTCACAGTAACTTCATTTGAACCCTACTGGTGACAATAAGTGATTTTCATTTTTCATTTCATTTCCAAAAACTGTTGCCTTATCCTGTTCCATATCCAGTTTCATCTGTGCTTTCTTCATCGACGGTCTGAAGCAAAGGTATCTCACCTGATACAACATCCGTGCTAATCAAATGATTCACTCCGGCAATATTGCAAGGGATCACAACTCTTTTCAGCGACTTCAGAGTATTATCATCCCCAAACCTGAAACTTGTGGAACTTTCAAATTCCTTAACCTTGTTACGATTTTCAGCATTCAAAGAGTCCAGGTAACATTTTAACCAGTCAATTCCACACACACTAGATGTGCAGCCACTGTCCAATACAGCACAGTTGAAGGATTCTGCAACCAACACCCTCATTACCGGCGTAAAACTGCTTGTCAATAGGACAATGCCTTCTTTCTGGTCACTATCTTTTTCCTCTTCTGACTCTTCCATGTCATGTGTCGCTTCAAACACTCTATCATAACGAGTTGGACAGTTGAAAGCATAATGGTATTGAGAGTCACATCGAAAACATCGATTTATCATGTCCCGTGCATTTCTGGGATTCATCTTCCTATTGTAGGTTCTAACTGGGTTTCTGTCTTCATAATTTCCTTGTCTCCGTCTCCTTCTATAGTCTTGAGCCCTGTTCGTAGCCATACGATTTCACCATCCTGTTACTAGTGTATCTTCCATATTCTGCCTTATTGCAGGCTGACCTATTTGGGTTATCAGAGCCATCGGAATCGATTGTTTCCCCAGAAACATTTGTAAAGCTTTTGTCATCTGTTCGAATAAGGTATCCTTATCAGTAAACTGAACTCCTGTCAAAACCAGGAGCCTATCCATGTTGCTCACTCGAGCACAGTCAAGTAATTTAAAGGCCAACACAGACTGTGGAAATTCCAGGCTGTGTTTCTGTAGCCTTTTATATAGTCTGCCAAATTCCATTATATAGTCTTCCATGGAGATATCCTCCATTTTCCGGAACTTATCAAAATCCGACCATGCTTCATACGCACTTAAGTCATCTTTCTTATAAATCTTATCCATATAATGTAATAAAGTCTCCAGACCTTCTTATGAGTCTAACTCTTCCAATTCCAGCTCAGAAAGAACTTTGTTTCGGATTTTACTGCCATATGGTAGAGAAAGAGCCAATACCATACCTTGTTTTCTCTTTCCCAAAGCAGTTACCGTAGTCCACATAACTACTGCACTTCTCCATTGGTCGTACGATTTCCTTTCAGAAAATAAGCGAGGATAGTCATATCCAGCCATCTTTATCCTCGGTTCAGCCATATATCCCTTTTTAAAAATTTTCTCACTCACTCCTTGGTTTGATCAGGAAAAGTTGTATCTTTCAACCCTTCACATTTACACAGCAACCATCCTCTGCTACCAATTGTTTGACGTTTTAGTTGCTGTGATATGAAGAGTCTGAAGTTCTATTCCTTTTTCACAAACACCCATTTATTTCATTCCAACAGCCTTTGCACAAGACTCTAACTATACACCACCTGACAGAGGCCACCTGAAGCCCCTTTACATATCGGTGTCAATTAATGGATACTTAATAATACAATTAATGAGACAACTAATTGCAATGTCTCTTAACCCATTACTTACACAAAGGGGGTCATATAATCTGCTGTGGGTGCTGCCCGACAACAAGCTTGCTTCGTTTGGCTGCAAAATATTATAGGAAGGCCTTGGTTTGTTTACTGGGAAGAAGGTGCAAGATTGATGTATGAAGAGAGATTTGAATCAGTTAGGATTGTATTCGCTGTAGTTCAGAAGAATGAGTGGGGGTATCTCATAGAAACTACTAAAATTCTAACAGGGCTAGACAGGGTAGATGCAGGAAGAATGTTCCTGATGGTGGGGGTGTCCAGAACCAGGGGTCACAGGCTGAGGCTACTGGGTAGGCCATTTAGGACAGAGATGAGGAGAAATTCCTTCACCCAGAGAGTTGTGAGCCTGTGGAATTCGCTACCACAGGAAGTAGTTGAGGCCAAAACATTGCATATTTTCAAGAAGCAGTTAGATATAGCACTTGGGGGGAAGGGGATCAAAGGTTATGGGGAAAAGCTGGATCAGGCTATTGGGTTGGATGATCAGCCATATTCCTAATCCATATTCGGGCTCGAAGGACCGGATGGCCACCTCCTGCTCCTATTTTCTATATTTCTGTACTCATTAGTACAGTGGATCTGTGCTGATCGCGGGTTGGCTGTTCATCTCCAAGTCTCTCAGAAAGCTGTTAGGAATGCCAGGTTTTAGAAATTGTTATTTTTTTAAACTGTTTATCTAATTGAAAGCTAGAATGGAATTTGAATTCACCTTGCCATGGAGATGGATTTTGAGAGGCTCAAAGTCCATAGCAAGCCATTGCTGTACCAGGTTACAGGGTTTTTCTAAAGATGTCAGAGAGACGCATTTGGGAATATGAAGTGCCCACTTTGGGTATGGATATTCTATAATATGACTGACAAGATTCCTCTCCCACCCAATCTCCCCTCCATCTAATAATTTCCAGTCCCTTAGGTGCTTGTTGCCATTTGCTCGCTCTCTCAAATGGCTGTCCTGAATGTACCAGCCTAAATTCTGGGTACTAAAGTTCTCTTCGTGCAGGTATCAGTTTCTTCCCATAACCCAACAGGGGTTCATAGTTAAACATTTTTAAACCTCGAAGCTTCCGGCTACAAAGATTAAAAATTCACGCTCTTGTGTTAAACCTTTCACTGAGCAAACAAGTGTAGCCGGCAACAAAATTTTAAAGTCTTAAATTTGCGTTTCTTTATAACCATTAAACATTTTAAATAAAATGAAATTTCACTTTATAAAATGCCTCAATGGCAAATAATGAAAACAATTGAAGCTGGGACCTCCTTGGTCTGTAATTTTTTTTGAAAAGTCTCTTGAATTTATATGGCACTTTTACAAGCTCAGGATTTTCCAAAGTGCTTCATGACCAATGAAGTACTTTTGGAGTATAGTCATTTGTATTACAGGAAAACGCAGCAGCCATGTTGCAAGCAACAGGATTCCACAAGCAGAGTGACAGGATGAACAGATACCTGTTTGTCAGTGTTGCTGGTTGGATCCTGGGGAGACCTCCCCTGCTCTTCAGATACAGTTGTGAGATTGTTTCTGCGCACCCAAGATGGTCTTTCAAACTTAAATGATTGGTAAACCGCATTGGAGTGCCAGCTATGAATATGACCGCAGGTTTCCAGAGAGGACTCTGTGCCAGAGGGCAGTACATACACTAACTGAGTCATTGTAAAACATTCCAGAATTATTGTCTAAAAGTAACCAGATCACTTTTGGCATTGGTCAGACAAAAATATTAAAAGTAAATATTGAGCACAATATTCAAAATAAACTACTTTATCCCTTAATTCTTTGTCATTTCTTTTCCTGACAGTTTTTTCAACATTTCTTCTCTTGTATTATTTTGGTTTCAATCCTCAGTTTCTTCTTACACCTATTATTGTTACAATCCCAGTTGATGTTACAATTGGACGGGACAATTCCAGAATGGAACTCTAGCTTAAAAGACCAGAGCTTTTACTTTGGGAAAAAAAAAATGTGGAGAGAACAGAGTCACAGAACCGCTAACTGGAATTAGCAACAAGGAAAAAAATTATTAAACGTGAAAAGTTGGATTAATGAATGAATGAAATAAAAATCGCTTATTGTCACAAGTAGGCTTCAAATGAAGTTACTGTGAAAAGCCCCTAGTCGCCACATTCCGGCGCCTGTTCGGGGAGGCTGTTACGGTACTATTGCACAGTACTCCTTTATTCCTCCCTTAGCTTAACAAATACACACTCCTTTATTCCTCCATTAGCTTAACAAATACACACACTTGTATTCCTCCTTTAACTTAGAAAATACACACAAAATTTAAGATGAATACAGATTACAAACTACATCTTAAACTACTATGGTCCCATTAACACACCGTACCTTTTAAACAAATCAATTGGCTGGGGTCAAATACACATACTACTCCGCTCTGAACCCAAGGGGTTGTTCAGCACAGTGGGATAATCAGCTGGCTTGTAATGCAGAACAAGGCCAGCAGCGCAGGTTCAATTCCCGTACCGGCCTCCCTGAACAGGCCCGGAATGTGGCGGCTAGGGGCTTTTCACAGTAACTTCATTGAAGCCTACTTGTGACAATAAGCGATCATTATTCTTAAGTTAGTGTCTGTGGTTTTCTTATCAAACCCCCCCCCCCCCCCTCCCCCCCCCCGCCGATGATTGTGACATGAGAGTTTCCAAATTCTACTCCCAAAAGCATGCTTTAAAATCATCTCCCATAATAATAATAATGCTTTCCCTTAGTTTGCTTTCTGAAATCCAGTCCAGGTATTCCAAATTACACTTTTAAACAAAGCTTTCACTCCACTTTTAACAGTGAATCCAGTCTAGGATTTTACATCAACCCCTTTAGGATTTTTTGTCTTGACTGCTGTGAAAACTTTTCACAATTGCTTTAACTCTCCATTCTAAGACTGTATTAAAATGGCAACAGACTTTTGTTTTACCCTTTGAAGACTGCTGACACACTTTAAATCTGGTTACTGCAATCTTTAACTCCGAGCACATTGTTTACTCTTCCTTGAATTCGTCTAAACGGTACCTTGGTTTCTGTTCACTTTGATCGTATTAAGCCTTCTTTCTGTCCCAATTCCTTGGTTATTTAGATTGCATCTTGTTATTTAGTTTGCACCTTTGCAACTCCTTATCCTATCCAGCTTCTCTTGGCAGATTTGAGAACTGTTCACTCCCCAGTGTCTTGAATCCAACTGCTCTGGATTCCAGTTAAAACTAAGATCAAAGGAAAGCCCTTCCCTCTGGAAAGTGGCTTCCTGATGCGAAGCAACAACTTAGAACTGTTTAGACTTTGGGTGGTGGCCATGCAATGAGATATTGCATATAAGGTGGGTTTCACAAGCAGAATGGGTCTCCTGCATGAGGACTTGATTTTTCACCCTTTTTGCCTGCTTAGTGGGTGGTGTGCAGGTTAAAAAGTTATATAGTGGAAGCGTTAGGATTCCTCCTCTGGTGTGGGATGTCTAAAGGTTACCAAACGAGGAGTGTGTTGAGTAAAGGGTGCTCTTCGGACTCAGAAGACACGTGTGGCGCAAGAGAGAAAAACATGGCGGAGGGACCTGTGGTGTCGTTACCTGCTCGATGGCTAACCAAGGTTGGTGGTGTTTCTGATGGAAGAGTTTAAAAAGCAAAGGCAGGCAGTCACAGATGATCTGGAAAAAGTGACTGAGCCAATTCGGGCAGCTCTGGAAAGAGTGGAGCAGTGGGTGAAGGAGCAGAGTTAGGCAATCCAGAAGGTGGAGGTGAAGCTCTGAGTATGCGGATTACATTGCCTCCTGGGACTCCGAGGTGGTGATGATGGTGGAGGGGCAAAAAATAATGAAGGCCAAGGTTGACGATTGGAGAATCACTCGAGAACGACAAAATCTGAGGATCGTTGGATGGCCCGAGGACACCGAAAGAGCGAAGGCCACAGTGTATGTGGCAGAGAGGTTCGGGCAGCTGGTGGGGGAGGGGGTCTTTGCACGCCTTCCTGAAGTGGACTGGGCCCATCGGTCGCTGAGGAAGAAGCCCCAGATCCAGCGTACCGCCACGGGCAATCATAGCCAGCTACACAGGTACTTAGACAAAGAAAAGATCCTGAGATGAGTGAAGGAGACGCGAGAGTGCAAGTGGGAAGGCCACACGGTTAGAATTTACCTCGCCTTGGGAGCGGAACTGGCAAAAAGGAGGACTGAGTTTAATAAGGCCAAATCGGCTCTTTTCAGCAGCAAGGTGAAGCAATGGCCTGCCTGTGGGTCACGCATGGGGGCAGAGATGCCGGAGGAGGCAAATAACTGCATCAAGGAGCATGGACTGGGGGACATTTGAATGCCTTGGGTGGTTTCACCTATGTGGTGAAGTTTTGGATGTGTTTTGTTTTGACTGGAATTTACTGGTAAATTTTGTATATTTCTGTAATATCTGTTACCCTATGTTTAGGGCATGGGTTATTGATGCTTTGGGAAGGATTGGGAATGTAGGGGGGGGGAGGGGGCGGGGGAGTGGCTGTGGGGATGGATTGGTAAAGTGTATAAGATTAAAACCAGGTCTGGGTAGGGAGCTGTGTGGAATTTTTGAAAATCAAAATTGTGTTTCTCCCCAGGTGGGGGTCACCCTGCTAGCAGAGATACTGGTTAATGGAAGTAGAGTGCGGAGAATGCTGTGGTTGGTTATCTCCTTTGTTTGTTGGGATCATGGGCCCAGGTTGGGTTTTCTTTATTTGAGGCAGGGGGAGGAGGTATAGCTGGTTTGAGGATGGGTTGGGCTGCTAATGGCGAAGGTCTCTTTGTTGAGTTTCTGGGTGGAGGGAGGTGGCGGCAGACATCTTGGGTGGGACTGGAATCTGCGCGAGGCAGGACCCTGTTCGATTCCCTTACGAGTAGGGTATGGCTGATCGGGGGGGGCGGGGAGAGGGTGTGATCTGGTGGGGGTGGAGGAGTAGCCTGGAGGTCTCCAACCAATTGGTCACAAGGAATGTGAGGGGTTTCAATGGCCAGTTTAAAAAATCTTGGGTATTCGCCCATTTTAAAGAGCTTGAAGATGGATGTGATTTTCTTACAGGAGACACACTTGAGGATTTGGGATCAAACATTGTTGAAGAAAGGGTGGGGGGGGACAAGTGTTCCATTCCAGTTTCGACTTGAAGATGAGGGGTAAAGCGGTGCTTGTCAATAAGAGTGTGACTTTCTGGGCGGGTGAATTGTGTATGCACCGAATTTGGAGGATACGGAGTTTATCATGATGGTGTTGGCAGCCCTCAGATCTGGATTCTCATCGACTGATTATGGGGGGTGGGGGGAGAACTTTAATTGTGTGCTTGATCTCAGGCTCAACATGTTGAGCCCTAAATTCCTTAAGATATCTGGAGTGGTGAAGGAGCTGCTCAGGTTCATGGAGCGGGTGGGGGATGGGGGTGCATGGAGATTTAGATGCCCGAGGGAGAAGGAGTTCTCCTTTTTCTCACGTGCACCGGGTTTACTCCCCCATTGACTTTTTCGTAGTGGGTAAGGCACTGTTCCCTGGGGTGATAGGGTTGGAATATTTGGCAGTTGTCATATTTGGCAGTTGTCATATTCGACCACACTAAGGGGCAACGGAGTGGAGCAATGGTTAGCACTTCTACCTCACGGCTCCGAGGACACTGGTTCGATCCTGGCCCTGGGTCACTGTCCATGTGGACTTTGCACATTCTCCCCATGATTACATGGGTCTCATCCCACAACTTAAAAATGTACAGTGTAGATGGATTGTCCATGTTAAATTACCCCTTAATTGGAAATTTTTTTAAAAAGTATTCAACCACACTTTGCACTATGTGGATATGTATTCAGAGGGGCTGCATCTAGCGACCCATGTGGAGGTTGGATATGGCGTTATTGGTGGGTAACAGGGCGTGTGGGGGGATAGCTGCTTCTATTGGAACGTAGTAGTGTTTAATAAGAGCGAGGAGGTCTCCCCTTCCACCTTTTGGGAGGCGTCAATGATGGTGATTAGGGGAGAGCTGATAGAATCATAAAGTCATAGAGGTTTACAGCATGGAAACCGACACAACTTGCCCATGCCGCCCAGTTTTTACCTCTAAGCTAGTCCCAATTGCCTGCATTTGGCACATATCCCTCAATACCTATCTTACTCCTATAACTGTCTAAATGCTTTTTAACAGACAAAATTGTCCCCCCTCTACTACTGCCTCTGGCAGCTCGTTCCAGGCACTCACCACCCTTTGTGTGGAAAAAATTACCTCTTTGGCCCTTTTGGTATTTATCTCCTCTTACCGTAAACCTATGCACTCTAGTTTTAGACTTCCCTACCTTTGGGAAAAGATGTTGACTATCTACCTTATCTATACCCCTCATTATTTTATAGACCTATTTAAGATCACCTCTAATCCTCCCTCGCTCCAGGGGAAAAAGTCCCAGTCTATCCAGCCTCTCCTTGAAACTCAAACCATCAAGTCCTGGTAGCATCCTAGTAAATCCTATCTGCACTCTTTCTAGTTTAATATCCTTTCTATAATAGGATGACTAGAACTGTTCACCGTGTTTCATATAATACTAATGTATTATACAACTTCAACAAGACGTCCCAACTCCAGTGTTCAATCTCTCAATTAAGGCTCATCGGGATAAGGTGGGAAGGATAGAGAGGCAGAGGTTAATTTATTCTGGCAGTGACCAGCAATTCTCAGCTATCCCAAAGGAGCAATTGTTGATGGAGTGGAAGAAGCTTCAGATGGAGTTCAAATTGTTATCCATGTGGAAAGCAGTTGGCCAGCTTTGTCGTGTTTTGAAGGGCGTCCTATGAGCATGAAGAGATGGCTAGCCGGTTCTTGGCTCAGTTGAGAAGGCAGGCACATTCAGGAGATGGTGCAAATTAAGGAAGGACCCGCAGGGGGAGGAATGGCGTATGATTCAGGGAGGGTAAATGAGATTGTACAGGTCAGAGCCCCCAGAGGGTGGCTCTGACATAATACAATTCTTGGATGGTTTTGACTTCCCGATTGGTGGAGAGGGAGAACGTGCAAGGGCTGGAGGCTCCACTTGGGCTAGAGGAAATTATGAGGTGCATGGGTTCTGTGCAGTCTGGGAAGGCTCCAGGCCTGGATGGATTCCCAATGGAATTTTGAAAAATGTGCGACGGAGCCGGGGCCACATCTACTGGGATGTTCAACAATTTGTTATCCTTGGGGGTGCTGCTGACAACATTGGCACATGTTTCTATCTCTTTAATCCTGAAGAAGGATAAGGATATAGAGGAGTGTGAGTCATATCGGCCCATATCTCTGTTGAATGCCGATGCAAAGTGCAAAGTTATTGGTGTATGTGCTGGCAACTCGCTTAGAGGATTCTTTGCTGGGGATAGTTGCTGAGGGTCAGACGGGGTGTCTGGTTCGGAGCTGGAAGTAGTAGTCTCCATGGACCCAGAGAAAGCATTTGACTGGATAGAATGGGAGTATCCCTGGGGCGGTTTGGGTTTGGACCTGGGTTCATCTAGTGGATCAAATTGTTGTATGAAGCTCCCACTGCGAGTGTTCGAACCAACGTATTAAGCTCGGGGTGCTTTTGACTGAATAGGGGAATAATAATAATCATCTTTATTAGTGTCATAAGTAGGCTTACATTAACACTGCAATTAAGTTACTGTGAAAATCCCCTAGTTGCTACTGTTGCTAACTTTTGCCTTAGTTTAATTGCTCTGTTCTATCACCTTTGCTCTTGCATCGCCAGGTATCTTTCTGATACCGCCACGTGGTTCAAGTCCGAGTAATGATCAATAATCCCATACACCGCTTAGTAAGAGCTAAATCAAAGCACATTTATTATATACAGTAATCAATACTCATACATAAATTCTACGTCTAAGCTACTTCCTACAACGAACAGGCCAATACTTAACTTTGGAAATGGCCCACCAGGTCAGGGAAACAAATTGCCTTTTGTTCAGGTTCTGTGCCTGCGGGATTCGAAGCTGGTACAGATTGATAGCTAGGAGCGTCTATCTCGTTGCGAGCGTTGAAGTAAGACTTACTGGATGTTTCGCGATGGCTGGACCGGTCACTGTCAAGGGTTGGTCTGCGTTGCTGAGTGACCCGGTCAGAAGAAGAAGCAGAAGGGGTAGCAGAAGGGTCGATTTGAACTTGGACTCTATTCTTATAGTCCCCAGGGGCGTCCCGCTTTTCGGGGTGGACCCTGTACATGGTTCCAAGTGATTGCACTTTGTCCCAATCACTTGGTTCGATATTCTGCAATGCTGGAGCGATTCCTTGATCGATGGGCAGTCTTGAGGTGATCGTTCACCTCCCTTTGTGTAGGCTTCTGCTGGCGCCGACGAGTCTGGGTTGGCTTTGTGTGTCTAAAATGTTGCACATTGTTCCCGGGGATTGCTCATCAGTATGCAGATGGCTGGTGTTTCGTTGTGCTGATGGTTACTGGTATTGATCTTGTCTGGCCTTCCCAGAGGTGAATACACAGTCTACCTGTAGCTGCTTGTTTTAGTCCTGTTGGCTGTTTTTCCCATCAGCCTTTGCCGTTCGCCATTTTAAATCGGGGTTAGCCATTCTAAATCGGGAGTTAGCCATTTTAACTGGCTGCACTACTCTATGGTGCCTGTTCGGGTACGCATAGGGAGAATTTAGCATGTCCAATTCGCCTAACAAGCACGCCTTTCGGACTTGAGCACCCGGAGGAAACCCACGCAGACACAGGAAGAACGTGCAGTCTCCGCATAGACAGTAATCCAAGCTAGGGATCGAACTGGGGTCCTTGGCGCTGTGAAGCAACAGTGCACACCACTGTGCTACCGTGTTACACCCATACATGTTAGATATCTGGCCTTTAAGACAAAATGTCACTCAGGAGTTTTGATTGTAAGATGGAAGCCCATGAAATTAAGGGGACATTTGTAGTATGGATAAAGAATTGGCAGCGGCAGGAAGCAGAGTGTGGTGGTTGATGGGTGTTTTGCAGATTGTGAAGTGGTCACTTTTGGGTCTATTACTCTTCAATCTTTATGTAAATAACAAAGGACCTAGACTCAGGGGTAGGAAACATTAGAAACAAGGCAGGTGTGTCCATGTTACTTTTTGCGTTGGCAATTGAACCGCTGGCTATTACATAGGTCATCCACGGAGTGGAAGAGTATAGAGAGGCGGAGGTATGGAGCTGTTGTAGGGAAAAATCCCCTGTACCAGTGCAGTCAAGAGGCCGAGTCTCAAGGCAAGGTTAAAAGCGTTGTTCTTTATTGTACAATTACTGAAGCCTTCAGGGAGACCCACGCAGCCAGCTCAGAAACAGTGTCTTGGTCCACGTTGATCTCAACAATTACACATTCGCTCTGGATTTTTATAGGAATCCAAATTCGAGCGGGAACATTTGCTCATACATAATAGTTAAAGGGTGGTTTTGATTTAGATCTCTCAGACAGGTTTAAACTGAGAATATGCATCTTTGTCAATTTGCATCTGTATGGTGTGTGTCCATGTTGATGAGATTATCTGTGCTCGCTCCGGTGTCCCTCCCTTGTCAATTTGCACCTGTATGGTGTGTGTCCATGTTGATGAGATTATCTGTGCTATGCTTTTGTTTCTGTGTTTGCTAGATGAGGTGTTAATGTCATCTATGTCCTGCTGTGTGTGTAGGGGACGCTAATCTAATCTGTACATTTCTTTTATTCCTTCTATTCTGGTTTCTTTGCCTGCCTTGGCCATTTTATTAATATATTATTTCATTCTTTCATAAGTCTTTGCAATACAGTTGTGCCATATATCCCACTGCCAGGGTCTTGACTCGCAGATATCCCGTTCTCCTGGCCATGGGGCCGTTTTAAGATGCAGCTTCGTGCTGTTGCTGGGCAGAACAAGGGTCTTCCATCAATTTCGAATTAAAGGTCTCCCAGCTGTGCAGAAGGGGATTTAAACGAATGTCCATCCGGGTGTTCCCTTCTGCATTGTGGCACATTATAAACGGTGCCAATCAGTCCAATAAAACAGTCCAATAAATGTTAAACGGTGCCAGTCAGTCCAATAAAACAGTTTCATAAATGAAGAATGTTTGATGGGATGAGATAAAAATATGGTCTTGGAAAATGGCCTACTTCAGAGCCTATATGCGGACGACTTACTGTTGTATGTAACAGACCCTCTCTCCAGTGTGGGAAAGATTATGGTGATATTAAGGGAGCCTGGTTCCTTCTCCGGTTGTAAACTCTTATGTGGGGAAGAGTGAGGTGTTCCCAGTGAACCTTCAGAGAAATAGTGCGGGTCTGGAGCAATTGCCATTTTGGCAGGCCAGGTCGAGTTTTAGATATTTGGGAATACAGGTGACTCACGACTGGACATTGTTGCATCAGCTAAATCTGACCGGTCTGGTAGAAGGGATGAAGTGGGATTTGAAAGCTGGGATGCTCTCCTGTTATCGTTGGCGGGAAGGCTTTAAACGGTGAAAATGACGGTGCAAAATGTTCCAGTATCTCCCGATCTTTTTACCTAAATCTTTTTTTGTGAACGTAAACAAACTGATTTGACCTTTGTATGGGTGGGCAAGACCCCTCTGGTTCGGAGAACGTTTTTGTAGAGGGATAGGCAGCTTGGTGGGGGGAGGGGGGTGCATCAGCATTGTCTAATTTTATGAATTACTACTGGGTGGCCAATAGCGAGAAAGTTGAAAATGGGTTGTGGAGTAAGGGTCGGTTTGGAGACAGATGGAGGAGCCTTCCTGCACAGGAACGTCTTTGAGGGAATTGCTGATGGCTCCTCTTCTGCTCTTATCGTCCAGGTACTCTACGATTCCGGTGGTAAACCTCCTTAAGAACCAGTTTAGGCAACAAGGAATTTTCACAGTAACTTTATTGCAGTGTTAATGCAAGCCTATTTGTGACACTAATAAAGATTATTATTTTAAGCTGGAGTTGATGTTGTTAATGGCTGATATGTGGGAACCACAGATTTATCCCATAGGGAATGGACTCGTACAAGGTCTGCGAACAGAGGCGGGTAAAGAGGTTTGGGATTTATTTGTGGAGGGTAGGTTTGCAAGTCTGGAGGAACTAGTGGACAGGTTTCTGCTTGCAGGGGTGGGGGAATGGGTTAACTTTGTTCAAAAGGAGCTTTCTAAGTTTCCTCAGTTGCCACCCCCTCTCTGATGGGGGGGAAAAAAATTAGTTCTGTTTACTCTTCACTTTGTATCCCTCTCCAAGCACAATAAAATCACAGTTAGAATTGAAACCAACCCCCACACATACAAACACTTTTGTCCAGCATGAACCTAGCTATGTTTAACCCTTCCAGGCACACACATTAAATTAAGTCCCCTTAAAACTATGCCTTGTTTCTAATGTTTACCAATACAAATATAAATCCCTTAAAACTACCTTTTATTTTCTTAACGTTATGAATATCCTTCTTTCATAATTACTTCTTTCAGTTAAAGTCAGCAGCAGCATTTTGCATCCTGTGCAGTCTGCACGTTCTCCCCTTGTCTGCGTGGGTTTCCTCCGGGTGCTCCGGTTTCCTCCCACAAATCCCAAAAGACGTGCTGTTGGGTGAATTGGACATTCTGAATTCTCCCTCAATGTATCCGAACAAATGCCGGAGTGTGGCTACTAGGGGATTTTCACAGTAACTTCATTGCAGTCTTAATGTAAGCCTACTTGTGACAATAAATATTATTATTAAATCAGAATGTTGGTTCAAGTCTCACTCAAGAGTTATAGCATGTAATATAAAAATAAAATTCTGCAGATGCTGGAAATCTGAAGTAGAAACCATGCTTGAAATACTCAACAGGTCTGGCAGCATCTGTGGAAAAAGCAAAATAGTTGAACATGATTTTTCTCATGCTGAGACCCACATTCAATGTAGTGCATCACCCAAGATGATTAACTGTCCCTTATTTTACTGGATTGTTCTGTAATTGAGCCCACTGCCCTAGGTATTCGAGATGCTGTTTTTCATGGAATCCATCCTTTTAAATCTTGCATACGTGCAGTAATGCTCCCCTTTGCCAAATGGCAAGTAACATTTGTACCATGCAAGTGTTAGACAATGACCATTTCCAATAACCATTGCCTCTTGGCATTCAATGGCATTACCATCACTGAATCGCCACTGTCAACATCTTGGACATTGACCAACAACCGAATTGGACTAGCCATATAAATACTGTGGCTGCAAGAGCAGGTCAGACATTCAATCCTGCAGTGACTAACTCTCCTCCTGTCTTCGCAAAGCCCGTCTACCACCTACAGGGCACAAGTCAGGAGTGTGATGCAATGCTTCACTTGCGTGGATGAGTGCAGCTCCAACAGCACTCTAGAAACTTGATACCAAAAGGAAGATTCATGCAGAAAGAGTGGGGAAATTTAATTAATTGGATTGGTCTTCCAAAGAGCCAACTTAAGAATGATGGGCTGAATGGCAACCTACATTGCTGTAAAATTCTATGATCTCCAAAAGCAGACTGTCTGGCCATGGATGTAACTTTGTTTGTGCATGTATTGGATGTTATGTTTGAACAAAGAACATTACAGCACAGGAACAGGCCCTTTGGCTCACCAAGCCCGAGCAGATCCAAATTCCTTATTTAGATCTACTACTTATTGCCCAAACAATCTGATCCCTCCATTCCCTGCCCGTTCACGTGTCTATCAAGATGCATCTTAAACGTTGCTATCGTGCCTGCCTCCGCCACCTCCAACGCATTCCAGGCACCCACCACTCTCCGCGTGAAAAAGGTTCTCTGTACATCTCCCCTAAACTTTTCCGCTCTCACCTTGAACCTGTGTCCTCTTGTAATTGAGTCTTCCACCCTGGGAAAAAGCTTCTGACTTTTCACCCTATCTATACTTCTCGGAAGTTTGTAGACCTCAATCAGGTCTCTCCTCAGTCTCTCGTCTTTCCAACAAAAACAATCCGAGTTTATTCAACCACTCCTCATAGCTAACACCCTCCAGACCAGGCAAAATCCTGGTAAACCTTCTTTGCACTCCACGTCGTTCTGGTAGTGTGGTGACCAGAACTGCAAATATGGCCTAACTAAAGTTTTATACGACTGTAACATGACCGTCCAACTCAATGCCCCGGCCGATGAAGACAAGCATGCCGTGCGTTTTCTTGACCACCTTATCCACCTGCTTGCCACTTTCATGGAACTATGGATTGGGAGGCCCAGATCCCTCTATGTCAATGCCCCTAAGGGTTCGGCCATTTACTGTATAATTTACACCTCAATTTGATCTTCCAAAATGCATCACCTCACATTTGTGCGGATTGAACTCCATCTGCCATTTCTCTGCCCAACTCTCTAATCTATCTCTATTCTGCAGTATTGTCTTCACTATCTGCAACTCCCCCTATATTTTCCTCTAGATCATTTTATATCTATATTACAAACAACAGTGGTCCCGGCACTGATCCCTGTGGAACATCACTAGTTACAGATCTGCATTCTGGAACACATCCTTCCACTTTTACACTTTGTCTCCTGTTGCCAAACCAGTTCTTTACCCGTCTTGTTAGCACTCCGAATCCCATGCGACTTTACCTTTTATACCAATCTGCCATGAGGGACCACCCCGGGAAACATACTTCCCAACAATCAACGATACAGTCTGTACAGATCATCTTCCCCTTTTTCACCCTCCCCCACCCCTCTGCGACGAACAGCTGCTCAAACAAGGTCACAAACATCCCCCACCTTTTCTCAAACTCCCCTGCTGAGCCCCTTAACTCATACTTTATCTTCTCCAACAGGTAACCCAAACAAGTCGTACAGGTAACCCAACCGTGCCACTACCCCCCGTGGCGATACCGACCGCCACTCCAGCAAAATTCGCCGCCATGCAATCAGAAGTGAAGGCCATGACATCAGCCTTCCTCCTCTCCATGAGCTCCAGTTTCTCTGAAACCCCAAATATCACCACCAAAAGGTCTTAGTCCACCTCCTCCTCCATTATTCTGGCTAGGACCGCGAACACCCCAGCCCAGAAGCTTCCCAGTTTTTCGCAACTCCAAAACATGCACGCATGATTCACTGGCTCCTGCCCACACCTCTCACACGCATCTGCTACCCCCTGAAAGAACCCACTCATTCTCGCCCGAGTCATATGCACCCTGCGCACCACCTTGAACAGTATCAGGCTCATCCTTGCACAAGAGGAGGTCCGTTTACCTTTCGCAGTGCCTCACTCCATACTTCCCAATTGATCTCCCCTGCCAACTCCGCTTCCCATTTCTCCTTGATCTTCCCCACCTGCTCATCTCCTTGCTCCCCCAGCCACTTATATATATCCAGTTCTTCCCTCTGCTTCCTCATCCAGAAGTAGCAGTTGCTCCAGCAACCTAGGGAACCCCCTCCAGACCTTTGGCACAAAGTCCCTAACCTGCAGATACCTAAACTCCCTACCCCTCGGCAGCTCTACCCTCTCCCTTAGCTCCTCTAGACTGGCGAACCCTTCCTCCAAATACAGAGTAAGCACCGACATCCCTTCCATCCTAAAATGCCTCCTCAGCTGATTCCATATCTTCACCGTGGACAGCACCACTGGGCTCCCTGAATACCTACTCGGAGCCATTGGCAACGCTGCCGTCACCATAGCCCTCAAACTAGACCCCCTATAAGATTCCTCCTCCATCCTAACCCACTCTACCCCTTCTCCTTCCCACCACCGCCGCACCTTGTCCACATTTGTCGCCCAATAATAATGAAGCAAGTTCGGCAATGCCAACCCCCCATGCTGTCTCTGCCTCTGTAGCAGGGTCCTTCCCACCTCGGCACCTTCCCCGTCCATGCAAAATCCGAGATGATCGTGTCCACTTTCCGAAAAAGAGGTCTTTTGGTATAAAGATTGGGAGAGCCTGAAAGATAAACAAGAACCTCGGCAGAATATTCATTTTCACCACTTGGACCCTCCCCACCAACGTTATGTGCAGTGTATCCCACCTCCTAAGATCCTCCCTGGCCTCATCCACCAGCTTTATTAAGTTCCACTTACGGAGCCCTGTCCATTCCGTCGTTACCTGAATTCCCAAATACCTAAACCTATCCCTCGCTACCGTAAATGGTATCCCCCCTAAATTAGTCCGCTGTGCCAACTCATTCACAGAGAATACCTTGCTTTTCCCTGCATTCAGTTTGTACCCCGAGAACCCTCCAAACCTCCCCAGCAGGCCCACAGGCCAATAATCCTTCCCATACTCTCCAATGGATGCAAAACATACAGCAAGAGATCATCGGCATAGAGCGACACCCGATGCTCCCCCTGTCCCCTCCTAATCCCCCGCCACTCTGCCGACCCCCTCAGGGCCTTCGGCAACGGCTCTATAGCCAGCGCAAGCAGCAACGGCGACAGTGGCCACCCGTCCCTCGTACCTCTGTGTAAGTCAAAGCTTTGTGAGCTCATATCATTTAGAACATAGAACATCGCAGTACAGGCCCTTCGGCCCTCGATGTTGCGCCAACCTGTGAAACCACTCTAAAGCCCATCGACACTATTCCCTTAACGTCCATATGTCTATCCAATGACCATTTGAATGCCATTCGTATTGGCGAGTCCACTACTGTTGCAGGCAGGGCATTCCACGCCCTTACTACTCTCTGAGTAAAGAACCTACCTCTGACATCTGTCTTATATCTATCTCCCCTCAATTTAAAGCTATGTCCCCTCGTGCTAGACATCACCATCCGAGGAAAAAGGCTCTCACTGTCCACCCTATCCAATCCTCTGATCATCTTGTATGCCTCAATTAAGTCACCTCTTAACCTTCTTCTCTCTAACAAAAACAGCCTCAAGTCCCTCAGCCTTTCCTCAGAAGATCTTCCCTCCATAACAGGCAACGTTCTGGTAAATCTCCTCTGCACCCTTTCCAATGCTTCCACATTCTTCCTATAATGTGGCGACCAGAATTGCACGGTATACTCCAAATGCGGCCGCACCAGAGTTTTGTACAGCTGCAACATGACCTCATGGCTCCGAAACTCATTCCCTCTACCAATAAACGCTAACACACCGTACACCTTCTTAATAACCCTCTCAACCTGGGTGGCAACTTTCAGGGATCTATGTACATGGACACCGAGATCTCTCTGCTCATCCACACTGCCAAGAATCTTACCATTAGCACAGTACTCTGTCTTCCTGTTATTCCTTCCAAAATGAATCACCTCACACTTTTCTGCATTAAATTCCATTTGCCACCTGTCAGCCCAGCACTGCAGCTTATCTATGTCCCTCTGTAACTTGTAACATCCTTCCGCACTGTCCACAACTCCACCGACTTTAGTGTCATCTGCAAATTTACTCACCCATCCTTCTACCCCCTCCTCCAGGTCATTTATAAAAATTACAAACCGCAGTGGCCCCAAAACAGATCCTTGTGGTACTAGTAACTGGACTCCAGTCTGAACATTTCCCATCAACCACCACCGTTTGTCTTCTTCCAGCTAACCAATTTCTGATGCAAACTGCTAAATCACCCTGAATCCCATGCCTCTGTATTTTCTGTAGTAGTCTACCGTGGGGAACCTTATCAAACGCTTTACTGAAATCCATATACACCACATCAACTGCTTTACCCTCATCCACCTGTTTGGTCACCTTCTCAAAGAATTCAATAAGGTTTGTGAGGCACGACCTACCCTTCACAAAACCGTGTTGACTATCTCTAATCAAATTATTCCTTTCCAGATGATTATACATCCTATCTCTTATAAACCTTTCCAAGATTTTCCCACAACAGAAGTAAGGCTCACTGGTCTATAGTTACCTGGGTTGTCTCTACTCCCCTTCTTGAATAAGGGGACAACATTTGCTATCCTCCAGTCTTCTGGCACTATTCCTGCAGACAAAGATGACTTAAAGATCAAAGCCAAAGGCTCAGCAATCTCCTCCCTAGCTTCCCAGAGAATCCGAGGATAAATCCCATCCGGCCCTGGGGACTTATCTATTTTCACACTTTCCAGAATTGCTAACACCTCCTCCTTATGAACCTCAAGCCCTTCTAGTCTTGTAGCCTGGATCTCAGTATTCTCCTCGACAACATGTCTTTTTCCTGTGTGAATACTGACGAAAAATATTCATTTAGCACCTCTCCTATCTCCTCAGACTCCAAACACAACTTCCCACTACTGTCCTTGACTGGCCCTACTCTTACCCTAGTCATTTGTTTATTCTTGACATATCTATAGAAAGCTTTAGGGTTATCCTTGATCCTACCTGCCAAAGACTTCTCATGTCCCTTCCTGGCTCTTCTTAGCTCTCTCTTTGGGCCCGTCCTCGCTAACTTGTAACTCTTGAGCGCCCTAACTGAACCTTCATGTCTCATCTTTACATAAGCCGCCTCCTTCCTCTTGACAAGTGTTTTGACTGCTTTAGTAAACCACGGTTCCCTTGCTCGACCACTTCCTCCCTGCCTGACAGGTACATACTTATCAAGGACACGCAGTAGCTGTTCCTTGAACAAGCTCCACATTTCCATTGTGCCCATCCCCTGCAGTTTTCCTCTCCATCCGATGCATCCTAAGTCTTGCCTCATCGCATCATAATTGCCTTTCCCCCCGATATAACTCTTGCCCTGCGGTATATACCTATCCCTTTCCATCACTAAAGTAAACGTAATCGAATTGTGGTCACTATCATCAAAGTGCTCACCTACCTCCAAATCTAACACCTGTCCTGGTTCATTACCCAGTACCAAATCCAATATGGCCTCGCCTCTCGTTGGCCTATCTACATACTGTGTCAGGAAACCCTCCTGCACACATTGGACAAAAATGGACCCATCTAAAGTACTCGAACTATAGCGTTTCCAGTCAATATTTGGAAAGTTAATGTCCCCCATAACAACTACCCTGTTGCTTTCGCTCCTATCCATAATCATCTTTGCAATCCTTTCCTCTACATCTCTGGAACTTTTCGGAGGCCTATTTAAAACCCCCCAACAGGGTGACCTCTCCTTTCCTGTTTCTGACCTCAGCCCATACTACCTCAGTAGACAAGTCCTCATCAAACATCCTTTCTGCCAACGTAATACTGTCCTTGACTAACAATGCCACCCCTCCTCTTTTACCACCTTCCCTGAGCTTACTGAAATATCTAAACCCATTCCTGTCCCTGCTCTATCCATGTCT
Organism: Scyliorhinus torazame; assembly: GCF_047496885.1. NCBI lineage: Eukaryota > Metazoa > Chordata > Chondrichthyes > Carcharhiniformes > Scyliorhinidae > Scyliorhinus > Scyliorhinus torazame. The sequence continues at coordinate 195,318,881 of NC_092717.1, forward strand.
CCGAAACGGCCACAACATGGAAGTCCCATGTACCAACCCATGCCGCAAGTTCACCCACCTTATTCCAGATGCTCCTGGCATCGAAGAAGACACATTTTAAACCACCTTCCTGCCTGCCGGTACACTCCTGCAACTTTGAAACCTTACTCATGACCTCACTACTCTCAACCTCCTGTATACTGGAGCTACAATTCAGGTTCCCAAGCCCTTGCTGAACTAGTTTAAACCCTCCCGAAGAGCATTAGCAAATTTCCCCCCCAGGATATTGGTACCCTCTGGTCCAGGTGTAGACCACCCCGTTTGTAGAGGTCCCACCGACCTCCGAATGAGTCCCGATTATCCAGAAATCTGAAACCCTCCCTCCTGCACCATCTCTGTAGCCACGTGTTCAACTCCTCTCTCTCCCTATTCCTCGTCTCGCTATCACGTGGCACGAGTAACAACCCAGAGATAATAACTCTGTTTGTCCTAGATCTAAGTTTCCACCCTAGCTCCCTGAATTCCTGCCTTACATCCCTATCTCTTTTCCTACCTATGTCGTTGGTACCTATGTGGACCACGACTTGGGGCTGCTCCCCCTCCCCCTTAAGGATCCCGAAAACACGATCCGAGACATCCCGCACCCTGGCACCTGGGAGGCAACACACCAACCGCGAGTCTCTCTCGTTCCCACAGAATCTCCTATCTATCCCCCTAACTATGGAGTTTCCAATGACTAATGCTCTACTCCTCTTCCCCCTTCCCTTCTGAGCAATAGGGACAGACTCTGTGCCAGAGACCTGTAACCCATGGCTTACCCTTGGTAAGTCGTCCCTCCCAACAGTATCCAAAGCGATATACTTGTTACTAAGGGGAACGACCACAGGGGATCCCTGTGCTGACTGCTCCCTTCCAGCCCCTCTCACCGTCATCCATCTATCTTTATTCTTCGGAGTAACTACATCCCTGAAGCTTCTATCTATGACCACCTCTGCCTCCCGAATGATCCGAAGTTCATCCAGCTCCAGTTCCCTAACGCGATTTCTGAGGAGCTGGAGGTGGGTGCACTTCCCACAGATATAATCAGCAGAGACACTGACGGCGTCCCTCACCTCAAACATTCTGAGGGGGAACATTGCACTACCTTCCCTGCCATCCCCTCTAGATAGAAAAAGAAAGAGCTTACCTGTTATTCACTCCCCTTCTCAGCAAGCACTCACTCAGCAACCTCTGCGCCCTGCACGATAAAACCTGAGGGAAAATAAAAGAAAAACTACTTACCAGTCACCAGCCAATCCCTTACCTGTAGGCTGTGACTTCATGGTTCAACTTTTTTCTACTTCTACCTGCCCTCGAGCCTGCCTCTTGATCTTTACAGCAGTTGGGTTTTTTGGGGTTAGAGGAGGGGGTAGGGAGGGACACACTGAAGTGTTTCGAGTTTAAGTGTCACTTGACAACAGCTCCTCCACAAACCACCTTCACGTTAGGGTGAGCACAACAGATGTATGCAAATTGCCCCCTCAACAGCCAATCAGCACCTCCACTTTACTGCCCTCTGCTGGATGCTTGTCTTCACTTGAACAGCTAGGGTCTCTTGATCAGGTACACGTTCGGTTAGGGTGAGCACAACAGACGTATGCAGATTGCCCCCGCAACAGCCAATCAGCAGCTCCGCTCTACTGCCCTCTGCTGGATGTCGTCTACATGGACTTTAGTAAGGCATTTGACAAGATACGGATTGGGGCTGGATATGTGGTGTCGGAG